>NW_027223329.1:6440461-6564417 GCF_030449975.1 Polyergus mexicanus | reverse complement strand
AAGCAGTGGTATCAACGCAGAGTACTGGCAAGAATCAAGCAAAGCTTGCTAACATAATTACACAGCAAATTGGCGGCAGAAACCGAGCAAAGCTTGGTGACATGACTGACATCAGATTGTCGGCAAAAACTGAGCAGGATCTGGAGTGCGCAATCTGATGGCAAATTGGCAGCAAAAACCGAACAAAATCTGCAGCTTATTACAAAGTATTATAAAATAGTTCAGTCGCTTATCGCTATGCGGCGCGTTATTCATTATCTATACCCGTATTCAATTCTTGTCATGAGTATATATAAAGCCTACAAAATGCTAATAATATTATAATATATATATTTCTATCAGTTCAATTTTTGACATAATTCTTATACAGGAAATTCAGATATTGAATTGATTTTTGGCAAATCGGACAGATAATTGTTCGATTTTCACTTATTCAAACAATTTCTGTCCAAAAAGATCTTTAATTTTATAAATTAAGTTATTTGAATTTACCTATATGTTTTAACATATTAATATATGATTTTATATAATGTCTAATTATCTAATGGTCATTTTATGACCAAAACTTATCATCATTTTGTTACTTAGGGTTAAGACTTTAAATCTATTTAAATATATACTTTTATATGAATGGCCAAAAGCTGCAGAATTTGTTCGGTTTTTGCTGACAATCTGCTATCAGATTGTCTTGCGCAGATCTTGGTCGATTTTTGCCATCAATTTGACGTCAAATCATGTCAAGCTTTGCTCGGTTTTTGCCATCAATTTGCTGTCAGGTTATGTCAACAAGCTTTGTCACCAAAAACACAAGCTTAATGCGGACACAGATGGCACTGGATTTGTTACCAAGTTTTGAGCGAATTTGATGCCAATTGGCAACAATTTGTTATCAAATTGCTTACTGGGTACTTACTAGCCAATGTATGCATTTACGATAGGATTTCAGCAAAAGTATCACCTAAATATAAAAATGTCTATTTCTGATAAATGTATTCATTTACTACCCAGATAGCCAAGTCTGTTCGAACAGATTTTGCCAAATGTCTGCTACAAATTTTGTCAGCAGAAAGATTCCAGATTGTATACAAAGTCTGTTATATCAGATAATGATAGCAGAATGTCAGCAGAAATGTTACAAACCTGCTGACATAATTTGACAGTAGATCAGTAGCAGAAACAGAGCAGGATTTGCATAGAATTATTATAGCAGATAGCTAGCAGAAACCGAGCAGGATCTGCACAACGCAATTTGATGTCAAATTGATAGCAGAAATCGAGCAGGATCTGCGCGCGCGCAATCTGGCGGCAGATTGGTAGCAGAAATCGAGCAGGATCTGCTAACATGACTTGACATCAGGTTGTCGGTAGAAATCGAACAAGATCTGCGCGCGCGCAATCTGATGGCAAATCGACAGTAGAAGTCAAACAGAATCTGCAGCTTTTAGCATTCATATAATTTATTGAAATAGTATAGTTTATTCGCTTACAGCTATGCGGCGCACTATTCACTTTCTATATCCGTATTCAAGTTCTTGTTACGAGCGTATATATAATGCCTGCAAAATGCGGCTAATAACATCGTAATTATTTCTATCAATTTAATTTCTGGTACGACTCCCGTACCGGGAATTCAGATATTGAACTGATTTTTAGAAAATGAGACAGATAAATATCCGATTTTCACTTATTTGGAAAGAAATTATCCAAATAAGTGAAAATCGTTCGTTATTATATCTATTTAAGATATAAAATAGAAATTAACTTCCATATAAATAAAATATTTTAATTTTGATTTAATTTCATAAATTAATTATTCAAATTTTCATATATATATTACATTAATACATATTATTAATATTATAAATTTATGTTATTAATACAAACGTCAGAAAATGACATCAACTATTGACGTCATTTTTTAATCTTATGAGACCTAACTTTAGGATTAACTCTAATTGGTTATTTTGTGACCAAAATTTACTGTCATTTTGCTACTTGGACTCGAGACCCTTTAAATGTTTAAATCCATTTAAATGTACCATTTTATATAAATGTCTAGAAATTGCTCGATTTTTGCTGTCAATCTGCCGTCAGATTGCGCGCAGGCTCTGCGTGATTTCTGCTGCCAATCTGCTTACATTGCCTGTCAGCAAGCTCTGTCCTGAGCTTAATGTGGTCACAGATGGCTATGGTTTTGGCATGGAATTCTGATTAAATTTGCTGCCAATCTACGCGCATGCTGCTAGCATTTTGCTATCTGGGTACGGGCATAAGAGATTTTTCCATCTAATGAACCTATACAATGCGGAAATTGCCACAATGTATTAAATTTCTCTGCCAAAACTTGCTATTCTATTGGATTAGATGGGCAATTGAAAGCTGTATCTTCAAGTACTTCAACAATAGCTCTTAATGTCTCAGGTATTAATTGAGATAATGTATTAGGAGCAATTTGTACTGAATATGATAAATCCTGGAATAAATTTACTGTGGCAAGATATCGCAATGTAATACTTAATCAGTCTCGGGTAGGGATAGCTTGCCTTATTACAGTATCTTTCTTTTCAATTAGAGGTGCAACAGCATATAATAACTCTTTAAGCACAAGTTGTTCCATACGTATATAATTTTGGAAAGAGCTTGGATCTTCAATACCACACAATAAATAACATAATTTTAAATTAAAACCAAAGAATAATAGATTGAAAGGCAAATTCAAATGCAAGCAAGCCATCGACATTACAAATAAGAATTGAAATATGTTAATGTATAAATGTACCCAGACAGCACAAAACATCCTCAGGATCATCCTGAATATGTCCAGGACGGTTCAGGACATTTGTAGGATGTTTTAAGATATATTATTATAAATATATTTATAAAAATTTAATATGCATACATAATTATTTTTAGTTGTGTCGGCTATTTAATATAATTTAGAAATCTTAAGTATTATAATAAGTATTAATGTCCTATAAATGTCCACTGGATAACCCCTGGATGTCTGTAGGATATATCTGCCCTGTCTATTATATTGGATGTCTTTTGGATTTCCAGAGGACATATACATGTGCAATTAATTGTTAACATTAATTTCGTTTAATATTAATAATTGAATTTGATGCGCACATTTTCATATATCCAAAATTATTATTTATTTAATATTTTATGAGAAATGTTACTGTTCGCAACATTCCAAAAACTTTACAAACAATAGTATTCAACCGCTAGTTCGTTTGTTTACCGCTATGCGACACGCGAACTCGTATTTGAGATTTGGTATGAGAATTATATAAAGCTTGCAAAGAGCAACTGACAGGAAATTACAAATGTAATTATTTTCTATCAGTTCAATTTCTGATGCAATCCCAACATAGGGAATTCAGATATTGGATTGTTTAGAAAATATTACACGACTCAAACCCGGGAGCCAAACCTAAAATATTCATGTACAGCACGAAAGCCTCAAATATTAAAGAACGGTGAACTATTTTTAATATTAGATTTTTAATATTGGCAGTAAATAACAAAACATAATTTTAATTTATATTGAAATTTTAAAATTTGCTCTTTGAAACATACGAAAAATATCCCTAACATATCCTATAAAAATCCTTAGGATGTTCCACAGGATCTCCCTGGATTCTCCAGAGGTTAATATACGGCTATCATTTACTCTTCCTCAGGACATCCAGAGGAGATCCGAGGATTACAATGGGATATCCTGAGGATATCCTACATGTATGTCCTGGATGCCCTTTGGACGTCCTAAGGACATCCTTGTGCTGTCTGGGTATATATATACATATATATATTACAAACCTCAGTTCTTTATATAGCATTGTTAAAGTATTGCAAATTGTATTTCTACGTTGCAGCCAATATCTGGCCCAAACCTTTCTTTTATCTTGTTGCTTTTTTCTTTCTCTTTCTACAATAAGAAGAAGAGCAACTGCAACTAATTTTTGTCTTTTTGCAGCTTCCATTAGGTGAAGAAGTATTGCCTATAAATATTATTGCACACAAATATAAAAAAAATAAGTTTTACACACACACACACACACACACACACACACACACACGCACGCACGCACGCACCCCCCCCCCCACACACACATTACATACATATGTAGTATGTATTTATTTATGTATGAATATATGATTATATTATGTATATGATTATATATGTATAATTATGATGATATATGTATAATTATGAATATATAATTCAAATCACAGTTTATTTATTATGAAAGAATTAATAAAATTATTTAAATTTTATTAGGTTAGGAAATCTGTCATTTTTAATTAATTATATACATATTCAATTAATATCATCATAATAATAAATAAAATACATAATTACTTATATATATATATAAAATTTATCTTTATATTTACCTTATTATTATTATTTTTATTTTTTGCGTTTTTGTCTCGTCTCATTTACCGTACCGTCTGCTAGCAACAAAACCATAGTGAAATATAACACCAAACCTATTACCAAAAACTAGCATGCTAGCACGCACAGCAACACGCAGCACATCTTCTTCTTCTTTGGTTGAATGGCTCTGGGCCTGACCACACTGGCCCACACGGCCAAAACGAATAATGATGGAGACAGTGATGCTGTAGAAATTGTATCAAATTATGACTTCAGATGTAAAGGTTACATTTCTTGAAGAAGGCTGCTAGGCATTAAATGATTCCCGCAGAAGGTGATGAGAGAAGCTTGAAGATGTCAGGAGGAGGAGGCTTCTTGATTTTTTCCTTTAGTTTTTGAAGCAGGTTAGGCCTGTGATTTTGGTAGATAGGACAAAACCATAGAATATGGTCTATGTCCTGTGATGGGTGTTCGCAGTCGCATGCTGGCGAAGGTGTGATATGACAGTGAAATAGACTGGCTTGAAGGTTGTAGTGGTTGCTTCTAATGCGGCAAGCCGTGACAATTTCTTCCCGTTCGAGGCCAAACTTTATAAACCAGGGGCGAGGGAGGAAGGAAGGGTATAGATTAAAATATTGCTTGCCTTTTAGATTGGCTTGAGCGCGGTTAGTAGAAGAGATGTAGTGAGTGCGAGCCAAGGAGTAGAAGTCAGTATGAGGAATGAGTTCCGAGACAAGTTCACCCGTGCGGATAGCTCTTTTGGCGAGAAGGTCAGCTGTTTCGTTACCTAGAATACCTGAGTGGCTGGGGATCCAGATAATGGAGATATTGTAGTTTGAGAGATAGGCTGATCTAAGTCTTTCTTTAATTTCGAGAATTAAGTAGTTAAGGTCTGTCAGAGGTTTCGCCGAAAGGAGGATTTCGACGAGGGCTTCGGGAGTCGATAAAAATAGAAGAGTTCATTAATTTGTATTGAAGGATGTAGTCTAGACACTTGAGTAGAGCAAGGGTCTCCCCTGTGAAAATTGAGGCGTATCCGTCGATTCTATATTGTCGGCTAGTATGTGGAGAGTGAGAGTAGAAGGCGAGGCCGACATAGTCCTGGGAGTCCGTTTTGGAAGCGTCTGTGAAGAAGCACTTCCTTTCTTGAATGAGATGCTTGAAGGTGGCCATGAATATTAATTGCGGGAAGGGGGCACTTTTGATTTCTTCGTCGATTGACGGAGGAGTGATGTGAATGTCTGCTGTGAAGAGGGAGGTTTCTAGGTCGTGATTGTACACGGGTAGTTGGTCGAAAGAAGCGATTTTAGATTTGTAGGGTTTGAATTTGAGGAATGTTCTGTATAGGATGAAGTTGGTAGAGATATCGAATTTGTTGTTGTTTATGAGGCTGATTTGGAGGTCAAAGAGCTTGTCAATAACCAAGTTGTCTTTAGAGGCGAAACTTTTAAGCAGAAATTTAGAGGCTAGATAGATGAGTTTGAATCTAAGGGGGCCAATGCCGGATTCTGCAAGTAGAACGTTCGATGGAGTTGATTGCCTTAGTCCGAGACACAGGCGGATAGCCTGCCTTTGGATTTTCTCTAATTTTTCTAAGTGGGAGAAATTGTTAGAGCGGATGTATGGAAAGCTGTATTCGATTGAGCCTCTGATCAAGGCCTTGTAGATGTTGAGAAGTAGCACGGGGTTGGCTCCCCACCAGACGCCTCGCAATGATTTGAGAATGTTTAAAAGTTTGGTACATTTATTGGCTAGAAAATCCATATGTAGGTTGCCATGAAGTTTTGGGTCAAGCATGATACCCAAAAATCTGTGGGATGGAGATGATGTAATTACCGAGTCCTGAAGGTTGATTGAGTAGGAGAGGGGACTTTTCCTTCGTCTGGAGAAAACCATTAGAGCTGACTTAGTGGGAGAGATCTCGAGACCTTTAGAGTTCAAGTGAGCTGCAAGCTTGTTGGCTCCTTGTTCTAGATTCTGTAGAGATCGGTCGATATTCGAGGACCTGGCAAAAATAGCTATGTCATCGGCGAATTGTAGGATTTCGCATTTGTTGTTGAGGATTGATTGGCATTTGAAGATGTATATGTTAAAGAGGAGCGGGCGTAAAATTGAGCCTTGGGGGACTCCCCTATAGGAAAATAGGGTACTGGAAATTTCTCCATTGATCACGAATTGTAATTTCCTCATGTGAATGAGGTTATATATAAATTGGCAGAGTTTGGAAGAGAGACCGAGTTCGATTAGATCTTCTATAAGGATGTTAGGAACAACGTTGTCAAAGGCTCCAACAATATCGAGAAACAAGCAGGCTGTAGGTTGATTGAGGGCAAAACCTGTATAGATGTCAGTAAGCAGTACTCCGAGATTATCGTGGCAGGATTTTCTTTTTCTGAAGCCAAATTGTCTTGATGGTAGAATTTTGTTTTTTTTTCACCCACCATTCAAGACGAGAATGAATAAGTTTCTCCGTTAATTTTAGGAAATAGGAAGTAAGGGAAATTGGTCGGAATTTACCCGGGGAGTTTTTAGGGATTAGAAAAACAATAGATTGTTGCCAAGAGTCGGGGAAAATTCCCTCTTCAAATATATTGTTTAGAATGTCTAGCAGAATTGGGAGGTATTGATCCGGCAAGAGGGAGATCATTCTATAATCGATTCGATCCGATCCTGGAGAGGACTTTATTTTGAGGTTTTTAATATGACTGATAAGTTCGGAGAGGGTGAAAGGTTTGTCGAACATCCTGCAGGATACAGGATTAGGAAAGTCGACAGAGGAGGAGAATTGTTTGCAAAGGGCGGAGGGGGGACAGAGAGTTGAAATTAAGGTTTTTATACCTTCAGGAATCTCGAAGTTAGAAGAGTTTGGAAAGGAAGGTAGGCTCAGATGTCTGGATTTGAATCTTTTGATCATCTTCCATAAATGCTGAAGAGAAGTGCGGAAGTTTAGGGTACTACAGAAGTTTCTCCATCCTTTTCTCTTTGCTGATCGTAGAGTGCGTTTGGCTATTGCTTCCGATTTTTTCATGTTTAGGTAATTGGAGAAAGAGGGATTGCGTCTGTATAGTTTAAGAGCTTTCTTACGATTGGATGAGGCTGATTCGCATTCGTCGTCCCACCACGGGGCGGGGAGAGACCGGCGCTTGGGAAGAGGAGGAGGAGAAGGAGAATTGCGAGGGATAGTGTTTTGGAAGCGGGTATGAATGGGGACTTGCTCTAGGATGTGTGTGGTGAATTTTTCGTATGTTTCTATGGCGGAAGAAGGAGTGGAGATAGCACCTAATAGAGAGGGAAAGTTTTGGATGAGATTTGAAGTGAATTGGATTTGATCAGACTTTTTCATCTTAATTTTGTGAGAGAAGAAGGTACGTCTTTTGACTTTACAGTTTATTGAAATGGAAATAGGGAAATGATCGCTAAAGTGGAGGTCAGAGAGGACTTTTGATTCGCTTAAACAGTATAGTGAGGGAGACGCAAAAGATAAGTCGATGACGGACTTGGCTTGATTTGGACGAGTAAGGAAGGTGGGGGAGCCGTCATTGAGACATATGAAGGAATGATCTGTAGCTGACGCCAGCAGGGCTGCGCCCGAGCTGTCTATGCGGTTAGAACCCCATTCCGTGTGGTGACTGTTAAAATCACCGATTAGAAGGGAAAAAGGGTGGGTATTGGCAAAAATGAATAATGTCGAAATCCTCTGCAATGGATCGAAGGGAGTCGATTTTGTTAGAGATTGAGTGGCAGTTCCATTGTAAGATTTTGAGGGGAGAGGAGGAATCTAAAGAGGTGTCTGAGTTAGGCAGATTCATGGTAAATGGGGGGCGTAGGAGTGGGAGGGCATGCAAAGAGTAGGTCCTGGATAATTTTTTTTAAATCGTCGTATATCCCGAAAGCTTTTAGGAATAGAGAAATTGTTTCAAAAAGAGTTTTTATGAGAGGAATAAATGGGGAGAGGAAAGACTGAAGCTCTGGGGAAGGGGGGAAGAAAAGGGGGCGGGAGAGGGAGAAGGAGAGGAGGAATGGGTAGAGAAGGAGGGATCGGGAGAGTGGGGTAGGGCGGAGGAGGAAGGCGAGTGGATGGCTATTCCGTTAGCGTATGATGGGAGACGACCGTCTGGAGAAATAAAAAGAGCATTAGGAGGAAAGACTTTGTTGCTTGTGGGGCCAGGACCCTGGTTGATTTGGTTGAGATGAAGAGGAGACAGAGTATTTTTTGAGGAGGGGGGGAGGAAGAGGGAGAGTGAGGAGGTAAATGCGAATGCGAATGGGGGCTGTAATGTTGGAAGAGGAGGCGGGGTGGAGGAGATTATGATGATGCGGAAACTTTAATGAGCTGCTAGCAACCTGCGCGTATGAGCGCGGGGAGGGAGAGGAGGATGTATTGTATGGAGAGGAGGGTTGCAGCATGTCTGGGGTGGGAGAGTTGTTGAGCTCGGGAAAGTTTGAGAAGTTAAAGAAGTTGGGCGTTCTGGTGTTGTTTCCGCGAATGATTTTTTTGGCTTCTATAATAGGGATATTTTTGTGGGCAGCCAGTTCAAGTATGCTTTTTTGTTTGATCCATTCAGGACAGGAACGGTCATTGGTTTTATGAAATCCTTTGCAATTGATACATGACGGGGGTTGATTGTTGTTTGAGCAAGAGGAGATGTTGTCGTGGGATTTATCCCCACAGAGGGGACAACGAGGTTGTCCTCTGTATTGGGACTTGATGTGTCCATAGCGATAGCAGGAGTAACAGAGGGTGGGGTTTGAGATTAGAAGAGAGACTTCGTACCTGACTATATACAGATAAAGAGACTGTGGGATGTCCTGTCCTTCGAAGATGATTGCAATAGATTTGGAGGGAGTATAGTTTACCAATCTTGTCGATGGATCTATAACCTTTCTATTAAGCCTCCGCACCTAGTTAATCCCAACCGAGCAGTCGATTTCTTCCTTGATAGTACTTTCGGAGAGGTCAAGTGGAACGTTTCTTATTATTCCTTGTCTCGAAACTCTGTAAGAAGGAATATAGGCGATTAGATTGTTGGCGTTGAGGATTGGGTTATTGATGAGGTTGTTTGCTGCGTCCCGTGATTTGAATTGAGCAGATATCTTAGAGAACCCTAGTTTTTTTATTTCTAAAATGTCTTTCTTAAGAGTGGAGCTGAGGAGACGGCCCACTGTGAGAGGGTGAATGGAGGTGTTGGCTGCTCCTGTGGAGGTAATAACAATTTCAAATGGTCCTTGGCAGGATTTGGTGTATCTGTTGTTAAGGACTGAGTCTGGAATGATTCTGGAAGCATTGAGTTTTTTTGGGATTGAGTCTTCCTCTTCTTGAAATTTTTGAATTTGCTTCGAGAGACGTGGAGCTTAAAGCGTTTGAATCACTAGGGGTTTCTGGATCGAGAGGGGCGATTATTTTTTCGGATTGAGTTTTCTGTTTGGATAGTAGCGGGGGAATTTCTTGTGAGATTGATTCGACTTCCATATCGCTGTCGGAAGAATCATTAGCTAGTGGTTTTAGTGGTTTGAGATTGCTAGCGATTAGATTAAGAATCGCTTCTTGAGTTTCGGGATCAGATGAGTTATCACTAGTGTTTAAGAGGGAAGGACCTCTTTTTTTTTATTTTTTACGGGTGACCGCGACCGACTGTTAACCCGCGGGGGCGGCATTGCAGCATTTAGAGTATCCGGTGTGCTAAGCTAATTTAATGCGCAAGTAGCCAGAAGCAAAAGATAGAAAAAGAATATCACACTACGACACACGCGGGAGTGGATGATGCAATATGGCGGGCACACGCCGGACAAAGGCCCGGAACGTAGCCAGCCTAAAATTACGTGTCACTTGTTCCTTGGATTAATCCGAGTATGGTTAGATACTTTGATGAAACAAGGAGACTAGCTCTGAAAAGAGCTGTTTTACTGCAGAGCTGCGTAAGACTAGATTGTTAGGCAAACTCGAGCACTTATTACTTAAACTCGACACTAAGAACACGTCCGCACTTGACTGAGGCCGGAACGGAAGTCAACACGCAGCACATAATATTTCAAATTGCATAGCCATTATAATTGCTAACAAAATGTCTCGCATGCGATCTAGGGTGCGTTCGGGGAGACGCTATTCGCGCTATTTAGCGCTATCGGCTGTTCGCGGAGCTAGCTGGTAGCTGGTAGCGCTATCAAACGCAATCATGACGTCATTAATGGTAGTGTGCTACGTCATAACTGCGCGCTATCAACGCAATTCCTTCCGAGGCGGTGTAACGATAGCGTAGCGTTTGTGAGTTCTCTGAACGGTGGTAGCATTATCAATTTAAGTTGTACATATGTACATTTTTAGTACAAGTTTAGACGTGACTTTTGATTTGCGATTTGCATTACTGATTTGATTGATTTGATTTTGCATTATGGATGACTATTTTGTATTCTATGCACTTTTCTTCTTTGATTAATATTCCTCTGCAAAATTTCAAGTTTTTCATTATCGCTTTCAGATGATGATGATGAATCTATTAATTCTCGCGCTATAAGTGCTACTGCTGTTAATAAAGTTTGTCTATCTTGCTCCATGATTTCAACGGGTATTGTCACTTACAGTATCATGTATTAGGAGGCGCCATGATACTGCGCTAAGGCTGTTCATGGAGTTCACAATCGCCAGTGCCTTATTGGCTCTCCGAACAGATCTCGCAACGTTTGCGTCTATAGCGCGACAGCAAGCTCCCCGAACGCACCCCTAGTACGCAAAATCGTACCGTGTGCCGCAGGCTTTACTGTTTAAGTTTTTTTATGTGCCACGACCCTTACGCGACGCATGACGCGCTCGATGGGAACGAAAGCCCGTATCAGACTACGCATTGAAGATTGAGATTGAAGATCGAAGATTGAAATTTGACCAATCAGGATAAAGAAATTTTGGATAAAGTTCCGAATAGGTGAACCCTCCGATATTTTTGAAACTACACTATTTTTTGTATTTTTTAACGCTGCTTACGAATATAATAATGAAAATTTGCGACAAGGTCATTTTCAAGGTCAAAACTCAAAAAAACTGAAAAAATATAACTTTTTAGACATTATTTCAATAAATATTGATGTAAGAAAAAAATGTTTCAAATAAAAGTTGTAGTTCTTGTAAAAATACATCATTTATGTTGTATAAATTTTTTGCGAAAATGACCTTGTCACAAATTTTCATTATCATATTCGTAATCAGCATTCAAAAATACAAAAAATAGTGTAGTTTCAAAAAAATCGGAGGGTTCACCTATTCGGAACTCCACCCGAAATTTTAGTTTTTTTTGTTCTGATTAGTCAAATTCCAATCTTTAATCTCCAATCTTCAAGTTTCATAGTCTGATATGGGCTTTAGCCTATGTTCCGATTCTCCACCCGGATGCATTTGATATATATATAGTATGCCTCGCTGTCGCTACGCGCGATTTTTGGCTTCACGTGACTTGGCGCGAGACAATGGATCTATTCTTTATAGCTGAACTGGCTTCACTAGTTCAGAGTTTATCTTTTTCTCTCCTCATTGGAAGAAGAAAGATAAGCTCTAAACTAGTGCAGCCAGTTCAGCTATAAAGAACAGACTTAATGGCTGCGTTCAGCAGAAAAAGCAGCTTTGCAACTGTGTAAAATTCTTTAATATGATTGATTCTTGCTCTTAGTTCTTGTCGGATCTAAATGTATAAATCACATTAAAGAATTTTACACAGTTGCAAAGCTGTTTTTTCTGCTGAACGCAGCCAATGGGTCTGTTCTTTGCAGCTGAACTGAGCTGAACTGGCTGCACTAGTTCAGAGTTTATCTTTCTCTTTCCCCATTGTATGGAGAAGGATGGGCTTTGAATTGGTGCAGCCAGTTCAGCTGTAAAGAACAGACCTACTATCATATCTCTTGATACGTGATACGTGATGACATACTATGGGCTGCTATGGGCTTGAGCAGAATGGCTGACTTGACAATGTTTTATGTTTTTGTCTTGAAGTAACGCGTAATAACTATTTACAAGATGGTATTGTGCGTTACTTCAAGACAAAGACTTAAGTCATAAAACATTGTCAAGTCAGCCTTCTGTTCAATTTTGTTATAATGGCTGAGATCGAGAAGACGCTGGAGATGTTTCAAAGCATTGCATTAACCAATTAGAATAAAGAAATCTTTACTTTCTCTGCCCTGATTGATCAATCAAACATTTCGAAGCATTTCTGGCGTCTTTCCGACTACAGCCAACATAGACATAGTATATCCAGACCGAGCGTTTGCCTTTATTTAAGAAGTGAGGATAAAGATGCACATAGAAAAGGACATACTCTGTTTCGTGCTCCTTGCATTCTCTCTCGCTCGCACATAGCATAGCGCTCTCTTGTCATGCTACGTGTACGAAATAGAGTATGTCCTTTTCTACGTGCACCTCGGCTCCCACTGTTCAACACTCGATCTAGATATACTATGTATATAGCAACCAATATCGGATGGGGAATCGGAACACATAAATAAGGAAGTTAGCGGTCTAATATTATATAGAAGTCTGTGGTTGAACGCGGACATAAAACTTGCTTTCATTGGCTTTCGCACGTATCCTTTGTCCTGACCCAACTTAATACTTCTTACTTTTTCTCTTAAAAGGATCCAAAAAAGAACGTTATTATTTCTATTACAATTATCATTTAACACACTATATATATTTATTATTAGTGAACATTGAAATCGAATCTTATCTTGTATAATTGCTAGGTTAATTCGCAGGAGAAAAAGTTTATTTCTAAATAAACAGAGCGCATTTTAAGTATAGAATAAGTGTATAATAAATTTAAGAAGAAATATATAATGACGGATACGGCTAAAAAGGTAAGTACAAGATAAGATAATTTCTTGAAATATATATATATATATATATATATATATATATTTATTTATTATATACATATATAATTAATTTAACGCTTTTCTTCCGTTTTTATTTTATTAATATTTGGTAAAAAATATTAGTAAATATACGACTAAATTACTTTTTTTCTCACGCACACACATACACATATACATACACATATGGAAGGAATCAATAATAATTGCCATTTGAAATAATTTGTTATTTATTGATTTTAGAAAAAAAAAACTTTTATGTAAAATGTATTGTATTTATGAGACTCATTGAACAAGATCATTTCACTTTCTGTATGCCTTATATTTCTCGAGATATAAGGTGACTTTAATTGACATCTTGTATTCTTTTTAGTATTATATCGCAGCTAATGAAAGATGAAATTAATTACTTGTAACAAACTTAAACTTGAAATGACCTTCATCCTCAAAACATGGCTACAAATGTTGAACTGTAATTTCTTCTGCTTCATTTGGGGCAAGTTTTTTCCACAAAAGTATTTTACACTTTTGAAACTGTCAGTTCTTTTTACAACATTTTAAAAAAATTGTCAAAAGTATGACACATTGTTGCCAATTAATAAATTTCTTTGCATGAAGAATTACTGCGTGCATAATATTTTTTTTTCACTTATCGTAAATCAGCATATCACCTTTTTTACACTCACATTTTGCATTTTTTAATTATGTATACTATTCAGTAATATAGATTCAATATTACTGAAGTAATAAATTCTTATAATTTTAAATAAATTTGACATTGACTTAGCAAATATGAATTATTTATAAACAAGGCACTAATCATTATTAGCATTCTAGATTGTTCTAAATCGAGAGTATAGAAGTTATAAGAAGTAATGCATATTTTAAAGATAAAAGTCATTTATTACAGGTCATTAAATTTATCTTTTTATTGGCTACAACTCAGTATTAAAAAGTATTTAAAAAATAAAAGCGTCATTTAAAAAAATTTAAAGTTACGTTGACATCTCAAAAAATACAAGACATACAAAAAGTTAAATGCTCTTGTTCAATGAACCTTATCAAAAACGACATATTTCATATAAAATAGTTTTTTTTCTAAAATCAATAAATAACAAGTTTTTTCATATAGCAATTGTTATTGGCTCATCCAAAGTAATGTTTAAGTTTTATCTTTGGATAAATAAAGTTCCTCTCTCTCTCTCTCTCTCTCTCTCTCTCTCTCTCTCTCTATATATATATATATATATATATATATATATATATATATATATAGTTTTTTAATATATAATTTCTGTTTCTCTCTTTATATATATATATAACAAAATAGGATAAAAAACATGAACTTAATATAAAATAATTCAATTTATGACAAACATACATATAAAGAAAGGTTATTATAATGGAAACAAATATATATTTTAAAAAAGCAAAGCCAAAATTAATATTTTTTAAATTATATTATTTCAAATTCTATATGTGATAACATACATTATGATACATTTAATTTTTTCCATATTAAATTGTACAAAAAAAAAAATATATTTTTAGAAATTAATATATTTTTCTTAAAATATGTTTATTATCTATTTATAAAATATTTATTGTAACTCCTATATTTAATATAAAAAAATAAACAATGAGAAAATTTATATAAAATAGACATTATGTAACCATGTATTATTCCCAATTTCCTATGTTAATCAAGTATAACTATTTTAGTATTTATTATATAATTAATAATATTTAATAATTTAATATAAACAAACATTAGAAAAATTATTTTATTTTATTATTTCAGGTTATTAAATGTAAAGCTGCAGTAGCATGGAGGCAAAAGGAGCCTTTATCTTTAGAAGAAATCGAGGTAGCACCACCAAAGGCGCATGAAGTCCGAATTAAAATAGTAGCTGTAGCACTTTGTCATACAGATGCTTACACTCTAAATGGATTAGATCCAGAAGGAATATTTCCTTGTATACTTGGTCATGAAGGCAGTGGCATTGTAGAAAGTGTTGGAGAAGGTGTTACCGAATTTCAGTCTGGTAAATTTGATTAAAACATTATAAAATTTTTATAAACTATTATAAATTATAGCATAATCAATTTTGAATTCCATGTTGATTACATTATATTTAATTAAAATTTCTTTATAATTCTGTTATTTGCATAAATATTTATAGGTGACCATGTTATACCACTTTATATTCCCCAATGTAACAATTGTAAATTCTGTAAATCATTGAAAACAAATTTATGCAGCAAAATCCGTGAAACTCAAGGTAAAGGTTTAATGCCTGATGGTACATCTCGGTTCACATGTAAAGGACAAACAATTGCACATTTTATGGGCTGTTCCACCTTTTCTGAATATACAGTAGTCGCTGATATTTCTCTTGCAAAGGTATTTATAATATATATATATATATATTTAATAAAGAAAAATGCTTTTTAAAAAAAATACAGCAATAACTCAATATATTACTGTTGCAAATATAGATTAATCCTATAGCACCATTGGACAAAGTTTGTCTATTAGGCTGTGGAATATCTACAGGTTATGGTGCAGCTTTAAATACTGCAAAAGTAGAGCCTGGAAGTACTTGTGCTATATGGGGTTTAGGAGCTGTAGGTCTTGCTGTAGCATTTGGTTGCAAGAAATCTGGTGCATCTCGTGTCATTGGAATAGATATTAATCCAGCCAAGTTTGAACAAGGTAAATTAACAAGATTGTGTAATACAATAACTAAAATGAACTTTTTATAGAAATTAATGCCCAAATGTATCTGCATTTTCCTTGTTCTTCCCCAAGATTTTGTACTAAATAAAATAACATTTTATAAATATTATTGTATTCATTCACAGCTAAAATTTTTGGATGTACAGAATTTATCAATCCTAAAAATTATAATAAACCTATTCAACAAGTGTTAATTGAGATGACTGATGGTGGACTAGATTTTACTTTTGAATGCATTGGAAATGTAAATACTATGGTATGTGTTTGAAAAATTTTGTTCCACATAATAGTCCTATTCTAAAAAATTGATTTTTTAGAGGGCTGCATTGGAATCTTGCCACAAAGGATGGGGTGTTTCCATAATAATAGGAGTAGCTGCAGCTGGACAGGAAATCAGTACTAGACCATTCCAATTGGTTACAGGACGAGTGTGGAAAGGTACTGCATTTGGAGATTGGAAATCAAAGCAAAGCATACCGAAATTGGTCGAAGAATATTTATCAAAAAAATTGATTCTTGATGAATTTATTACACATAATTTTCCCTTTGAAAAAATCAATGAAGGCTTTGATATATTGCATTCAGGAAATTGGTAAGTTCTCAAAAACTTTATTATGTATATATGAAATGAATATTAAAATGCAAAAAATTATGATTTCTTACCTCTTATTATGATTATAAAATTTGCGAAAATAATATATTTCTGTGCATGTTGCAGTTTGAGAGCCGTTCTTAAATATTAATGATACATTTCTTATTTTATGCTGCAAAATAAGCCTATGAAGAGATCTAACATGTATTTCTCTTCTCTCTTCAATCTATATAAATAAAAAAGTTTAGAATATTATGCATATATATATATGCATTATATATATATATATATATATATATATATATATATATATATATATATATATATATAATGTATTTGTTTCTACTTATATTTATATTGAATCTTTAGAAACAAATAAAAAAATAAATATATTTTATATTTATTATATTAGACTCAAATAAATATTTCCTCAACAATTTCCTCAAATATTTTCTACAACAATCTTTATTCATAAAGAATTCTTACAGCCACATATACAATACTAATTATATGTAGATCTCGAATAACGTAAAAATTTCTTACGTTTTGATCAAGTACATACCTTCCAAAAATCATAATACAAATATCACTAACAATTTTTTAATTGTACATAATTATATATATATAATACATTATACACAAAAAAGATTTGATAAATCTATTTATATTCGCTTTTAGCTATATTAATTAATCTAAGTCAATAATAAGTCAAATGGAATGTGTAATTTCCTTTGCAGAAAGAAGTATGCATTAGCTCATTACAAATGATGTCTACTGTTTAAAAATGTAGACATACTTTGAAGCGTTATCTATTTTATATTTTATATTTTAGTGCACAAATTTAACACTTTATGTCTATTAAGGCAAGAATTATGATCATTTCTGAATGAACTGATAATGACTACAGTAGCTTTTGAATAAAAAAAAAATAAAATTTATAAAAATAATTGACTGATAAAATTAAGGATTATTTTACTGTTTTGTAAATTACCAAGACAGATCAATAAAGAGAGAGAGTATTGATAGAAAAAAAAAAATAAATTATATATTTTATCATGTATCACTTAAATCTCTTCAGTATATATTATTTTATCTCATTAATATGATTTGTGTATTATTTTCCCTGAATATTTTACAGAAGGAATGTATGTCAAAGTGAAATACATTATGTTTGCAAAATGAAATATTATTTTTCTTCTAAATAAATGCAAATTGCCTTCTAATACCAAGGGAATATTCATATAACCACATTGATCTTTTTTTCCTATGGATTACGTATTGCTCTAATATCTATGATGTATACCATATACTATTGAAGTAAAAGTTGTAAGTAAAAATGTTTATATTACAGTAAATGCAGATGAATTATGTCAAATATTTAATTTCGTAAAAAACAATCTTTCAGCATTACATGATTAATGTTGCTTTCATTGTGATGTAAAGAATTGTAATATTTCTATGAATTGGATATTGTGCAATATATAATAGGATGATAATAATAATATATTATTCCACGTTATCTCTATAAGCAATTCTTTATAGGCAATCTCTTAATAATTAATTCGATATCTTACTCTTACAATCGTGATTGAAGGCATTATAATATATTATACTCCGTTCAAAGAGAGAATGATCTCGGTCCACGCATATGTGGGGAAAACATGGCGAGATAAGCGGAGAGCACACACTTTTGCATAACCGCATAATCAAATTCCTTATGCTTATGATTATGCGGTTATGCAAAAGTGTGTGCTTTCCGCTTACAATATCGTATACGTAGGTCGGTATTAGTCTTATTCTTATATTTAAGACCGTCTTAAGCACAATCTTAAGATGTCCTAAACCAATCACAGAGCTGTACTAGCATCTTAAGACATTACTTAAGACGGTTTTGAAATAAGAACTGACTATGAATACCGGCCATAGATGCGGCTTCTGTGGATAGAGACCTGCGCAAAACAGACGAGTTTTTGTCTAGATCGAGGTCATTCTCTCTTTGAACGGAGTATAAGTCGTTAACAAGAGTACGTGAAATAGGTAGGTCGTTTTTTATTCCGTATATTTTACATTAATAGCGTTTTCGAGTGAAGCAGATTTAATCGCTCCGAGAGCGATTAAATTCAATTTGTCATGCACATATGTTCGACCGAAAATGGGTTTTAAATTTGATTATTATAAATAATATGAAGTATATCCCGTTTGATGCCATTTTGGCTTTGAAGAACAACCAGCAAACACAAGAATAACCAGCAGACACAGAATATAACTGTTATATATAATATGGGAGAGTAACATACTGTGATTGCTATTACCGTGCAAATATTAATTAAGACTATCACACATAAAATTCTGTAAGGACATAAGATTTAACCCAGCAAATATGAATATATAACTGTTACATTGTCATAATGAAACGAAATATAACGCATAATATAACACGAATGTATTAGGTTATATACACGTTAGTAGTAATTTCCTACTCATATAAATTACAGTTATGTTACGTTAATGTAACACGCAAGTAACATGTTATATGATGTAAGACGCTCACATACATTGACATAACTGCATATGCATAGCATAAGCCCATCTGGACCAATAAGTATACTATGTAAATCAATATGGTGATTTTATTTCGATGCTCATTGGTCCAGACGATCTTATGCTATGCATATATAGCTATGTCAATTTGTGTGCGTAAAGCGGGGAGCACACACTTTTGCATAAGCGCATAATCATAAGCATAAGGAAATTGACCAATCAAATTCCTTATGCTTATGATTATGCGCTTATGCAAAGTGTGTGTTTCCCGCTATAGCTCTTACAGCCGTGTAAATATGACTACGTTTACATGTCACCCCTAATCGGGTTTAATAACAACCGTAGTTAAGGCTGGCCAATCACAGTCATTCCATTCTTCAGAGGAATAGCTGTGATTGGCCAGTTTTACAACTACGGATGTTATTAAACCCGATTAAGGCCCAGTTCCATAACTTACTTTAACCGAAGTTAATGGAGAATTCACATTACGTCTGATGTCCGATGTATCCAATTGGACGTCGTACATCAGACATCGGATACAATATGAATCCTCCATTAACGAGTTAAACTCCGGTTAAAGTAAGTTGTGGAACCGGGTCTTAGGGTGCCGTATAACAGAGCTCAATCACAGATTAATAGATAGATAGCCAAAGGCTTGGGTTAAGGCGAGACCGGCATTTCTCACTGGTTTCAGCGCCATACCGTGGTTAGCGGCCAATGCAGTAACTACGTTCTCAATCTTTACTTAGCAAATTTGCAGCAAAGTATTTAATAATTATATTTATTTAAAATATTTATTTGAAAACTTTATTTTAAATAAAGTATTTATTTTAAATAATATATAATAATAATATATTATTTATTTTAAATAAAGTATTTTTACATATATCCGCATGTGCAATGAAATAAATTTCCTAAAATAAATTTTTCTTAATCTTAATTGAATATAATGTAGAAAATATCTGCAATAAATTACTTTTTTTCTTATTCTTGGAATAAAAATATCAAGCATATTTAAGCAATCATGCATTTTAATCAAATTATGCTTTTAGCTTTTTATTATTAATTTATTTTTACTTATTAATTTAATTAATTTTTGAATTTATAAATTCGGTTGGATGCCCTATAATGCGCACCTATGCACATTAAAGATTATTACATACAAATTTACACAAGCATAATTAAAACAATAAGATAATTAATAATACTATAATAAGTCTTTAGAAAATAAACATATAACAATAGGTGCGCTCCACTTGACGCTATTTTCGCTTCGAAGACCAAGATCCCAGGTTGCAAGATGTCGTCTATTTGACATCAATAATTCGTCATTTGAGGTCGCGAACGTCATGTTACCAAATAAAGACCAATAATAATGATGTCATTTTTTAGACCTATTAATGACGTTAGATTTACCATCTTATGACGTATTTACAATGTCACACTTTTCACTAATTAGTAATTAATTATTTGACCATTTAACGTTGTATTAAAAAGGTTCTATCAATGACCAATTACTGACGTTAGTTATAATCTATTCTGTACACTTGCAATATCAATTTTTTGATCAAATTTTAGATTAACTATACTTACATTCAATGTATCAATAATGTTAAAAGTTTTGT
Source organism: Polyergus mexicanus (assembly GCF_030449975.1). NCBI lineage: Eukaryota > Metazoa > Arthropoda > Insecta > Hymenoptera > Formicidae > Polyergus > Polyergus mexicanus. Next base: position 6,543,682 of record NW_027223329.1, on the reverse strand, counting down.
TGACCATCAACTTAACATTAATTATTTATTAGGATTAATTACCCAGGCAAGGTCATTATAACGTTATTTTAAGCTCATTTCTTGTCATATGACATAATGTTGTTAAAATATGTCAATATTAAAATTAACGTATTTATATAAAGAAAATTATAAATATTTTATGATATTTATATAGTTTGCATAACTTCCTGTTCAAAACCCTTGAAAATACGCTATTATATTATATTACAAAACTATGAAATATTGTTTAATATTAATAATTAAATTTGATGTGCATGTTTTCATATATCCAAAATTATTATTTATTTAATATTTTATGAGAAATGTTACTGCGCGCAACATTTCAAAACTTTACAAAAAGATACTTCAGTCGTTAGTTCATTTGTTTACCGCTATGCGACGCGCGACGTGCGTTATCTCGTATTTGAGTTCCAGTTATGAGAATTATATAAAGCTTTGAGCAACTGGCAGGAGATTAAAATGTATTTACTTCTATCAGTTTGACTTCTGATGCAATTTTAGTATAGGAAATTCAGATATTAGACTGATAGTTTTAAAAATCGGTTAGATAAATGTCCGAAAAAGTTAAAATCATCCGTTTATTGTCATTTTATCATCATACATATGACGTCAACGGTCTGTGATTAGAACCGTTATTTTAACGTCACTTTTATGTTACTTCAAAGGTGAATTTGACGTAACCAGTAACTAAAAAATGACGTTATAATGACGACACCTTGCTATCTGGGAAATGACGTATTTTTTACGTCGATTTATAACGTCGTTAAGATGAGACAAAAGTACGTCAGTTTTACGACATTTGGACGTCATCTTAAGACGTCTGTTGCGTCATAAGAATGACCATAAAATGCCTTCAAATAGACGACACCTTGCTACCTGGGATTCTTCGCTCTGATTACTCCATCAAGCGCTTCGGAGTGCACTTTGAATATATAAAAACTTTTATAAAATTTTTATATTTTGTATTTTATCTTTTTGAGCGTAATTTTACTGATTTAATTAATAAGATTTTTGCTATTAAAATAACACCAAACACCACAATATTCGGATGAATTTCAATTAGATGCAAATCAAAAAGTTTTTTTACTTATGTAAATAAAATTTATCCGAATTATGTCGTATTTGATATCAGTTTAACCATAAAAATCTCATAAGTCTATTACAATTACTTTCAAAAAGATAAAAGAAGAAATAAAAGTCTTAGTTTTTATTTCATAAGATATTTAAATTCATATGAATCATTAAAAACTTTTATATTTTACATTTTATCCGTTTGAAAATAACTTTAATGGATTAATAAGATTTTTGCGATTAAAATAACATTATTATTATTATTTATGAATCCGTGCTTTGCGGCTTTGGATGTCTTTCAGTTTTTACATTTGTTATTCTGTGTTTGTTTGTTTGTGTCGTGTGTTTCTTTTGTGTTTTCATAATAAATTAATGGTCAAAAATTCTTAAAATTTAACATATTTAAAATCCTTAAATCAAAACTCAATCTTGAAATTATAATTAAATTAAATTAAAATTAAAATTAAAATTAAAATTAAAATTAAAATTAAAATTAAAATTAAAATTAAAATTAAAATTAAAATTAATATTAAAATTAAAATTAAATTAAAACGAAACTTAAAACTTAAAACTTGAAATTAATTAATTCATTAACCTTAAAACATTAAAACTAAAACTAAAACTAAAATCAAAATCAAAATCAAAATCAAAATCAAAATCAAAATCAAAATCAAAATTAGAATTAAAATTAAAATTAAAATTAAAATTAAAATCAAAATCAAAATCAAAATCAAGATTAAAATTGAAATTGCGATAAAATATACAAAGAACCAATAACTCCAAATTACTAAAATCAGATAAATTTACGATTAACAACTAATACCTAAAACTCAAAACACTCAATATAGAAACAATCTAATAACCAAACTGCCCAAATACAATAAACTAAAATAAACTAAAATAAAATAAAATAAAGTAAAGCTAATACTGAATCTGAAATTAATCTCTGAGTTATCTAATACACATTAAATATTAAATATTCAACATTTCACATTTAACATTCTTAACAGCAGTTCATTTGCTTTTGCATTCTTCATCTATCTTTGTCTGTTTTCTTTATATTACTTCTTCCTCTCCATCGGTCTCCTCTCCTTCCTCCTTTTCTTTTTCCTTCCTAATTTTATCTATTTTTTTCATTAATTCACATCCTTTTCCATCTTCTTTTAAGAGCTCTTCCATTGGCGTTTCATCTTTAGTCTTCTCACATTCTTTCAACATATGTATCATATTTTCTATTCCTTCTCCGCATATTCTACATTTCCTTTCTTCTTCCTCTTTCCAGTGTTGATTTCCCCTCATTTCGTTTTCGCATCTAAATCTTGCTATCAGCCTTTTATCCTTCTTTCCTCTTTTTCCTCTCAAATATGCTGGTAATTCTTCCGTCATTATGTTTTTATATATTTCATTGTATTTAGATTTCTCTATTTTTATTCTTCTTTCTTCCTTTTCTTTCTTTCCTATTCTTTCCATTATTTCCTGTACTATCTCCTTTGCTTCCATGTTTTCTCTCTTCTCTTTCAGCTCTTCTTTATTTATTTCCGTCCTTTCCATCACTTCACTTCTCACTTTTTCCCATTTACTCTCTTCGCTATTTCTTCCGCTCCTTTCCAACTCCTTCATACACTCCGTTACTAATCTTTTTTCCGATTAACGTGCAATTTCTTCGTACTTGATGGCTCTTTTTCTTGCTTCCATACTCAATTTATCTTAGTTTCTTCCGTTAAAATATAATTTAGGGTTCTTATATTTAGTCCTAGAATCCATTTCACATATTTTCTCTTTATGTTATCCAGTCTTCTTTCTCCCATCCCCAAATTTCCGCTCCATACAGTGCCACACTTCCAACTAATGCGTCAAACTTCTTCATTCTTCTTTCATAATCATCTTTGAATAATCTCTCTCCAATACTCCAGGTTAGTTTTATTGCAATTGTCGCTCTTCTCATTCTTTTCAATACGTGTTTCTCTGCTTCTCCGTTCTTTTGCAATATATATCCCAGGTATCTCATTTCCTTCACTTCTTCTCTATTCTCTTCATCCCATTTCCATTCTCTTTTTCCTGCTCTTCCTCTTCTTTTTTCGAAAACTATCACTTTTGACTTTTGTGTACTCAAAATCAATTCTTTGCTTTCCATATATTTCTTTAGTCTTCTCATCATTCCTTTTAACTCTTGCTCATTTTTTGCCAATATAACTATATCATCCGCATATGTAATTGACCACAGCTTTTCCTTTCCCACCACGACTCCTCCAGTCTGTTCCTTCCTCATCTCTGCCTCTAAGTCCATGATATACATATTGAACAGCGTAGGACTCATAGGGCATCCCTGTCTCACTCCGTTTTCTGTCCAAAACTCCTCTGTTCTTTTGTTTCCTACTTTTACCTTATTCTTTGTTTCTTTGTATCTATGTTTCCATAATTCTTCTTCTTAGCTGTTCTCTTATGCTTGCTTTCTTCATCATTTCTCTCAGTTTCATTCTGTCCATCTTATCAAATGCAGCTTTGAGGTCTATAAACATTGCAAAAATGTTTCCTTTTTTCTTCGAGATTTCTTTATTAATTATGTAATTTAGCAGATATATTGCATCAATTGTTCCCCTTCCTGCTCTAAATCCAAATTGTCCTTCCTCTAATTTTGTTTCCTCTTCCTGTTTCAATTTCTCATTCAAAATGTTCGTGTAAATTTTATATGCCGTATCCATCAATGTCACTCCTCTATAGTTCCTTACGTCTTTTTTTTCTCCTTTCTTGTAAATTGGACTGATCATTCCTTTCTTCCATTCTTCTGGAATTCTTCCTTCCTTCCATATTTTGTTTAATAGTTTTAAGAAAATTTCTCCTATCTCTTTCGGCATTAATCTCCAAGCTTCATTTTCTATTCCATTTTCTCCTAGTGCTTTTCCTCTCTTTAATCTCTTCAATTGTTTCATTAGCTCTTCCTTCGTTATTTCTTCTAATTCTTGTCCGTTCTCCGCTATGCCTTCCTCTTCTTTCCTGTCCTCTCCCATTATTCTTCTTTCTTTTGTTTCTCCTAATAATTCCATAAAATGCAAATTCCAACTTTCCAAATCTATATTCTCATCTATATCCAATCTATATTCTCTCTCTCTTCTTTCTATATTTGTTGATATATTTCCATGCCTCTTCTTCTGTTCTTATTAGTTTTATCTTTTCTTCTTCTTCTTCTTCATGTTTCTTTTTTTTCATTGTCACACCATATCTTATACTTCTTTCTTTTTCTAATATACTCTTTCCGGTTTATTTTTCCTTTTTTTATCCTTCTAAGTTCTTTTTTTAGCTCTCTTTTTTTCTTTCTCCATTCTTTGCTATGCCATTCTCTTCTTCCTAGTTTCCACGGTATAATCTTTTTCTTGATCTTTAATATCGAATTATTTACTTTATTCTCTATCTCTCTCCATATCTCCCCATTTTTTGACTGTGTGCATGTCCATCTTTCACATCTTTCGTGGTAATACTCAATTCCTTCTTCTGTCCATATACTTCTTTCAATCTTTATTCTGTCGCTCCTTTTCCTGTTTCTTCTTTCTATGCCTTCTAATTCCACTTCCAATGGTATATGATCCGACTCTGTTCTATTTCCTTCTTCTATCTTCCTAACTTCTTCTATTGCTTTTTCGTTCGTTATAACGTAATCTATGACCGATGATCCCATTTCTCAAATATATGTCCATTCCCCTTCCCTCCCATAGCTTCCATTCAGGATCATCCTCTTTTTTTTATTTTGGATCCATCCTCTTTTTTTTATTTTGTTTATCATTATTCGTCCTTCTTTATTTATTACTTTATCTTTTGATCTTCTTAACTCCTCTTCTTTCTTCTCTCCTGTCCCTATCGGTCCACCTTCTTCTCCCGTTCTCGCGTTAAAATCTCCTCCAATCATCAAGTATTCTTCTTTTTCCTCTTTTATTTCTTCCATTACATTCTCTAATGTTTCTTCAATATTTTGGCTGTATAACGTAATCACTCTCCATCTGTTCTTGTTATATATTAAATTTATCTCCATTACTCCTTTACTTATTTCCTTTACTTTTACTCCTTTCAGATCTTTATTAATTGCTGTTATAATTCCTCCTCTCGCCCTTCCTTTTATATTCTCTCTTGTTGCCGGTATGCACTTTCATGTTTCTTCCTCCACCCACGTTTCTGTTAAGCTTATAATGTCAAATTCTTCCAAATATTCCCACGTTTCTTTACATTTGTTCATTATTTCCGCAATATTCCAGAAACAGATTTTTAGACCTTTTTCACCGTTCTCTATTTCCTCTCCATTTTTTTTATCGTGTTCTCATTCTCTTCTTCCTCTTCTTTCTTTCTTTAGTTTCTTTTCTTTCTCGTTCCATCTGTACCATTTATCCTTCAAGTAAATTTTTTTGTATCCAACTTTTATATTATTACAAATTTCAAATAATCGCGGGCTAATAAGAGCTAGAACGCGGATAGTAGTGTGTTAGTTTCATAGAAAAATAAGTTTTCTATGAAACTGAATATGTGCACAGGGCACGAAATTTACTTGGTGCTATACCAAGATTTTTTAAAAAATAATCTCAATTCGAGATATATAATAAACCCTCCCTTAAAAATTTGTAATGTCACATGAGAGCCTAATTTCTTAAAATTTGTTAGTTTACGCCGGCTGAAAGATGGCGTTATTAGTAATAGATATTATAAGGCGAATGAGAAGTATTGGTGGTGTGGGGTCTGAATAGCTCAGAGGTAAGAGCAGTCGCCCGGCAAGCGAAAGACTCGGATTCGATTCCCGATTCAGCGACTTTGCCCCGATATTTTTCTCGCCTTTATTTATCCAGGGGGATAAAGGAAGGTTTATTATATATCTCGAATTGAGATTATTTAAAAAAAAATCTTGGTATAGCATCAAGTAAATTTCGTGCCCTGTGCACATATTCAGTTTCATAGAAAACTTATTTTTCTATGAAACTAACGCATTACTATCCGCGTTCTAGCTCTTATTAGCCCGCGATTATTTGAAATTTGTAATGTCACATGAGAGCCTAATTTCTTAAAATTTGTTTTTATATTATTGTTTCCTTTTTCTTTTTCTTCTCTTGCCATTTCCCTTAATTTTTGTTATATCTGCCTTTCTTTTCTTGTTTAATCGTCTTCTGTTATTATACCCCTCCTCAGCTCTTTCTTTTTACTCATGATCTCTCTTTTTTGCTCCCATCTGTCTATCTCTGCTATTACTAAATTTCTATTTCCATTCAATTCTATTCTGTTTTTTTTATCACTATATCTACCTTTAAACCTTTATATATTTTTCCACCATGCTCTAATTCCTCCCTTTCCCAGTTCACTCCTTTTATTACAATGTTGTTTTTTTTATCTTTTCTCTCCTTTTTCTCGTTAATCCATTCCAACGCTGCTATTCTCTTCTCTAATATATTCTTCTCTTGTCTCCATTCTTCTTTCTCTTTTTTTCTCTCTTCCTCTCTTGCTTTCCTTTCTTCTATCATTTGTTCCTTCATTCCTTCCATTTCCTCTCTCATTTCTTTTCTCAATATCTCTATTTCGATTATTATTTTTTTAAATCCTCTCCTCCATATTTCTTCCCCTCCTGCAATATATTTGTCTAGTGACTTTTCTTCTCCCTTAATTTTACTCCTGCTTGCTGTCTGTTTCCCAGTCATTGGCGCCATCTGTAGTTCTTTTTCTGAATTATCTCCTCTATTCTTTTTCACCCGTATTCCGATGCTTCCTAACCTTTCTTCTCCGTCACAATTATATCTCCCTTTATCTTCTGTTCTCTCTTTCTTTCCTCTTTGCCTTCTTTTCTCCGTCTTCTCCACCACTTTCTCTTGCTTTCCACTTACATACTCTTTTGTTGCTCTCTTTTTACCTCTAGAATTTTTAACTTCACTCTCACTGCCTGTCCCGCTCATACACATCTCTCTCACGTCCAACCGGAAGCCGCGATTAAAATAACATAAAACACAACATAAATCACATTCTTCAAAATGTCAAAACTATTTTATGAATAAATAAAAATTGTGAAATTGTTGAATTTTGTGAAAAATAAAGAAATGGTTAAGTTTTGAAAATCTTAAATAATTTTTTTTAATAAAATTTTATTAAAAATTTTTAAAGTTTACTGTGTTAAGTAATAAAATAAAAAATATGTAATATGTGCAAAATATTTAAAAAGATTTATTTCACATTTAAAACTCATGATTTTTTTTTATGTTCAAAAAATGTAATTTTAATATTTAATATTTAATGATTTAATATATGTAATATTTTATATCTCTCACACATGCATGAGCGGATGCATATCTGTGTGATAAAATCTTATATGTATGAAATTATTATATATTAAAAATATATTTTTTAATATAAACGTCTTTTTATTTAAAAAAACCTGAGTTTTAAATGTAAAATAAATTTTTTAAAGATAAAAAATAATTATTTGTGTATTTATATATATCTAAAAAACATTTTTTAAATGTTAAATTTAGGTCTTTTTTTAATAAATAAAAAGTGATTTAACTCACTATTTTAATGTTTTTAAAAATGTTTTCCAAACTTTTCAAAAACATTTTTAAAAGTATTTGTTTACTCTTTGGTGTTATTGGAACGCATGTCATTTTTCGGTAGATTATAGATTAATGTATAAACAAATAATAAAAATTTACTTTATTAAGTAGTTTCCGGCATTATTAGAGAAGGCATCATATTATAAATGCTGTCGCGTAAAGTATAAAATATCTCATAAACTATTAAACTTTTGGCCATCATACCCCTATAACTTTTTATGCAGAATATTACAAGGAATTGATTTATGTAAAAAAATTGGAGTGTTTCCATTTAAAAAAACAAGATTGACATTGAAATCTCTGAAGCGCCTCTACCCAAGGTTAAACTAATAGCACTATCTTATGACCTCTTTAAAACCGAACAACACACACACACACACACACACACACACACAGGGTGTCCCATTTTAAAGGACCCACTCAAATATCTCAGAAACACTGCGTTAAATCGAAAAATGTTTCAAACAAAAGTTGTGTGGCTTCAAGGGGGCCATAAGATGATGACAATGATTTGACCTTGGAAAATCATTTGAAGGTCATGTGAAGGTCAACTTTAAAATCTTAGATGGAAACCCCCATTTTTTATTTAGTATTCTTGTAGGTGACATCGAGAGCTTACCAAAACACTATAATAAACTATTTTTTTATTCAGTACTTTTTGAGTTATTTTATTGTATATTTTAATCTGACATCTTTTGATATAAAAAATTAAATATCTCATAAAATATTCAGTTTTCGATAATCTTACCGTAATACTTTTATGTACAGAATAATGAGACAAATCAATTAGTATAAAAAAATAATAGTTTTTAAAAAAATTATTTATGTATTTTTTTAAACAATTATTTTTTTTTGCACTATATATATATATATATATATATATATATATATATATATATATACAGGGTGTCCGACAAGTAAGTGATCAAACGAAAGGTGAAGGTAGATTGGGTCAAACTGAATCGAAAAGTCCTGATCCATTTTTTTATAATACTTAATAAAGGAGTTATTATTGAGTAAAGTTTGGCTAATCAGCGCCGACCTTTAGCCGGGCGTACGTCGGTGAGCCGCGCGTGGTAGTATGCGACGGGGCACACTTCACGGTGCGCAGCTCACCGATGTACGCCCGGCTAAAGGTCAGCGCTGATTGGCCAAATTTTACTCAATAATAACTTCTGTATTAAGCGTTATAAAAAAAATGATTTAGGACTTTTCAACTCAATTTGACCCAATCTACTTCCACCTTTCGTTTGGTCACTTACTTGTCGGACACCCTATATGTGTGCATGTGTGTGTGTGTGTGTGTGTGTGTGTGTGTGTGTGTGTGTGTGTGATTTCTTTTATATGTGTAAATACCATATATCACTTAAAAATAATAAAAACAATAATATTTTTATTGCGGAAGGAAGGGTTTATTGAGAGCTTACCGCCGTAATCATTGTGCGATTATAATTTGTTTGATATGTTTATTGTACGTTTCGGTCCAAGGGTTTGGACCTTCTTCAGCATCTATTACAATTATGATTAACAATTTGTTATACATGGATCAATTCTTACAATTACAAATGCAAATAATTTTAACGTACGTGTGCGTATGTCGCTGGCGCCCAGCAATCCTGTCGACTCACTTAATTTGGTCTTTTTTACGGTCCCTGCCGTGTATGACTTATTTCAAAGGGTTTATGTTGTTCGTAACCGTGCTGCATTGGTCGTACAGATCACGGCGAGCCACGAGATTCAAGACGCAACTGTTTTTTTATTGACATCGATGATTTACATTGTCTGTATTGATTTCGCGTGATATTGTTGACCGCAATTGTTGTGTTGGTTGTTTGTAGGTTGACTAATATTTATTAAAATTCAAATATATCTGAGGGATTTCTTATATTAGTGTACCGTTATGTCTAATTAGGCATAATTATGTAAACGAGAGTATTTTAACAAACAATTAAAACCACGCACAACTTAATTAGAGTTCTGATATTAAATAAATTAATTTAAGTCGTGTGACGTTCACTTCATACGACTTTAACTTACTTATTTAAAACAGAATTCTAAAACATTTTATTTATTTTACTTCATATGACTCAACTTAATTTATTTAAAATCATAACTCTAAATTAATTTGATTTGATTTTATTTCATACGACTTTAACTTTATTTATTTACAAACATAATTCTAAACTAATTTATTTATTTTACGTCATACGACTTAAATCAATTTATTTAATATCAGAACTCTAATTAAATTGTGTGTGGTTTTAATTGTTTGTTAAAATACTCTCGTTTACATAATTAGGCATAACGGTACACTAATATAAGAAATCCGTCAGATAGGTTTGAATTTTAATAAATATTAGTCGACCTACAAACAAACAACACAACAAATGCGGTCAACAATATCACGCGAAATCAATACAGACAATGTAAATCATCGATGTCAACAAAAAAACAGTTGCGTCTTGAATCTCGTGGCTCGCGGTGATCTGTATGACTAATGTAGCACGGTTACGAACAACATAAACCCTTTGAAATAAGTCATACACGGCAGGGACCGTAAAAAAGACCAAATTAAGTGAATCGACAGGATTGCTGGGCGCCAGCGACATACGCACACCACGTACGTTAAAATTATTTGCATTTGTAATTGTAAGAATTGATCCATGTATAACATATTGTTAATCATAATTGTAATAGATACTGAAGAAGGTCCAAACCCTTGGACCAAAACGTACAATAAACATATCAAACAAATTATAATCGCGCAATAATTACGGCGCTAAGCTCTCAGTAAGCCCTTCCTTCCGCATTATACTTGGATATCAGAGCTTCATATCACTAATATTTTTATTGTTTAATAATATATTTATCTCTCTTTTACAAATTTTCATAGTTTCTCATCGACCGCTTGTCGGCAACAAGCTTGTAGCAAACAAGATGAGCATTGAGAGTGAGCAAGATGAATATATGAATGCGAGTAAGACAATATAGGAATGAGACAATCACAGAAGCAAGCAAGAGGAAAATAGCAACGTCTAAAGAATAAGACTCGAAGCCTTTGCCGTCTTTTTTTTACTTGCTCTTATTATTGTCTCGCTCGCTTCTGATAATAAGACAATAATAAGAGTGAGCGAGACGATCACAGGAATGAGTGAAAGAGAAATAGCAGCATTTATAAAAGCTCGATCTTGATCCTCGAATCTTCTTTGCACGTTGCTATTCTTCTCTCACTCATTCTTGTCATTGTCTCGCTCACTGTTATCATTATCTCAGGAGCGAGCGAGACAATAAGAGGCAAGCCTCTCTCACATTTCTTTCGTCTCCTCATGATGAATTAGCCTGGACTCGCACCAGGGGCAAGGTCTGTTGATAAAATCAAAGGAATTTAGCCTGGACTCGAACCAGGAGCAGTCTTTTGGTAAAGTCAACGAAGTTTAGCCCAGACTCAAACCAGAGGTAAAATGAGTCAGTAAGGGGCAAAGTGTGTTGCACGGAAATGCCGGTCTCGCCTTCATCCGGGTTTTTGGCTATCTGTCTATTAATCTGTGGCTCAATAATGCTCTCGGATGGACTGATCCGTTTAGTCTGTTCTTTTTCATTGCACTTCCTATACTATAAGTTGTCATATCTTCATCTTTTTTTCGCTAAGTTACAAAACCACTCAAGTAGCAAACTGATGTCACAATGACGATAAATTTTGGTCACAAAATGACCAATTAAACGTCCTAAGTTAGATCTTATGACACCCGAAATTGACGTTGATATGTCACATCCACGAGACGTCATTTTCTGATGTTTGTTTGATGACAAAATTAAGATCAATTACAGTAATAACATATAATAGCATACATATTATATGTGACATATATTATAGATAAATGTAAATAATTTAATTTATAAAATTAAAAATTTTATTTATATGGAAGTTAATTTTTGTTTTATATTTTAAGCAGATAATAACAAACAATTTTTACTTATTCAGGTAAAAATTGTCCGAATAAATTAAAATCAGATATTATCTGTCCGATTTTTTAAAAATCAGTTCAATATCTGAATTTTCTGGTACGGGAATCGTATCAGAAATTAAACTGATAAAAATAATTTCAATATTATTAGCCGCATTTTGCAGGCTTTATGTACGCTCATGACAAAAACTTGAATATGGGTATAGATAGTGAATGGCGCACCGCATACCGGTAAGCAAATGAACTATAATCCCAATATTAGTTACAAACATAGACGTTTAATATATAGACTGTACGTCTCTACATTTCCCGTATTCAGAACGCGTCAAAAAATAGAAAGAGACAGCTGCTGTACGACCAACAATCTTTGTTTAACTTGGAAAGAGAAAAGTAGAAGGGATGGAAAAGATGAAGATAGAATGGTGATACAAAGCATGCTATCTTTATCTAATGTTTGTAGAACCCCAATACTCGGTCCAGATATACTATGTCTATGGTTACAAAAGGACGATTATAGGACATCTGCAAAATTACGTCTTTGGCTAGTCTAAGAAATAAGGTCTTTTAAATGTCAATTATTAGTCGCTGACATTATAGACCAAAAAGAGACGTCATTATGTCGTCTTTTGATGTTACTCTGCTTGGGATGATATTATATGTTTTATTCCTATGTTATAGCTATCGTATTCTGGTGTTATATTGCATAAATAAAAGACAGTTTATAATCCCAATATAAATTAGGTATAACAACTGTTACATTACATCTTATACAGCACAGAACATTGCAATTACATTGCAGCAATGTTACAATCTTGCAAGTTGCAATGTAATATTGTTGAGACATTATTGAAATATGGAATTGTAATATTTCATGAGAATACAGCAACATTTCAAAAACATTACAAAAAACAGTTTTTGATAATCGCTATTTCGTTCGTTTATCACTATGCAGCGCGCGTTGCGTTATCTATCCCGTATTTAAGTTTTAATCACGATGGTTATATAAAGTTTGCAAAAAGCGGTTAGTAATATTAAAGGTATAATAACTATTTTTATCAGATTAATTTGTCTGATACAATCCCAACATAGGAAATTCAGATATTGAATTAAGTGTTCAGAAATCGGACAAATAATTATCCAAAAAAAAGTTAAAATTATCCGTTTATTATCTACTTAAGATATGGAGTTTAATATTTATATGAATAAAATTTTAATTTTTATGAATTAAATTATTTAATCATTATCAATTTCTTAAACTTGTAAATAATTTATAAAATAGCGATGTTAATTAGATAACAGAAAATTATTTAATAGTTCCCATTTTTATATAAAAGCAAAAATTTGATAATAATTTTTTAATATGCAAACTGCTTCAAATTTAATTTAGATAAACTTGGAGAGTAAATATTTAGATTAACGTACCCACCTCCAATGACTTTGACCTTGACATATGTTGTCAAGGTCACTGTCCTGAGTAACATCCAAGAGATTTTAACCGTCGCTCATTGTTCGTTAAAAAGTTATTAAATACAATATTTACGGTAAATATTTAGATTAACGCACCCACCTCCAATGACTTTGACCTTGACATATGTTGTCAAGGTCACTGTCCTGAGTAACATCCAAGAGATTTTAACCATCGCTCATTGTTCGTTAAAAAGTTATTAAATACAATATTTACGGTAAATATTTAGATTAACGCACCCACCTCCAATGACTTTGACCTTGACATATGTTGTCAAGGTCACTGTCCTAAGTAACATCCAAAAGGTTTTAGCCGTCGCTCGTTGTTCGTTAAAAAGTTATTAATAAAAGAATTTAAATGAAATGTACGTAACTACAATGATTATTCTTAACATAAAATGATTTTATATGGGTTTTCAACTAACCCAAACCTATTTTTAATTTAAAACTAAAATTTGGTTTGGGTTAGGTTATATCTTCCGGAAGTGGAGCCCCCCGTAGGGAGGGGCGGAACCCACTGCGTCCACGCATACACTTTCCAATCCACACAAGAATTGTCGTATAAATTTCGCTTCGCGTAGAAAGTTGAAAACCCATATAAAATCATTTTATGTTAAGAATAATCATTGTAATTACGTACATTTCATTTAAATTCTTTTATTAATAACTTTTTAACGAACAAGGAGCAACGGCTAAAACTTTTTGAATGTTACTCAGGACAGTGACCTTGACAAAATATGTCAAGGTCAAAGTCATTGGAGGTGGGTACGTTAATCTAAATATTTACCCTTATCTCTCTTGGATGTTTTTATATATTCTCAAAGTTTACGATTAAATTTGAAGCGTTTTGCATATTTGTAGCAATGAACTTAAATATTACAAATACATCGTAACATTACTGTAGTCTTACATTGAAATATTTCTGAGGGCGGACATTTCAACGTTGCCGCAGGCTTGCAGTAACATTGCAGAAACATTTCGCAATTTCTATGCAATATTACAATGTTTCAATGTAAGATCTATGCAACATTTTTGCAATCTTTCGGTGCTGTATGGGATGTTACTCCTATGTTACATAGCAGTTATATTCTGGTGTTATAATGCTTAAATAAGAGATAGTTATATAATCCCAATATAAATTAGGCATAACAACTGTTACATTACATGTTATTCCCATGTTATATAGCAGTTATATCCTGTGTTTGCTGGGATGCCGAGTGGGATGTTATATAGCAGTTATGTTGTGTGTTTGTGGAGAAGCGTAAGAAAATCGATTATGTTCCTACGGAATTTTGTATGTGATGGCTTTTACTTCTCGAAAAGTTAGGATTCGAGTTAGGATGATGAATGGCAATTAATAGAAGAAGAAAAAAAGTCCCCAAATAAAAAATTATGCACAATCTGTTGTTGCGCGTTATTTAGTTATCAGAAAATATGTTGATAATAATATTTACTATTAGTGTGAAATTTAAATTTTTAAATAATTATTTATGCAAAAAATAATTTTAGAATCAAATATAATTTTTATATTGAATTTTACTATGTATTAATACTATTATTTATCTAATTCAAAATAAATTACTGAAAAGTATAATAATTATATATTAATTTATAATAATTAAGTTACTTTCTTCATAAGGTACTTTTCATTAAGGTACTTTTTTCATTTTTATGCACGAAAAACTAAAATACGGAAGCGCGCAAAACAACTCTTGAATCTGTGATGTCAAACGCTCACGCCAATCACTTGCTTAGCACGAGCGTTGTAAACCTTCATGATCTAAAGTTGGCTACTACAACGCTCGGTGAACGCCGCGGTCGTTAAATGGAACGGCATAAAAGACGTTGCGAACTACAAGTGGAATGCACTCTCTGTGTATCCCAATAATCTTCATCATGCAAGATGGCTATGAGAAAAAGAAGAATAGAAGAATGTTCTCTAAGTTTACCGAAAAAAATGTAATAAATAACACTGATTGCGACAAAATGAGACCTTTTTTTGCTTTAAGTTCTGTCAAGTTATTTCTAGTAGATTTTTTAGCGCTGATTATTTGATCGTAAAAATGGCATATCACGTCAAATTTTTGAGAAAATCTCAATCAAAGTTGCAAAAATAAGCGTTTTTGATGTTTTTGCGCGAATTATACTTTTTGATGGGGACGTGCTCCAGAAAACAGTGACTCAATGAATGATCTTAAAATGAAGGTCAACACTATGCTTTATGATAAAAATACCAGAAGTCCCAAGCAGGAAATGTTCTCCTAAAAAAAAGTGGTCGAAACATAAGAAACATTATTTATCGCAGTGTTCCCCAGTCATACGTCTCTCTTTCTCTCTTTCTCTCCTTCCCTCTTAAACTCTTTCCCTCTGTTTCCCTTTCCTCTCTTCCTTCTTCTAACTCCCCCTCACTCTTCTCGCTCGTGCTCTCCTCATCACTCCCACCCTCCCTCTTTTCCTCTCTCTCTCTCTCTCTCTCTCTCTCTCTCTCTCTCTCCAATTGTCCATTACCAAAATTTTTGTAAAAATTATTCTAATTATGAAAGTCGATATGTATATTTATCTAGCCACTCATTACAAATCACATGTTAAAATTTCAAAATTAAAAATGGAGGCTCTAAAACAACGGATCAAATTTTTAATTTTGAAATTTCAACATGTGACTTATTATAACCCAGATAGCACAAGGAAATTCAATGGATGTCCATCGACCGTCTACTTCTGGATATCGGACATCCATTTTCATCCAAAAAAGATTTGGACATCTGATGGATATTCATAGCACATACATTTGACACAATTTTGGATATTTATAGAATATCCAAAACAAGACTATTCTCAAACTTATTCTTGGACTTACCTTGGATTATCTTGGACTTACTGCGAACCCAGTAAAAAGTGATCATATTAGATCTATTCTTCTAATTAGATCAAACTAGATCTGAGTTATCAGATCCCATACTGCAGTACTCGGAGATAATTGCCTTTTTCGGGCCAATATGTGAAGCGACGCCTATTATCCCTTTACTACCGCTCGAGGCTCGACGGCCGAGCCGCCGATCGCGCGCGTTAAGCCCGTGTCATACTACGCATTGCGAACGCGGATCGGATTTGGATTACGGACTGCGAATCGTCAATTATCCAATCAGATTCTTGGTTACTTCGTTCTGATTGGATGAATGACGATTCGCAGTCCGTACTCCAAATCCGAACCGAGTCCGCAATGTGTAATGTGACACGGACTTAACGCTATGCCTCAGAAGCGTCCCGATACTATAATATATATAATATATTATTAATAGACAAATTATCTGGCAAAGCAAATTTAAACGACAATTTGACAGCAGGTACAATCTTAGCATATTTTTTAGATCGGGACGCTCCTGAGGCGTGTTAAGCTCGTGTCACACTACGCATTGCGAACTCAGGTCGGATTTGGAATACGGACTGCGAATCGTCATCCATCCACTCAGAGCGAAGTAGTCAAGAATCTGATTGGATAATTGACGATTCGCAGTCCGTAATCCAAATCCGATCCGCGTTCGCAATGCGTAGTGTGACACGGGCTTTACGCGCGCGATTGGCGGTTCGGCCGTCGAGTCTCGAGTGGTAGTGGGGAGACCGTAGGCGTCGCTTCACATATCGGCCCGAAAAGGGTAACTATTGTATCTCCAAGCACTGCCATACAGCACCGAAAAATTGTAGAAACGTTGCATAGACCTTGCAATAAAACATTGTAATATTGCATAGAATGTTACGGTGCAATGTATTTGTAATATTGAAATTCGTTGCTACAAATACGCAGAACGCTTCAAATTTGATAGTTTCAGAATATATAAAGACATTCAAGAGAGACAAGAAAAAAAATTGTAAATTTACGCAAATACAACGAGTCTTTTCCAATAATGTCTCTCTTGAATATCTTTATACATATTGTCAAAGTTTATCTATTTAATTGTGAAGTATCCTGCAAATTAAAAAATTATTATCAACTTTTGATTTTATATAGAAATTCGGACATTTATTTGTCCGATTTCTGAACAATCAGTTCAATATCTGAATTCCCTGTGTTAGGATCGCATCAGATAAATTAAACTGATAAAAATAGTTATATCTTTAATTTTACTATTCGCTTTTTGCAAGGTTTATATAATCATCATGACTGAAATTTAAATGCAGATTAGATAATGCAATGCGCACCACATAGCGGTAAACAAACGAACTAGCGATTATGGAAACCTGTTTTTTATAATGCTTTTGAAATGTTGCTGTAACATTCTCATGAAATATTACGATTACATATTCCAATAATGTCTCAACAATATTACATTACAACTTGCAAGATTGAAACATTACTGCAATGTAATTGCAATGTTCTGTGCTATATGGATATGATCTGATCTGCATTTTGTCTAATACCCGTATTCATAGTCCGTCCTTGAGGAATAAGGATTCCTTGTTCCTCGTTTCACGTTTCATAAACTTTCCTTGACCGAACAAGGAATCTTACTGGCTCCCTTATCTCAAGGAAGGTCACGAGCTTCCTTGAGGAGTGATGCGACCTTTTTAGCAGACGATACGCAGAATATAACCAAATATAACCTCCAAAAGTTAGTTTCGTTACATTTGTGATTTTGTGGTTATTTGTTGTCGCGCTCTCAAACTGAAAGTGTATAAAGGAAAAAGGGATAATGGACAATGAATTTTTAAATGATTCTGACGATGGATTTGAAGACGAAAATCCAGAGAATCGGATTCGGTGGCGGATTCCGTAAAGATACATTCGCGATTGGGAAAATCCCGTGGAATTTTTTGAAGATACGAAAAAGTTTTCATATGTATTATATGAAATTAGTTGCAGGCAGCATAAAACGGTGCTGCCTCCAGTCGGTCACTAAAAATCCCTAAAATATTCCTTCCTTCTGAAAGGGAGACTCGAGGTCCATCTATGAAACAAGGTGGCCTTGCAGATTCAAGGAATCCTTCATGGAGGCTTCCTCCGTCCTTAAAATAAGGAAGGACTATGAATACGGGTATAAATCTAATCAGATCTATGTAGATCTGGTCAGATTGTTATAATATATTATTACTTTAAATTACATTTTCATTGTAATTATTACAGAGTTTGGATTTATACAATATATTTATTTATATAAATATTATATTAGATGTACAAGTAAATAATCCAAATTTTTCAGCGAAATTCAAGGTTTATTTTAAAAGAAAGCAAAACAAATTTTTTTATTAAAGTATTCGTCGTTGCTTTTTATAACTTTAAGAGATCAGACTAGTGTAAAATATTCTAAAAATCGAAAAAAATTTTTCTTTAAAAAATAATTTGAAGCTTATAGAATAAGGAACAAGAGATCCCAAGTATAACTTCAAGTTTCCGAATTACAGAGCCTATAGCGGGTGTACAGCCGGCCTACAACGGGCTCGTACCTGCATGCCGGCCGCTCAGAATTGGCCGTGCGCGTCCTAACAGGCTATTAGACAGGTCTAGCAGGTCAGAACGTTAGTATTGTGTATCCTCCCTTCTTTCTAACGCATTTTAGGCTATATAAAGTTGAAAAAACCATTAGTCAGTCATCTGATGTTCATGTCGTGGCACGCGTTATTTTAACATTATTCGGAATATTTTAGTTTTAAATATGGAGAGCCGAACAAGAATTAATAGAAAGGATTCAAGGACAATATTAGGACGCGCAACTAAACCGAAAAAAGACCAAAACCGCCTAATCGTCATGAATTTGAATGCAAAACTGCTTCTACAAGTGCATCCGCGAAAAAACTAAAAAATTCTCACACGGAAGTACTGGTAAATGCGATGTATGGTTATCGTATTATCAATTTTTTAGCGATATTTTCCAGTCTCAGTGAAATAGTGAAGTGCAAAACATGTGATAGAAATGTGACTTTCTCTGAGTCAAGTACTCGCGAACTTGGATTTAAATTGGTAATAAATTGTGACAATTGTGAATATATGTGATATATTACTTCTTGTCCACTCATACAGAACGCGTATGAAATTAACAGATGAATCGTATTCGCGATGAAACTTCTCGGTATTGGTTATGAGGGCATAAGAAAGTTTTGCGCAATTATGGATCTTTAAAAAATGTTCACTAAAACGGTTTATCAGGACATTAATACAAACATTCATTGCGCGTCGAAAACTGTTGCCTCTATATTATTTTCTGACACTGCTACTGAGGAGAAAAACTTAATGGCAAAAGCAGAAAATATATCAGAACCAGCGGGACTAATGATTTCCGGAGATGGCATGTGGCGAAAGTGCGGTTTTACGTCGTTGCAAGGAGTCGTGTCGCTGATTGGATTGCATTCTGGCAAAGTACTAAATCGTGAAATCATTTTGCAAGCAATGCGAATACTGGAAGGAAAAATATAACTCGACTGAATTGGAATTGTGGATGCAATCGCATAAAAAAACGTGTTCAACGTGTAAATCACGAAGAAAGTTCGGGTAAAATAGAAATAGACGGAGCAATAGAAATGTTCAAGAGGAAGATTTGCATGGAGTTAAATATTTATCATACAACAATGACAGTCATTGTAAGACATACAAAGGTATCGTTAAATCGCAAATATACGGGGAGAACATTACGAAAAATAATCGACAAGTTAAGCGTTTATTACGGACTTGCTATTAGGACACAAAAAAATTCAATAGAAGATATGTAAATTGCAATAAGGGCAATGTTGAAGCACAAATTGTTAACTGACGCTAAACCGCAACATGAGAACTATCCGCTCGGGCCAAGTTCTTGGTGTTCCTTGCAGGTAACAAAGGTGACAACTAATTAAGTAAATACACTCACAAACTTGCTCTTCATCCTGATTTTATAAAGGCAATCACTTCCTATCCAGAAACTTAGCAAAGATGATTTGTTAGAGCGCTGTTTGGGTGGTTACATTCAAAATTCGAACGAGAGCCTGAACGTGTTAATTTGAACTTTCGCTCCAAAAACAATATTTAGTAGTAATAAATGCGTTAAATTGCTATCAATATTGCTAAAAGTATATTCAATAATGGTTATTCAAGCATTTTTTAAATGATGAATACCATGAATATAGTCATCGAGTCGATTATAGCAAACATTTGCGAAGTATTGAACAAAAAACGAATTTCGACTGCTGAGGCACGCACGTTCGAAGCATTTAAGAAGGTTGTATTTCGAGGCGGCAGAACAAAGCAGGAAGCGACGATAAGGCGGATAATTATTACGAAATTGGTATGGCAGATTAGCAGTAAGAAAAAAAAAGTTTGTATTATATAATTGAAAGACAATGGTGTAAAACTTTATGCGTTTTTCTTGAAACCGCGTTTTTCAAAATGGTATCGAAGATTTCTCGGGTTGTACTCATCGGATTGACTTGAATTTTGATTTTTTATAATCTTTATAGTTTTCTCTAAGCATTGACCGAGGATTTTTACAATATCATTATTATTTTGCAAAATATTAACAAATTAATTAACAATTTTTGTGCCAAAAATCAAACCAAAAGTTCAAAAATTTTTTTTTTAGTCAAATTTCAACGAATTTTGAATAAGCTCGGTCAATGCTTAGGGAATACAATATATTTAAGTAATGTTCTTTTTTTGCTTCAGATGATCCAATATGGCGGATTCATTGACACCAGTTACTGGTGCGAAAAAATTAACTCTTTATAACATTTTAATAAATGGTACTAAACTTATTATTTTTCCTTTCATTTTGCATATTTTATACCTTCATTGTGTACTTAAATATAGTACCAAACTATAAGTCTGCAGATTTTTTAAGTCTTCGGCAATCCACACTTAAAAATTACCTATTTTTCGGCCGGTCATACCAGTCTGACCCCTTAAGACATCTTTTAGGCAGCTGATGAATTCCATCTCGGAAAAATGCTGTGTCTTTAGACATGATAAAATCGTCAACTCATTTTTATATCTCATCCACTGATTGGGCATTGTTTGTCGATCAGACTAAAATCGTTGCTTTCAAACCGTTTAAACCAAAATGCGCATATATCGTACGATATAACTTCTCTGAAAAAGGAACAAATCGATTTGCATGCTTTTGCAGCATTTTTTCCTTGTTGGAATTCGTAAAGAGTACAGTGAAGGTACGGGATATGCACTTTATCTGTTGTCATTTTTGACTGTACTAAACTGAATATTTTTTAAAATTATGTCAATTAATTTTAAAATTAATTTTTTAACTGCTTAAAAAGATTTGGATTATTCATTTGTATACCTAATATATTTCATAAAATATTTATTAGATATAAAAATATTTAATATTTATTAAATATTATTATATTTTATAAAGTTAAATAATTCAATTTGTAAAATTAAAAATTCATTTATACGGAAATTAATTTCTATTTTATATATTAAGTAAGATAATAATGATTTTTACTTATTCGGACATAAACCGTCCGAATAAGTAGAAATTGGACATTTATCTGTCCGGTTTTCCAAAAATTAGTTCAATATCTGAATTTCGCTGTACGGGAATCGTATCAGAAATTAAACTGATGGAAATAATTACAATGTTATTAGCTGTATTTTATAGACTTTAGAATTCACATCTTGACAGAAAAGCAGAAAGCAGAAAAGCGGAAGCCAATCAAAACTCGTACTAGAAAAGCAGAAGCCAATCAGAACTAAGGCTGATAGTAAACAGTACATTCTGCTTTTCTAGCACGAGTTCTGATTAGTATCTGCTTTTCTGCTTTCTGCTTTTCTGCCAAGATGTGAATTCTCCCTTATACACGATTATGACAAAAACTTGAATACAGATATAGATATTGAATAGCGCGCCGCATAGCGGTAAGCGAAGGAATTTTATTCCCAATACAAGTTACAAAAGGATTTTATTTGAACGACTATAAGACGTTTTCAAAATGACGTCTTTGGCTGATCTAAAAAATGATGATTTTTAAACATCATTTCACTCGGCATATAATATTTCTGATACATTGCTGCAATATTCCATTTGAAGTATTGCACTTTTCAGCAATATTACAGAAATATTTCACGACTGTTTCTGCAACATTTCTGCAATGTTTCAATGTCCGTAACCATTTCAAATGCAACCTTGTTGAAAATTTTCAACAATATTTCGGTAGTTTTTCTGAAACATATCCCAAGTAGCAAACTGACGTCACAATGACGGTAAATTTTGGTCACAATATTACCAATTAGACTAACTTCTAAGTTAAGTCTTATGAGACCCGAAAATGACATCGATATATCATATCCACGGGATATCATTTTTTGATGTTTGTTTGACGGCAAAACTAAGATCAATTACAGTAATAATATACAGAATGTCCGAAAATTTGCGCAACACCCTTTAAGGGAAGGTAGAAGATATTATTTTGAATAGAAAAGTCCTGTACCATTTTGCGATTTCCTCAATATTTAAGAAAATATTAATTGTAAAAGATCAGCCAACGAAGTGCCGCGAGAAGCTCGCGGCGCGGAAACACCTCCCACTGTCACTTGATACTAGGCCCGCGGCGAAGTAGTGGGAGGACGCGCATTATGTGTGTAATTCTTTCGGTTGTCATAGCGAAGCGCGCTCGCAAAGCGCTCATCCCACTGCTTCGCTGCGGGCGTAGTATCAAGTGACAGTGGGAGACGTCTTCGTACCGCGAGCTTCTTGCGGCACTTCGTTGGCTGGTCTTTCACAATTAATATTTTCTTATATATTGAGAAAATCGCAAAATGGTATAGGACTTTTCTGTTCAGAATAACACTCTCTACCTTCCTTTAAAGGGTGTTGCGCGAATTTTCGGACACCTTGTATGATAACACATATTAATGTGATATATATTATAGGTAAATTTAAATAATTTAATTTCTGTTTTATATTTTAAATAGATAGTAACAAACGATTTTTACTGATTTGGACAGAAATTGTCCGAATAAATTAAAATCGGACATTATCTGTTCGATTTTCCAAATTAGTTCAATATCTGAATTTCCCGAAATTGCATCAGAAATCAAACTGATAAAAATAATTACAATATTATTAACCGCAGTTTGCAGATTTGCTCATGACAAAAATTTGAATACGTGGACATAGATAGTGAATAGCCCGCCGCATAGCGGTAAGTAAATGAACTATAATTTTAATACTAGTTACAAAAGGATTTTGTTTGGACGACCACAGGACGTCTTCAAAATGATCTCTTTTGCTAAACTAAGAAATGACGTCTTTTAAACGTCAATTATTAGTCGCCAACATTATAGACCAAAAATAGACTTCATTATGTCGTCTTTTAAAGTCACTCTGCTACTTGGGATTTATGTAATATTGTAGAAACACTTCGGAAATATTTCAAGTACATTTTATCCGAGGAATTGCAGATATATTTTAGAAATATTACTGCAATATAATAGACATATTTTGAAATAAATATATCTCAGAAATATATCTAATACATTAACATTGATTGTATTAATAGAAGTCGTTTACCAGAGATTTATATTACCATAAAAATGCGTGTAAAAAAATCGAACACTTCCATTTTGTTATGGTTTCCTAAAATTTTTTTATTTTTTGTTTCAATTACATTCCTTACAAAAGAAAAAGAAAATATTAATATTTAAATTACTAATTTAAATTATAATTCTTTTAATAATTATAATGAATTAAATAATTTATAAGTAATCATTAGTTTAAGTTATAGCATGTGTTATATCATTATGACAGAAAAATAAATTATTACAAAAAAGTGATGAATAAGTAAATATAGTAGTAATAATTCTATCAAATTTTAAGAAATTAGGCTCTCGTGTAACATCACAATTTCAAATAATCGCGGGCTACTAAAAGCCAGAACGCGGATGGTAGTGCGTCAGTTTCATAGAAAAATAAGTTTTCTATGAAATTGAATATATGCATAGGGCACGAAATTTACTTGGTGCTATATAATAATTCTTGATGCTATAATAATTCTATCTTTAATGTAAAAAAGCTTACGTAAAATAATTATGTAGTCTGCTCCTTATTTTCAGATGTAGTTTCATCATTGCAATTTTTCGGAGTTGTTTCATTTTATGATGCTTATCTACGCAATCTTTCAGAAATTTTTCAGAAATTTTTTTAATGCAATGTTGCTTTTGATATGTTACAGAAATATTATTTGTGTAATGTAAATGTAATATTATTTTTATAATGTTTCAAAAATATTCTTGAAACATTGCATCTGTCACATTTTTTTTGCAATATTACAGACAC
The DNA here is from genome assembly GCF_030449975.1 of Polyergus mexicanus. Lineage (NCBI taxonomy): Eukaryota > Metazoa > Arthropoda > Insecta > Hymenoptera > Formicidae > Polyergus > Polyergus mexicanus. The sequence continues at coordinate 6,519,337 of NW_027223329.1, read as the reverse complement.
ATACAAATATTAAAGCAAACTTATTTATCTTTCTGAAAGGTTTCAGAAATATTGCAAATGCAATATTTTAAAAAATATGATGCAGATACATTTCTGAAATATTTCGGATGCAAAGTTACAATTGAAATGTTAATGAAATATTTTTGTACCATTTCCGAACATTACAATATTTGAGCAATATTACATGCCGAGTTGGATATAAATTATTAGCCGCCGATTTTGCATAGACCAAAAATCATCCGTCTAACAACATTGACCGACAATCGAGAAACAAAAGAAGAAAAATTGTTCGATATTTTAACGTCCAAGACCGAACATTTTCTAAATATTGACCACTGACGAATGTCTCAAATCGGATATACAATGGACATTTATTTCATATCTATGGACATGCGGACGCAAAATGGATATAAAATGAACTTTGATAGGACATCCTTATTTGGAAAATGACCAGATGTACATACCGACTTTCATAATTAGAATAATTTTAAAAACAATTTTAAGGGACGATTGGACAGACATATGACTGGAGGATACTGCAATAAATGATGTTTCTTACGTTTCGACCACTTGTTTTCAGGAAAATATTTCCTACCTGAGACATCTGGTATTTTTATCATAAAGCATAAGTCTTGAGCTTTATTTTGAGCTGTCACCCTCACAGCACATCAACATCCTAATAAGGTTTCAGTCATCTTAAATTGTAAGATAGTAACATTCCACGGAGATTAATAAACCTGTCATTAACTTCCCAGCAACATGAAAATGTTCGCCCAAATTCATCCCATTAACATTCCAGAGACCTTGCGCGTAACGTTGTATTAATATTCATACAACATACCAGAAACTTTCTAATATTATTTTAAATAAGAAACTCTTGAAAAAAATATTATATTAGCAAAAATCGATTAAATACTATTGGTTTTCAATAGCTTTTACTCGTTTTTCCAATAATAATTTAATAGTTCAAATTTCTTTAATATAGAATCTCGCAAAAAATTCATAAAATTAAATAAAACGAGTTATTTATTAATGTATTTTTGGGAATATTAAAAATATATATATATATTTGGATGATTTAAACTTTTTCATATATTTATCTGCCCGATCTAAGAAACAATCAGTCCAATATCTGAATTCTCTATATTGGGATTGTATCAGTATAATATTGAACTAATAGAAATAATTATAGTTTTAATCTTTTGCGAGTTGCTCTTTGCAAGCTTTATATACTTCTCATGACTAAAATTCAAATACGAGAATGGACGCATCGCGCGTCACACAGCGGTAAACAAACGAACTAGCGGCTGAATACTATTTCTTTATAAAGTTTTTGGAATATTGAGCGCCGTAACATTTCTCATAAAATATTAAATAAATAATAATTTTGGATATATGGAAACGTGCATATCAAATTCAATTATTAATATTAAACGATATTTCATAGTTTTGTACTATTTTCAGCATACGCGAAAAGTGAAATGCTAGCGCGTAAGGTTGCTGAAATATTGAAATAAGATTCTATTAATCTTCCGACAATATTATAAAGTAAGGTTTTATTGTAAGATTAGTGGTATATACCAATAACATTATCATTAAAATATGTAAGTTTGTAATCTCCCTATAATCCTACTGCAATGTTCGGTGCTGTGAGGGCATTGTTTTCTGGAGCACGTCATTGAAAGATAATTCATGCAAAAGTATCAGAAACGCCTATTTTAGCAACTTTGACTTAGATTTTCTAAAAAACTTGACGTGATACACCATTTTACGGTCAGATTCGTAACCAGCGCTACGAAAACTATTAAAAGGAAGGAAAGGTATTTATAAAATATCAAGGCAAATTTGGTGTTGAACAGTGTAAGTGGAATAATGACAAGATTTTCGATATTGAGTTCGGTGAAACAGATGAAACATAACCAGGAAGAGTTTCTTTAGCACACATTTTCGATACAACACATCAGTATTGATCTTTATATGTAACTGGATATAAGAGATAGGGCGAAAAAACTGTGACCAATTAAAGCTCGAAAGCCTGACCTTTGTTTATAACATGGCATCTTTGCACTTGCATAAATGCGCTCCATTTGATACTATTTTTGTATTAAAATGTAAGATTTCTTGCTCTAATTGGTCCATGAAACGTTTGAAACAAAGAAAGAATAGAGATAAAGGTACAATTTTATGTGCCGCTAAAACGAACGATTGAAACACTAGATTTGTCGTTTATAATGCAACGGCTACAATTTTGTAGTTTAAACAGGTTTAACTATAAAGCATTACCGCTCAAACACTGTACGAAACGCTAATGCTGTCATGTTGATCGTGTGTACCGATAACCTTGCAGAATAAGGTCTTGCGCATAATAAAGAAAATATTAGGAATAGGAATAAATATTAAATATCAGAAAGAGTAATTTGGAATTATTTTACTTCAAACGAAATGAATTAACACATAATGAATTAAAAATTAAAAATAATCTATCTATTCCGTTTTCTTGTTCAAAGTAAAATAACTCTAAAGTGTTTTTCCTAATATTTAATATTTATTTCTATCCCTAATATTTTCTCTATTGTACGCAGGGCCTAACTAAGAAGCATTAAAGATAAATCATAAAAAATAAAAATAAAAATAAATAATTATAAATAATTATAAATAATTCATGCATCTTGTACTTTCTAATTTTACATATAATAAAGTAGCTTTATAGAATCTATGCTCATTGGGATTTTGAACAGTACAATTCAAATTTTTTTTTAGGATAATGTTTCTTTTGTGTTTGATATGTTAACAGTATTACAATAACAGTAACAATATGATATCATTTTAAAATTTGATTTCATGATCTCGAATTATTTGATTACAATTTAATATCCAATTATAATATTTATGTTTTCTGGAACCCATACCACAATTCTTTACAACAAGTTAATATTGAAAACGCTAATAAAATAAAAAATGCGAAATCTGTTTCTTAACTTCATCGTTTCTATTCTTTTTCATATATAAAAGTTAGTGTAATAATTCAGCGATAAAAGTCAATTGATCATGTGATCCTTTTTGTCGCTTAATCGATCGGTTTCAGCGGCTCATGAAAATGCACCTTAAGCCACAATTATAATGGCTTCCGGTATTCCATTGTTCATTTTCTGAGCGGATGCTAGTGTATTTCATAACCAGTTGTGTATAAAAATCAGTGCATATCACACATATCGATTATTGCTTAAGCCTGTGTTCCGATTCACTATCAATAATTTACGTCACGTACATTATAATATCGGATGCATCCAAGTGGAGAATCGGAACACAGCCTAGGATAATTAACATGATTGACCAATTAGAAGGGCCTAGTGTTCAATTGGCAATGACTACGTTTACACCCTACGTTGAGTCTCTAATCGGGTTCAATAATATTTGTAGTTCTAAGACTGGCCAATCACAGTTATTCCATTCTTTAGAGGAATAGTTATGATTGGCCAATTTCACAACTACGGATGTTATTAAACCCGATTAAGGGTGCCATGTAACAGAGCTCAATGTGAGCTATCAGATCCCGTTTACATAGACTGCGGTCCGAAACACGCTGACGATACCACTAGCGCTCACAACGCTCATGATCGGTCCAATTTGTTAATACGCTTAGGCCCGATTTCACAACTTACTTTAACCGGAGTTTAACTCGTTAATGGAGGACACATTATATCCGATGTCCGATGTACGACGTCAGATTAGATACATCGGACATCAGACGTAATATGCATTTTCCATTAACGAATTAAACTTCTGTTAAAGTAAGTTGTGGAACCGGGCCTTAGAGCGTAGTAACAACGCTTTTTTTTCGGACCGCCTGTGGTTATGAGCGTGATTCGCAGAATAACATATTACCTGTGTTATCGACGATATAATAGTATTTCGTCGGCGCCTGTATTATTAGTAGTATATACCTATATTATTTGCTTAATTATAAACTAATTTTCTTTAATTAATTCTCAATATTATACCGGTACGGAATTTCTAATCTTTCCAACTCACGATATAGTTTAACCACATTGAATCTAATGTATTGGAATACAATCTAGTTGACGCAAAGGTTAAAAGAAATTGTAATAGCGGGACATGTAAAGCGTGGACTCTGTTAAATACAGCGACGCCAAAATAATTAAGATGTTACAGTCAAGTTCCCCTAATAATATTTTACTTAAACCTTTTCTTTCAAAATTTGCCGCGCAAATGACGCAACCCTCAGGCTGGATTCACACCTTGGCAGAAAAGCAGAAAACAGAAAAGCAGAGGTCAATCAGAACTCGTGCTAGAAAAGCAGAAGCCAATCAGAACTCGCACTGAAAATAAGCAGTACATTCTGCTTTTCTAGCGCAAGTTCTGATCGGCCTCTGCTTTTCTGCTTTCTGCTTTTCTGCCAAGATGTGAATCCAGCCTCAGGGTGCGAACCCATGCAGCGGAATAGCGTAACGCGGAACGAAAGCGGAATTAATTACGAGCGTTTCGCAGTTTCGTTCCATTTTCAGTAATTTCTAGCGGAATAGGTTTCGCAGATCGCATAATGTACATTCACATCTATACATATACACATGATGTAGTAAAAGCTAAAAATCTTCAAAATCTTCCTTTATCTCTCAAAAATGAGTAATAACTTGTAATAATTAATAATTTATTTCTGTTTCTCTACTGACCACATTGCTCTACGCTATCAATTTAACAAAGTATGTGTGTACATACATACAGTTCCGTCATTTTTGTTACATGGATTTCAAGTCCCTACATCTCCATAGAGCGGAATGAGCGCAAGCAGAACGAACAGAATGTCTCTAAAATTACTTTTAAATATTGTTTTAATCGGTCGTTTTTTATTATCATGTACATAAATATTGAAATGAATGCGTTCTTATTGGAAATATTGATTACATATGTTCAATAAGTTAAATAAGTTTCAATGCAGTTTTAATCTTTTTGAAATAATGACTCGTGATTGGTTGCGCATTAATCTGCGGTGCGCTCGTTACGCTCCATGGGAATGTAGAGACTTGGAATCTATGTAGGATTGTGTTCCGATTCCTCACCCGGGTGCACCCGATATTATAGTATATGTCACGTATACTATAATATCGGGTGCACCTGGGTGGGGAATCGGAACACAGCCTTACGTAGATTCCAAGTCTCTACATTCCCATGGAGCGTAACGAGCGCATCGTAGACCAATACGCAACCAATCACGAATATATATGACATATATTATAATGTCGGGTGCATCCGGGTGGGGAATCGGAACACAGCATAGCAAAAACTGCGGAACGTTTGCGATTGGTTTCCTTTTCGTTCCGCGTTACGCTAATCCGCTGGATGGGTTTGCACCCTCACGGCGACTCACCTCCGGACCATAGGCGTCCTGAGCACATCATGAGTCATGAGCACGAATCCGTGACGTCACTTCGCTCCTGAAAAACACTTACCGCTTGACCGCAGCCATAGTCAAAAGTCAAATGTCAAAAATTACAAAAATCTATTTATTTCGTATATTAATATCATGCGTGACTAATTAAGTTCAGCATATGCAAGCATGATGGTAGCAGAATAATTTTACTTTCATTTTCTTTTTTCTCTATCAATCAGTTTGATTCCGTTCGGTTGCTATATTATTACACAATCGTAATTGGTATTACATATATTTAATTATATTTCAATGCGTTATAACGCACATATTATTACATATTATTAATCTAGACGTTAAAAATCATATGTAAAGCGTCCATTTATTTTTTTTATTATATGTAATTTGTGTGAATTCCAAGATTACCTCATTCTATTCCTTAGAGGCCTTCTCCTTTTCCTCATTTCGCTAATCTCTTTGTCTTTTTATGTTTATATAAATGATAAGTAATTATATTATTTATAGATTTAGTTGTGCGTGAAGGTACCTTGATAGGCACAACTCATACAGCATACAAAGTTGTAACAACATTGCAGCAACATTGCAACATTGTAGCAACATTGCGGCAATGTTGCAAATGTTACTGCAATGTCCTGTATGGAAAAGGTATTCCAATAATCTGTATCACAGAGAGGCTATTCTCTGGTCTGTATATAATGTGATTTGCAGCAGAATTCCCTTTCCGCTTATCCAGCAACCCTCACACACTTACATACTTTCGGGTATATTTGCACGTTTCCTACATGGATTCAATCAGATATTGCACGAAATTATAATTGCACAAAGTCTACTTGTGTCATAGATCTTATATATCTGTACATATTGCGATTTTGTAACTTCTAATGATGTCGCTATCATAACGTGTCGTTATACAGAATATTTGTCAGTGTTAGTCCGGGTCTACAACAGATGCAGTAAGTCTTTAGCTTTAAGAAATTGACCAATCACAATCAAGTAAGAGGAGAATACTCGACTGTGATTAGTCAATTTCTTAAGGCTTAGGGTTTATTGTAGATCCAGACTTAGGACCGTGGCATATAGAAAAACTTAAGCAGTAAAACTCAAGACTTAAGAATTTTATCCATACGGAATTTTCAGCGTTGCTTACGTTTCAATATGGCTGCCTTACTGTTCGACCGTAATTGGTCAATTCACTTACTGCTTATGTTTTTTTATGTGCTACGGCCCTTATATATTTTGATATCTTAAAAAAGCTCGTATCAACTACACATCAAAGGTACCATTTCATGCGCAACGTGCTGCCACAGCAATTCACTGCTATTAGTTAAAAATTTGTTACTGGATGATGTAAAATAAATTCCACTATATTTCGCTTCGTCGCTTGAAGTTCAATCAAATGAACAGCAAGGCAGCAAAACAAAGACAAAGAGGGATACGTACCATAAATCACCAAAGTGCATCAAAGTGGTAAATAGTAAAAAAGTGTGAACAACTGTGATAAAATAAAAAGAATGACATCAAGTAATGTATAAAAATACATTCATTATTATTAAATTGTATATAATTGTAGATCATTTGTGTATATATGTAATATATATATATATTAATATATACAGGGTGTCCCATCTTAAAAATTCCATCCTTATAACTTTTTAGGATCAACGTTTGAAGAAAAACGACTCGGATTGAAGTTGTAGGGAACAAATGGGGCTATCTAATAGTGACCTTGGATTTGACATTAAAGGTCATTTTCAAGGTCAGTTGAAGGTCAACTTCCGTTTTTTAAATAGAACCCTCTATTTTTCATTACATATTTTTGTAGCTTATCTCGAGAGCTTTCCAAAATACTATAATAAAGTATTTTTTTATTAAGTACTTTTTGAGTTATTTTATATTTTAATCTGACATATTTTGATATAAAAAATAAAATATTTCGTAAAATATTCAATTTTCGATAATCTTATCGAAATATTTTTATGTACAGAATAATGAGACAAATCAATTAGTACCAAACAAAACAAATAATTGTTTAAAAAAATACATGGTAAATAATTTTCTTAAAAACAATTATTTTTTATATTAATTGATTTGTCTCGTTATTCTGTACATAAAAGTATTACGATAAGATTATCGAAAACTGAATATTTTACGAAATATTTTATTTTTTATATCAAAATATGTCAGATTAAAATACAAAATAACTCAAAAAGTACTTAATGAAAAAATACTTTATTATAGTATTTTGGAAAGCTCTCGACATAACCTATAAGAATATGCAATAAAAAATAGGGGGTTCCGTTTAAAACGGAAGTTGACCTTCAAATGACCTTGAAAATGACTTTTAATGTCAAATCCAATGTCACTATTAGATAGCCCTCTTTGTTCCTTACAACTTATGTTGGAGTCGTTTTCCTTCAAACGTTGATCCTGAAAAGTTATGAGGATGGAACTTTTAAAATGGGACACTCTGTGTATATATATATATAGTTGTTCTTATAACTAAAATACACCCAGATAGCCGAATGTTAAAATCACGTTTTGTTAAAGCTTTGCGACAAGGTGTGCTTTAATTTTGACAACTATTGTCTAGCAAACATTTGTCTTGTTTTGTTTTGTCAAAAAGTTTGAAGCAAATTGACGGCAAAATTTTTCGTCTTACGATGCTGTAAATAATAGAAAAAGGCTTGCACGTAAATTTTACGCATAGAAGAACACGTATGATGTTACTCACGATGTAACACAAACTTTATGTCAATTAGTAGCAAATCTTGTTATACACGCTATACTAGCAAATTTACAATAAGAACAGAGCAAACCTTATTGTACACAATGATAACATATTTACGAAAAGAACAGAGCAAAGTATACTCTGGCACAACGAGATGCAAAATTTACGCAAATAACAGAGCAAACCTTGCCATGCACGGCATGACAGCAAATTTACAACTTTACTTTATTACAAACTTTACAAAAATATAGTATTCAATCAATAATTCGTTTGTTCATCGCTATGCGATGCGCTGTATGCATCCATCTCGCATTTGATCTTTAGTCATGAGAAGTATATGAAGCTTGCAAAAAGCAACTGGCAGAAGATTAAAAATATAATTATTTTTATCAGTTCAATTACTGATACAATCCCAAACATAGGGAATTCAGATATTGGACTGATTGTTTCTCTTAGATCGGGCAGATAAATGTCTGAAAAAGTTTAAATCATCCGTTTATTGTTTACTTAAAATGTAAATATATATATATAAAATTCATATATTCATCATATTATGAATTCATTTTTAATTATTCATATATTATCATCATCTCATAATTATAATAAATATCACCTAAGACTCTTGTCTGCGCGGTCGCATATTCTTAAACGACGCGTCAGAAAACATGATGGATTGCTTCACAAAAAATATTCCTCTCTGTGAGATTTATCGTTTTTCAGAGTTTGTCGCAGAGTTTCTAAATCATCCTATACAGAAAATTACCACAAATTTGCTATCATGCCGTACATGGCAAGGTTTGCCCTATTCTTGCCACAATTTTGCTGTCATCCCGTGCACGACGAGGTTTGCTCTATTCTTGCCACAAATTTGCTGTCATGCCGTGTACGGCAAAGTTTGCCCTATTCTTGCCACAAATTTGCTGTCATCCCGTGCACAGCAAGGTTTGTCCTGTTCTTGCCACAAATTTGCTTTCATGCCGTGCATAGCAAGGTTTGCTCTATTATTTGCGTAAAATGTGCGTCACACTATTGCGACTGCCTTGCCAGCAAAAGCTAAGCTTTTTGCGGACACACCTTGTCACAATGTTGCTGTAAAGGTATGCTCAAGTTTGTTGCAAACTTTGCGCAAAGTTTGCATCATTTTGCTTGCTGGGCATTGAAATAATTGAAATATTCAAATTTGTTTCTTCTTATAATATGGTTTTTTTTTTTAAGTTTCACTGGCCCAAGCTACAATTGCATTAGCAACTTTTTGTTTTTTCAATGTTTTAACATTATTTGTTTGAATCACTTGCTCACATTTTTTGTACTATTAATACAATTTTTGATTGTACAACATTATCAAATTAAATAAAACTGCTAAATTGAATTCAAGTGATTTCAAAGTTATAATTTAATGTTATTAAGCAACTGTGCTGCTGTTGCCGCTACCACTACATCTTTTCATGAGCAGCAAATATGTTTTAGTAATTTTTGATCAAGTGATTGTTTTGCTGTTGCAAACAACATGCTACATATGGAAAGACACCTTTAAGATTGAAGATTAAACATTGGAATTTGACTAAACAAAACAAAAGAATTTAAAAGGATCCTAAGGCCATATTCTCGAAAAATATCGCATACGATATTTGTCATTGCGCAGCTAAAACGTACCGGAAAATAACTGCGCAATGATAAATATTGTATGCGATATTTTTCGGGAATGTGGCCCCAGTACACATTTTATGGAAAATTGTTTCCCGGTGCATTTTGTTGAAACTTTCGGATTTTGCAGTTTATGTGATGATGAGCAAAAGTATCAATAGGCATAACTTTCTAGGATCAATAGTTTGCAGAAAGCGTTGAAAGTTGATTTTTACTGATTGTTTTGTTGACTCTTTTAAAAATATTATCGTCTTTGCAGATCTTTGAAAATTTCAACAAGTAAAATATTCCAAGAGTCATCATGTGGAGGTGTCTGCAATTCGAATTTCACTCAAATCTTCTCAATCATTCAGCTATAAAGACTAAAGATGTTTTTCAGCAAGTTACACAGATGACACAGGCTGTGTTCCACTATCAGTACTGGAAATCTATAATTCACGTAATACATATGATAGATTTCCAGTACTGGCAATGAATTTTGGAACTCAGCCATGATGTAACACAGTATCATACAATTGGTTATCAAATAGAAAATTTTCAAAGTCCCGAAAATTTCTTTATTTGATAGTCAATCATTGATATTGTGATAATATTGTGTGTTATACTGTGTCATATCTGTGTAAAATGTTAGAAAACCCCTAAATCCCATGTTGGAAGATCCTAAATTATCGCTTAATCATTAAATTATAGTTTTATTAGCTGCATCTTGGTTCTACTTTTATACAGAATAAGATTAGAAAAGATGGAGATAAGATTTAGATTTGAATGCCAATGCGTTGCTTGGCGGTTCATCTAATTCGTGCAATAGCTATAGTAGCAGCGCTACATCACTACTTGCGCTATTCTTGGCGCTCGGATGCTAGCATATATTCTAGAATGGACTCAAATTTTGGTAAAGGAAAAATCGTCTTAGAATCGTATCAGGAATACGTCATTTTAAGGATGGAAGGTTGTTCTGAAACACCCTGTGTATATACAGTATATATATTGATATATACATACATACATATGGTACATACATACAGGTGGATCATTTTAATCAATCCACGCGAATATCTCGAAAAATATGAAAGATATGGAAAAACGTTTAAAATAAAAGTTGTTTGATTCGGAGGAGGACATAAGATGGTTTCATTGGTTTGACCTCGAGTGAACGTGCCAAGGTCGTATGGAGTTCAACTTTATTTTTTAAAATGGAATCCCCGATTTTTTATTGCATATTCTTGTAGCTTATTTCGAGCGCGTGTTCTGCCATTTGTATGACATTGCACTCGCAATTTTATAACGCGCTTCGACTTTTATTTTGTGAATAATAACACTGTTCAACAAAAAATAACTCTTTTTCGAACACCGGAATCGGACTACCTGTTTCTTATAGGTTTTTGGACGCTGAATCCGGTTATAAAATTGCTCCATCACGTTAGAATTTTGAGAAATTTGCATTTGAAGTTGCAAAAAAGGATCCAAATTCAAAATGGTATTCAGCGTCCAAAAACTTATACGAAACGGCTAGTCCCATTCCGGTGTTTTTTTTTTATTGAACTGTGTAATTAAGGCATTTGAGTATTTATATGGTTTTATTTCTTTCTTTATTATTAATGATCGTAATGAAATCGTCGTAAATTATTTTTATTTATATATTAGGTGTACAACTTTGCTTCCGCTGTTTTTCTATAGATGGCTTTAGCGGTAAGTAGTGGTCGAAATAAATAGATCGTAGACGTCATGCAATAAACTTGGGCATCTGTCAACATAACCCCATAGAAACAATAGTCGATTTGTGTCTGCATCATAAAGTTATTCTCGATTGAAAATATCAGCCAAATTCTCGTCATTTGCGGGAGGTTTTAATTTTCTGCTTCAATATGAAGAAATCTGCGGCTGATGCTCATCGAATGCTCTCAAATACTTATGGTGAAGCCGCTATTCGTGAAAGAACGTGTCGTGAGTCGTTTCAACGCTTCAAGGACGGTGATTTTCACGTCGAAGAGCGGCATAGCGGTGGAAGAGAGAAGGTTTTCGAAGATGCAGAATTGGAGGCATTCGAATGAAGATTCGAGTCAAAGTCAAAAAGAATTGGCACGATCATTGGGAGTGACTCAACAAGCAATAACCAGTTTTTTACAATAAAGCCTCGAATTTCGGAAAAAAACGGCGGAAGCAAAGTTGTACACCTAATAGATCCATTTATTTTTATAATTTAGTATATAATGATGTTATTCCGTCATTTATCTAATGTTTATTATCATTTTATTTTTAATTTAGTGTTTCATTAACAAATTATTCTTCATTTTTTGCACTCTTTATTTTATAGTAATAATTTTCACATGACACTATTATTACTCTCATAATTTTTGTGTCATTAATCTCGTGACAGTTCTTAATTTGCACCAATATGTTGATTATATTCATAGTTATTACAATTTTAGTTTTATAATTAAGTATTTTTTCGTGAAATACTTTTCGAGTAACAGTCTTGAAGGTTACAATTTCGCCGACATTAGCATCGTGGAGGTTGCCTGGCATTCCGCGTGAAGGTTGTCCGGTCGGATTTACATCTCTTTTGTGCTATGCGTGTGTGCGTGCGTATGTATGTGTTTGTGTGTGAGCAAAAGATTAAATAAAAATATAATTATTCAAAATGTTCAAAGTGACACCAGAGATGTTTGCTCGCGTCCAAAAGTATTCTCGTAAAATAATTTTAAAACGTATTTTAAATGTATTATTGTGTACTTTATTTTAATCGCCCAGGCTGTTATCTCGTAAGATAAGCAAAATAGCGAAAAATGTTGCATACAAATGTTTTAGAGTCCCGAAAGAGACATGAGGTAATGACATTGATCTTCCTGTAAGGTTTTTCAAGGTCAATTTTATTTTTTTTAGATAGCAGCACTTATTTTTCGTTACATTTTTGATTATAATTTTTGGATGTAATTCAATTATACATTTTTTGTATCTTGATATTTTTTGTAAAACTAATAGTTTTTGAGATTGGATTCAAAGAATAAAGAATCATAATTTTAGGTCAGATCAAAATCAACCTTATTTTTAAAAAATGAAAACTATTTTTTATTGTACTTTCGGATTTATCTAATTAAAATAGATGTTTTTGGTACCTTAACAATTTTTTATAAAATCAGTAGTTTCCGAGATATTTGGGCTAAAAATTGCGATTTTTACGAGCACTAAAGCGCGCTGCCCTTTCATTTTGCGTTTGAAGTATTCGGAGGATCGCCAAAGCTTGATTTTTTACGGAATAATGAAGCAATCACAGCGCCCTTTTTCAGTATATACTACCATAAAACACTTTCATTAGGCTCCCATTCAGCTGATTGTTTTTAATTAAAATCGACTCGAGTTGGCTTTTATTGCAACGATTTGTTCGATACGTTTGGTTATTAGAGTAAATTTATTTTATTTCCTTTCGTGAATTGTGTCATTATCAATATGGTATATTACCTGCCCTCAGAAATTGTTGATATGATTGATATTTATTATGCCGATGATAATAATGCTAGAGAAGCAGCTCGTCAATATCGAGATAAGTATCCGGATAGATGACATCCCGATCATAAAGCAATTTTTTAATAGCTAGAGCGCGTACGGAACAGATGAAACGCAAATATTTTAAAAAACCATTCAATAACGATGCTATTGTTGTAACTATATATTAGGAATAGTAATAATGAATCCGCATATTAGTCACGTCAAATTAATCGTGATTTAAATGTGTCTCCTGCGACTGTAAATAGAATTTTACGTGGCAATCACATTTCACTTAATCAGGAGCTTTCTGATAATGATAAAGTTCTTCGTGTCACATTCTGCAGGTGGGCTGTAGCTCAAATTCAGCTCGATCTACATTTTTTTCTCGTGTTATGTTTAATAATGAGCCTGCATTTAAAAGCAATGGCATACTAACCATTATTATTCTAATATCAATCCGCACTATGTTCGTCAGATAATCAGCATCGGTGAAAGGTGATAGTTTGGTTACGTATTTTAGATAGTCATATTGTTGGACCTATAGAGATAGACTTATAGAAATAGACTGCGCGCTCTTACGGTTTGGCGATCTTAACATTGAAGGACAAATATACTGCTCGGATCTGTTTCTCTCTGGCAAAGTTGAAGGAGAGGGGATATCGCGGCTAGCGGAAAATGAACGGAGAAACGAGGAAAATGTGCATATACTCGCAAACTCTTCATTCTTCGCCAGCCGCATATCCCCTCTCCTTCAATTGTACGAGAGAGAAAGAGATCCGACTGCTGTTGTTCTCTCTTTTTAATGTTTAAGACAGTTTTTTGCAGGGATGCGCGGCCTATTTCTATAAGTCTATGGTTGGACCCCACTTTTTTGATGGCAATATTACAGGAGGAGGAATCATATTTACATATGCCACGAGATGTGTTGCCAAGGATGTTACAGTTTGTCGATGAAAATATAGTCCAACATATGTGATTGCAACAGGATGATGCGACGTCACGCTATGTACGCCCTGTAAGGGACTTTTTAAACTTAACTTATCCGCGTCTTATATTGGGTTGGACGAGGTGGTCATGTAGCATGAGCATCCAGATCATCAAATCTAATATCACCAGATTTTTTCTTATGGGGCTATTTAAAAAATACTGTTTATACCAGACCGCACCTACCATATGGCTGAAGACCTAAAGAACCGCATCAGACGGGCGTGTAGAAGTATACCAAATAACGTTCTTAGAAAAACAGTCGACGCATTCGAAAAATGATTGCAAATATGTATCCAATAGAATGGTGGTACATTTGATCATTTGCTGTGGACCAAAAATACACATCCAATATAACTTCGATGTGACTCTACAGAGTCAATCGATCTTGCCTTCACTGGCCAGTATACCTTGGGTAATGCTAATGCTGGCGGAATGGTAATTTTCAAGCCTTATAACTCGAAAAATATTTCATGAAGAAATACTTAATTATAGTATTTTGAAAAGCTCTCGAGGTAAGTTACAAAAATATTCAATAAAAATAAGTGATTCCATTAAAAAAAATAAAGTTGAGCTCCATATGACCTTGGCACATTCACTCAAGGTTAAACCAATGAAACCATTTTATGTCCCCCTTTGAACCAAACACCTTTTGTCTAAAACGTTTTTCCATATCTTTCATATTTTTCGAGATATTTGTTCGGGCGATTAAAATGAAATAATATACAGGATGTTCGATAATGACTATATCACTTTTCGTATGCAGGTAGAGCAGATGAAATCGAGGAAACCAGTCCTTTGTCATTCTGCGATTTTCGCAATTATTGAGAAATTAATTAAAAAAGATCGGTCAATTCTATTGTTCTATTGTTCTCGAAAGAAAAATATACCGGAAGAAGTGAGAAAAAAAATCATAGCTGCTTCTCTTTTGTGAGTAATTGCTCAAAAGTGCGCATGCGCGGTTTACGTTTGCTTGACCGGTTTGGCCCACTAAAAAATAAGATTACATTAATCACATGTTGAAACGTATTCATATATTTATATAAATACATAAACATATTATACATTCCAATACAGCACAGAACATTGCAACAACATTATAGCAACATTGCGGCAATGTTGCAATGTTGTTACAATATTGCTGCAATGTTCTGTACTGTATGGGTTTTAATAAATAAATATATAAATAAATATTGTAAATAAATAAATATATACTTATTTATATTTATAAATAAATATTTACTTGTTTATATTTATAAATAAATATTGTATATTATATATTTGTTTATGCATCGATTGCTTAATCCCAATATTGGTTAATTTATCTTTTGTTTATTCACTTATTTGTTCGTTACGTTTATTCATGGATTTTTTACGATACTCGATTTATTTATTCATTCATTAACCAATTAGTTCATTATTTATTCATTCAGACTCGTTTATTCATTTATTCCGTTATTTTTATTAATTTCTTGACTCATGCATTTCATCATTCATTTATTTATTTATTTATTTATTCTCTGATTTTTCCATGATTTATTTATTAAAAAGAAAGGACATAATGTACAATATATGTCTTTTCTTTTTAATGAATCAATCATGTGATTGATTTGCGGAGATATGTTTATCTACAGACACGATGCTTATATGCATCAGCAAATGGTACATGCGCACTTTCGAACAGTTACTTACAAGAGAGAGGCAAGTACGATTTTCTTTCTCCGGACAATTTCAGCCTACTATTCCTCTTCCATTTATACAAGATGAATCGTTTTAATCAATCCACGCGAATATCTCGAAAACTGAGCTGATAGACAAAAATGTTTCAGACAAAAGTTGCATGATTACGAGAGGGCCACAGGAAAATATGGACTTAACCTTGAATGACCTTTTTAAGGCCAAGACAATGTGATTGATGTTTTCTTAATGGAACCTATTTTTTATTGTATATTCTTGTAGGTTATCTCGAGATCTTTTCAAAATACTATAAAAAAAGTATTTTTTTATTAAGTATTTTCTGAGTTATTTTATATCTTAATCTGACATATTTTGATATAAAAAATAAAATATCTTGTAAAATATATAGTTTTCGATAATCTTATAATACTTTTATATACAGAATAATGAGACAAATCAATTAGTATTAAAAAAATAATTGTTTTTAAGAAAAAGTATGTATTGTAATTATTTACAATGTATTTTTAAAAAGATTTATTTGTTTTTTTTTTACACTGACTTTTTTACAATTGATTTATCTCATTATTCTATACATAAAAGTATTACGGTAAGATTATCAAAAACTAAGTATTTTACAAGATTTTTTATTTTTTATATTAAAATATGTCAGATTAAAATATAAAATAACTCAAAAAATATTTAATGAAAAAATACTTTATTAGAGTGTTTTGAAAAGTTCTCGAGATAAGCTACAAGAATATGCAATGAAAAATGGGAGGTTCCATTAAAAAAAACATCGATTATATTGACTTGGCCTTGAAAAGGTCACTCCACATTTTCATCATGTATTCCCCTCTGAACCCTACAACTTTTGTATAAAACACTGTACAAACTTTTGTATAAATCACTGAACTTTGTATATATGTATATATGTATGTATATATGGTATGTCTATACATATGGGGGTCTATTACGGTTCTTGAAACGAGGTGAAAATTACAGAAGTGAACAAATTTACTAGGTTTTGACAAATGAAATTGTAGATACTCTAATGAATTTCCTCACTTTTGTAATTTTCACTTCGTTTCAAAAACCATAATAGGCCTCAAGGATACACAATCGACTTCCAGTATTGAAGCCTATACGTATGCATGATGTCACCGAATCAATATTTTTACATCGTAAAATTTACGTCAGGTTTTACGTCGATGGAAAAAAATGCGAGTCATCCAAACGCATCTCTCTCTTGGCAAAATAGTGGCGACAGCCAAACTTGTATAGAATTCAGTGCGATCGCTCGAAACGCAACGAAGCTTTGGAAGGAGCGCGCTACAAATGACAACTGTTATGTACGAACGTTACATATAATGCTGGATTCTCACGTTCTAGTCACCGCATATTAGTGGCTGTCCTCACTGTACGTTTATCCTCGTGAAAAAATTAGCCGATCTTTTTTAATTAATTTCTCAAAAATGCTTTTTTTTCGAGATTTGAGAAAAATGTTTCAAATAAAAGTTGTAGGGTTTTAAGTAGCGCATTAAGTAGCAATATGTTAGTGTGTCTTTAAATAGCATTGTTAATACACATAAAAATCATTTTCGGGTAATATTAATGCTGGCTTACTTAATAATATTTAATATTAAGTACTGTACCTTTCAAGATACAGTCTTATAACTCGGGAAATACTTAATGGAAAGGAACTTTATTATAGTGTTTTGAAAAAATCTCAAGAAGAGCTACAAGAATATAGAATAAAAAATAAGGGATTCTATTTAAAAAATTCAAGATAACCTTGTCCTGATCTTAATGACGTCACCCAAGATCAAACTGATAAGATAAGTAAATAGATCTTCTTAAACTCTACAACTTTTATCTGACAAATTTTTTATAAAACTTATATTTTTCGAAGTATTCTAGGATACCGACCTTTTTTATACACTATATATGCACATATGTGTATATACAAATCTAAAATTCACACAAACTGGGCGCCAGTTAATTTTGTTATTACTACTTTTTATGCCGAGAGGCCAGAAAGCATTTTCAAGTGTTAGATCAATGGCACATAGAAAAACTTAAGCAGTAAAAGTTAAGATTTAAAAATTTCGTCTATACGAAATTTTCAGCGTTGCTCATGTTTCAATATGGCTGCCTTACTGTTCGATCGTGATTGGTCAATTCGCTAACATCTTAATGCTTAAGTTTTTTTATGTGCCCGGGTTCTTACCTCGACCGTAAAGCAATACGTTATAAGAACAATAAGATAAAGCGCTTGTTAATACTTGTTTATCTCCCAAGAATCGTGTCTGTGTGCTCAATATATCAGTTTGTGCTTACATGGACATTACGCATATATGCAATGCAAGAGAGACAAGGACGGTGTAATCATCTCTTTGTCAAGTGATTAATGTACTACTACAAAAATTTCCACATGAACTGCCCCTTACATATAAATCTAGTGATATCTTTTCTTTTTCTATGTAAAGAAGCCATTCATCGTAATTGCCCATACAGCACAGAACGTTGCAGCAACATTGCAGCAATATTGTAACATTGTAGCAACATTACAATGTTGCTGCAATGTTCTGTACTGTATGGGCAATTGCCCACATTATATGAGCAATATGAAACTTTTTTACCACATTCCTCACAAAGTTAATTTTTTGCCGAAGAACCGAATTTTGCATTTTGATTTTCAAAATATTTATAATAAATAAAATACAATTCATGGCTAACTGCATCTAACCCGCCATTAATTATACATTGTTTGTCAACACATAAAATTTTATTTTTACTCTTTATTTCAAAAAATCACTCTTTACTAAAAAACTTTTGATTCTATTGACTACAAATATTGCAGTTATAATATAATTTTCTTCGTATTTAGGCCGTAACATAAGAAAATAAAATCTGTAGTTTACAGCGGGCCGACAGAGACTACATTTACATGTCATCCCTAATCGGGATTTTAATTTAATAACATCCATAGTTCTAAGGCTGGTCAATCACAGTTATTCCATTCTTCAGAGGAATAGCTGTGATTGGCCAGTTTTACAACTACGGATGTTATTAAACCCGATTAAGGGCCAATTTCACCAAGTCCGATTAGATAAAACGACGGTTAAAATTAGCAGGGTGGTTACCTGAAATGACATGAATACTTGATTTTCCTTCACCTCTATTTTTTGTTGGCCACGTTACTAATTTTAACTGTAGGTTCATCTAACCGGACTTGGTAAAATTGACACTAAAAGCCGTATTACATTAAGAGTTACGGATTCGGTTGGGATTGGGGATACGTTTGACTATTGCGGATTGACCAATCAGCTGGCAAGCTGCCTCTGATTGGTCATTCTGCAAATGTCAACCGTATCCCAAACCGCAACCGAGTTCACAACCCATAGTGTAATACGGCCTTAAGGGTAACGTGTAACAATAGTCATTTACATGTCACCTTTAATCAGGTTTAATAACATTCATAGTTTTAAAACTGACCTATATCACAGCTATTCCTTTGAAGAATGGAATTACTGTGATTGGCTGATTTTAAAATTACAAATATTATTAAACCGGATTAGAAGTGATTCTAGTGATGTGTGAAAATAGTCACAGTTTCTCCTATCGATCCCCCTCCCTTCTTAATGTTCTATGTAGATATTATAGCTTCTAAAAAGTTGTGCCCATTGAGACTTTTGCTCAGCATCATATGAATTATAGAATTTTAAAGTTTGAAAAAAATTTACTGGGAGACAATTTTCTATAAGATGTACATGGGTCTTTTCTTCTAATTGGTCAAATCTCAATCTTCAATCTTTAATCTTAATACATAGTCTGATACGCGGGTTTAACAACAACATCATCGTTATTAAAACTTACAGAATCGCAATATTCTAAAAAGGCGTCTTGTAATTATAATTGAATAACCAACACAGTGTATAAGTATACATAATAACATAGACGTAATAACATAGATATATGTATTATACTAGACTGCTAATACGGCTGGGTCTTATGGTGAAATATGATGCAAGGACAGCCATTTTTCTCTAAGTGGGTAGAATGTCATACCGGGTACCGCAGAATCCGATATGCCGTGTTTCTTGATAAGACGTGATAGCAAATGTACATTTTAAAGTAAAAATAAAACAGTGAAGAATATCAAATGTATATATAGTGCACATATAAAAATAAGAAATATGTCAATGACTCATAATATACTTGGTTGTCTAAGTAGATATTTTAAAGAAAAAAATATCAAATTTTTTCAATAAGTACTAATCTTTTTCTCTTATTTGTTTTAAAACTTAAACTAGACTTTTCTCAAGAAAAATATAATTTTTTACTTAAATTATATTTTCATATATTGTTAAATATGTATAAAATATTTAAAAAAATCAGTTTTTATAAAAAATATTGCAGCTTTCTTTTCAAAGATAAGTGTCAATTGACAGCTTGGTATATGGTTTTATAAATAATGCACAATAATATAATATTTTAGTTTTTAATGCGCATGCGTTGGTCGTCTGACTGAAGATATGGGGTGCGTTACACTTGTAGTTCGCAACGCTCATGCCCGCACGTCGCAATTATTCGTTTCATTTGTCAGCATGTTAATAAGTGGAACAAATTATGAGCGTCATGAAATCGTGAACATGGCGAAGATTGTGATTGCTATTATCGTGCAAATATTAATGAATTAATCCTCGAAAAGTTCGAATTCGAGTTCGGATGATGAATGGCAATTAATAAAAAAAAAAACGATTGTTACGCGTTGATTATGAATTTAAAAGCCATTTTAGGTTAGGTTAATTATTTACCATTAGTATTAGTTAAATTTTTAAATAATTATTTATGTAAAAAATAATTTTAGTATCAAATGTATTTTTTATATTAAATTTTACAATGTTTTCATACTATTATTTATCTAATTTGAAATAGTAATTACTAGTAAGTATTATATAATAATTAATAATTATATATTAATTCATAATAATTAAGTTACTTTTTCCATTTTTATGTACGAAAAACTAGAATATGGAAGCGCGCGAAACAATTCTTGAATCTGTGATATCAAACGCTCACACTGACCCACTTCCTTAGTACGAACGTTGTGAGCGTTCATTTAAGTAGTCTAAAGTAGGCTACTACAATGCCGGTGAATGCAGCGGTCGTCAAATGGATAAAGGACAATGAAGGCGTTCTGAACTACAAGTGAACGCACCTATGGCTGTGCCTATTGCATTATAATAACTATAGACATAGTATATCTAGACCGAGTGTTGAGGAGTGAGGGCCAAGGTGCACGTAGAAAAGGACATACTCTGTTCCGTGCTCCTTGCGCTGTTTCTCACTCGCATGTAGCATAGCGAAAGAGTATGTCATGCTACGTGCGAGCGAGAGAGAACGCAAGAGGCACGAAACGTATGTCCTTTTCTACGTGCATTTTTACTCCCACTCGTTAAATAAAGGCAAACGCTCGGTCTAGATATACTATGTCTATGATAATAACTATCCTCTCAATTTATTGAGACCAGTCAAAAGCTCTGTTTCCAATTTAAGCTCTGTTTCAAAATAACGACGGGTCATGTGATAATTACATCAAAGTGCGGACAGTTTATGGTACGTTTGGAAACATCATGCACACGAGCGTCGTTCTACCTTTGTTCAACTTTTTGTAAATAATAAAGATAAAACAACGCTCGTGTACACACGAGTGATATTTCTGAACGCAGCCTTAGTGCCATTATTGAGTATACTTGTAATGTATAACCGATCTAAATAAAAATTTAATATTTTTTATCTTTTGGTTGGAATAAGATTAATGCACAAGCATGAGCGTAATGCCTGATACAGTAATAAACATACACTGTACGATCTATGTGAAATTGTCGGCCATTTTTTAAATCTCATTCCGAGTATTTATAAAAAAAGGTAGAAAATACCTTTCCTCCCCTCTCTCTCCTTTCTTTCACGTAACCATTTTTCTCCCTCTTCCTTTTTCTCTTTTCCCTTCTCCCTCTTTCTCCTCCTCTCTCTCTCTCTCTTTCTATATATATATATATATAAGATCTATGACTTGCGTAAACTCGTAGTTTGCAAATGTCGCTTACGGAATGTGCGCGCAATTATTGCGACGGGTAAGATACTTGCTATATTAACGTCGATGACGTTGAGATTTTCTAACTGGAATGAAGGAGGATTGAAGTCATTAAAATTCTACAATAATCTCTGTTCAGCGCAACTCGTTTCAGATCTGACTTTCTCATAATTAATGATCATTGTTTTTCGTTGTTCTCGGAACTCATTTAGGCTTACATCGTTTATCACGCGTTGATCTCGATAGAATTGACGGCCCGATGATGATATAGAGAGGACATTCCGATTACAACGGTTATTCACGAAGATAGCAGACGACTGAATGCGTGCATCTTTCCACATTCTTCTTTAATGGTATGGTTGATTTTTGCTTTTATCGGTTAAGATGCTGTACTTCTATTACTTTTCGCCGCCCCCTGGGAAATGTATAGGGAATACATCTAAAAATCTAGAGGTTGATCAGCCGAGCCTTCAAGATCTTGAGCAGAATCGGTATCATCATCTTCATCATCATCGAGATCTACACTGTTGGTCTTGAGTCCATCGTTGCTGATCTTGTTTACAATCATGTCTGTAAGGCAATTTATTTGTTCTGAGACATAAGTACAGGCTTCACAAAAAAAAAAATATATATATATATATATACAGGATATTCCGCGGGGAAACGAACAAACATTTATAATATATTCTGAGCAATAAAATTTATAATTTAACATAATTTAACATAAATTTACAAATAAACATTTATAAATTTATTCTAAGCAATAAAATTGATGTATACTATATTCAATTTGGTTTAGTTATCGAGATATAGAGAATTTTATTATTATTGTAACTGACAAAAAATAACAGGCATTTATAATTTTTATGTGATTGTATCTTTTAGTCATATTTATCTAAATCTATTAATTATCTGTCTATTAATTATTTTAAATATCTACCTTCTATTTGCGAACATATTGCTGTTCATTGTATCATAGACTGCCGCCAATTAATTTGGTTAAGTTCAATGCTAATATTATCTATATTAGCCTCTCTATTATTCTGTTAACTAAACAGATCTCATTGCTTCATACAGCACAAAACATTTCAATTACATATTGCAGAAATGTTACAATTTTGCAAGTTATAACGCAATATTGTAGAGACATTATAGAAATATATCACTGGACTATTTCATGAGAAATATTACTGCAATATTCCAAAAATTTTACAAAAAAAGAGTATTCAGCCGCTAATTCGTTTATTTACCGTTATGCAACGCGCAATGTATTATCAATCTCGTATTTGAATTTTAGTCATGAGAATTATATAAAATTTACAAAGAGCGATTAAAGGATATAATGACTACTTCTATTTGTTTAATTTCTGATACAACTCCAACAAAGTCTTCAGATCTCGAAATGATTGTTCTTAAATTGTCAGATAATTGAATGTCCGGCGAATGAATAAATATCGTTTGTTTATTATCGACTTAAAATGTTCAATTATTAAGAGTTCAATTTTAATATAAATATAAAAATTTTATTTATTTATTTGTCTATACAGGCTGAGTCATAAGTATGTTTTAAAATTTTGTGAGCGTATTCCTGAATAAAAAATATGAACGAATGTTCCTATAAATTTAGACTGAAAATACTTTGTTATCGAAATAATGGACACAAATAATTCTTTTGTTAATATCTTTTTAATTATGGATGTAAGAAATATCTGGACGGAGCACAAGGTACATTTTCGGGCGCGGGATATAGAGACTAAGAGGTGAGAGGAAATCTCGGTGTGGTCATCTTAGTTGTTCAATATTTTATGTGATTTTAACTGTTAAGACGTTACAATAGACCGAAATCCATATAATTATTGGCAGCTCCGCCATCTTGGTTGTTCATATCCGTTACATTAGAACTTTCAATCCCTTTTTTCCTGTTTTTAATCCCGCGGCAATACGCTCCGTCCAGATATTTTTTACGTCCATGTTTTTAATAAACAACGAGCGACACTTAAAATTTTTGGAAAATACTCAAGATACTAATATTAAAAATATATGTCACAGTTATTGGGTCTGTTTTTGTAAAGTTTTAGCATTATATGTCCTCAATATTGGGGATACTTTAAAGTGATATAGCTTGGAAATTATATGCGATCCTCACATAGTTGTTAAATAAAAGTTACTCAAAAATTCAGCCTTTATAACATATATTAAAATGAAAAAAATCGATGAGGTGTAATCTTTTATAGATATTTACCTAAATAGATATCAGATAATAATTTTATTTAAAAATTTCAGGTTAATATTTTTTTTATTTATAAGAGATGCTGAAAGTATACATACAAAGGAAAAACATGAGATTGGATATACATTTATTACATGTCGGAGTCATATAATTTAAAACAACATCTAGAAATATCTTAATTAGATGCTATGTAATTTTGTGTCATTATATTTTCTTTGACACAATTAAAACTTAATATTCACATAATAGCGGTGCATTGTTTCTGAAATACTCTTCGGCCTGTAAATCATTTCTTGACATCTAATAGACTTCTAAGTAAATATTAATGTAATATAGTATGTATACGGCATCATAATAAAAACATAAATTTTGTTGTTGGAAAAATAATCTTAATCTCAAAATAATCTCTAAATTTACTTTTGGTCATACACTAGTATTCACTTTGTATTGTCAAAAACAAATTTCTGTCAATATATCATATATGAGTCTGGAGATTTATGGCTGAAGAGAGAAAAAGATAACATATCGTATGCCTGTTCTTTTTTACCACCTGCTAAGCGTACAGTTATGTACAATAACCGGTATTAATTAGTCATCAATCAATATTATACTTTTAGGGAAAAACCGCTAGTGATCGACTGCCGTGGGTTTATACAGGGTGATCCGAAACAAATATAATGCCTCGAAGGATCGTTTTCCTGAATCAATTCTAAGACAATTTTTTCTTTACGAAAATTTCGTCTGAAGCTTAATTTTTAAATTATAAAAGGAAATAATGAGCGAATTACGGGACGTGTACAAAAGGTAGGCAAGAGCAGCGCAACACACCATCTGCTGCGGGAGCGTCTCGTTTGACCACGTTGATATTAACGACGGTCCCGATTGACTAGGTTGAGATTAACCATGTTGATATTGACCACGTTGACATTGACCACGATCCCGATTGACCACAGTCCCTATTGACCACGGTCCCGATTGATCACGTTGAAATTGACCACGGTCCCGATTGACCACGTTGATATTGACTACGCGTCGCTTTTGAACACGTTGCGATTGACCACGTTGATATTGACCACGTTGATATTGACCACGTTAATATTGACCACGTTAATATTGATCACGTTAATATTGACCACGGTCCCGATTGATTACATTCATATTGATGATAGTCCCGATTGACCACGGATCCAATATATGTCGTAACTGGGACATGTTCTTTGCAAGTTGTAAAACGAGGTCCATCGTGGCTGACTGGCGGAGGGGGTGCGGAGGGCCGAAGGCCCCTCTTGCACCCTCCGCATATGTGTGTGTGTGTGTGTGTATGTGTGTATTACATGGTTTTTTAATCGGGACCGTTGTCAATATAAACGTGATTAATCGGGAACGTGGTCAATTTGAACCGTGGTCAATCGGGATCGTGGTCAATAGGGACCGTGGTCAATCGGGACCGTGGTCAATATCAACGTGATCAATATCAACGTGGTCAATCGCAACGTGGTCAATCTCAACATGGTCAATTGAGACCGTGGTCAATATTAACGTAATCAAACGGGTGCCACTCGTCCGCTGCAAGCGCTAACGCGAGGCGCTCGCTACAGCTGATCGAGCGCTACAGCGTACTTGTCCCATAATTTGATCACTATTTCCTTTTATAATTTGAACTCTAAGTTTTAGACAAATATTTTGTAAAGGAAAAATCTCTCTTAGAAATCATTTAAGAATACGATCTTTTAAGGACGAATGATTGTTCTAAATCATCCCGCTACAGCGCTCAATCAGCTACTGGCTATACGCAATATGTGTGTGTATGTGTGTGTGTGTGTGTGTGAACGTGTACGCGTACACACACACACACATACATATATTGCGTATAGCCAGTAGCTGATTGAGCGCTGTAGCGGGGTGATTTATAACAATCATTCGTCCTTAAAAGATCGTATTCTTAAATGATTTCTAAGAGAGATTTTTCCTTTATGAAATATTTGTCTGAAACTTAGATTTTAAATTATAAAAGGAAATAGTGAGTGAATTACGGGATGAATACGCTGTAGCGCTCGATCAGCTGTAGGGAGCGCCTCGCGTAAGCGTCTGCAGCCGACCCTGCCTACCTTCTGTACTCGTCCCGTAACACGATTCTGATCGGACACATATGGTTGCAATGAGACACATGCCCGATCGGACACAGGCCCGATCGGACACAGGCTCAATCGGACACAATTCCGATTGGACACATTCTCCATCGCGAAGCTAGGTCCATCTTACAATTATTGTGTGGATGGAAAAATGTATGCGTGGACACAGTGGGTTTCGCCCCCATCTATGGGGGGCTCCACTATCGAAAAACCACATAGGTTTGCGTTGAACCTCGCTTTGGGTGGAAAGTTGTAAACCTATGTGGTACCTTACATTAAAAAGTATATGCGTGCAGGCAGTACGTTCCGCCTACCTTACGGGGGGGCTCTACTTCCGGAAGATATAACCTAATCCAAACCTATATATTTCTGATATACTATGTCCAATCGGGCCTGTGTGCGATCAGGCCTGTGTCCGATTGCAACTTTATGTATCCGATCGGAATTGTGTCCGATTTGGTCTGTGTCCGATCGGGCCTGTGTCCGATCGGGTCTGTGTCTAATCCAAATACGCCATTGTAAAGTATATTTGAAACTATAAAACTTTTGTTTAAAGAATGTTTTCATATTTCTTTTCGTTTCGATGATATTCGTTTTGGAATATAAAAACCGATTTTTTTAAAGGGTTGTTTTCACCCCTAAAACCGTTTTCTAGACTTAACAAAAAATTGTTTCATTATTAGAATCTATTACTCTATAATTATGCAAAGTTTCAGATTTTTTTGAATTTTCACGTTGTCGAATGTCCTCGTTAGTTATGAAATCTATTTGTGTCCATTATTTCGATAACAAAGCATTTTTGGCATAATGTACATAGGAAGATTTGTTCATATTTTTTATCTAGGAACACGAAATTTTAAAACATGCTTATAACGCATCATGTATAAATATAAAGTAAATAATAATGTAATATTTGTACTACAAATATATATAAACTTCTGATAAAAATTAGAGAAACACTTAATTTTTCTTAAAAAATAGACAAAATTTCAGCAGCTGTAACTTTATTAAAAATGTACGAAATTTAAATTAAAAAAAATGTTTTAAAGCTTAAAATCTCTACTTTCGAAAGGAGATTATTTTTGAGTTTTTGTGAGTTTGGTAATATTTACATATAAAAACTACGAGTTGGACAAAATGGGAAATTTTCTTCTCATTTTGTAGACCAGTCATATGCTCCAAAAAAATCTATGAAAATTTGTCACTTTCTAATATGAAAGCTTGAAGTTTTCCCTACAAAAACCTTTTTTTTTTAATGTTTCTAAGATTTTTTGTTACTGAGTTATCGCGGATTATATAAAAAATAATCATTTTGTCTTTAATTGCTCATAACTCCGTTAAAAATCATCATCCGCAATTTAAAAAACAGATTTTTAAGGCTGAGACTTTGGTCTATCGAATGTATAACCGCCAAACTTTTTTTAAAAACATGTAGATATTATATGATACAAATGGATGAAAGTAACGCAAAAAGTCAAATTTTTTCATTTTCACCTAGAAAACAATTGTGTAGAATAACAAACAAAATTATTTTTCACATTTTTTTGTAGTTTCAAATACATTTAAATAAAATTTGCCGAATAGCTACGAGATTTTTTTTATGGCCGTTATATGGTTTTATGGTGCACAAAACATGCAAAAAATTGTAAAACTTTAACTGTTTAATGATAAAAAAAAGGAAAATAAAGTTCAATTAATGATAAAAATATTGGTTTTTAGTGCACTGATGGTATACATCATCTTTATTAATCGTCAACAAAAACAAAAAAAATTTTTGCAAAATTTGGTATAATAAAATTGAAAAGAATTTTTTTGTGTTTTTGTTGACACTTAGTAAAGAAGTTTTAAGAATTTGTTTTGTCAATTATGATATGACGATTTTTAACGGAGTTATGAGTAATTAAACTCAGAATGCTTATTTTTTATTTAATCCGCGATAACTCACACAGTAATACAAGATTTTAGAAACATTTAAGAAAAACGATTTTGTAGAGAAAACTTTAAGCTTTCAAGGGTTTTCGGAAGTCGAAAATAATTGCAGATTTTTTTTTGGGCACGTGATAGACGGGTGTAATGGTTGGACATCGCTCGATTGGACATGTTTGGATTAGACACAGGGTTGCCATCTCCAAATTTAAGTTCGCCTGGAGATCGGCAAGCAAAAAAAAAAAAAAAAAGATAGAAATAGTTACTAACACTATGCGCTACAAGTTGATTAATTTGTACTATCTATTACTTTTCATATTGTACAAACTTAATGTTTTCGGTACACTATCATACATCATTATCAATATACCTATATATTTTTGTATCATTTTTACAGATTACACTAACCAAATTTCACTGATTGAAAGAAAATTTGCATCCAAAAATGTATAGAATACATACATAAATATATTAGTTATTATTTTTTTTTTTAAGTAAAGACAGTGCATTAATAAGAAATATAATTAATGTATATGAAAAAGCTATCCATAAAGCTACCGTAAAAATAGTTTTCTTACATTAAATAAAGAAATTGATATTATTGGTTCAAATTTTAAATTATCATTTTAAAAGAAACAATTCACAATATACAACACGATATAAATAATTATACAAATAGGAAGAGAATAATATAATATATGAAAGCTTGCCAAAAAACTGTTCTCTCAACCGCTACCTCGAATAAAGTTATTTTACGATTCGCTTTTGTCGTTTTTCAACAATTTTCAACAGCATTTTCAACAGCGTTTTTAACCGTTGTTGATCGACAATGCTGGCAATAATATAAAAAGCGCCCGCGCTTGTCGTTTTGCGTGTCTTACTACACATTCGTTATTATCATATTTAATATTTATTACAATTTAATCCTGAACCGCGAGAAAAGGGAAATTGTTCAAAAATATTAACTCAAATTAAAATATTACTTTAGTGGCCTAGAGATTTTCTCTTTCAGCTGGAGATTTTCTACTTCACTTGGAGACTCCAGGCTAAAACTGAAAAGATAGCATCCCTTTGGACTTCGCACGAGTGGACACCGTACATTAGACACTGCACGATTAAAATGTATAAATTAAGATGAAAGACACTTTTATTTCACTATTATTATTAATACATTACATTGTAATGTTTTATTACAATGTTACTAAGGGTGGACATCTTAATTTTACTGCAATGCTGCAACAACATTGTAGCAGGATTTTGCAATGTATATGCAATATTTTATTGTTACATTAAAATATTTATGTAATGTTTCTGCAATTTTTTTGTGTTGTATGAGTGTATACATGAAACTTCAAAAAACTCCAAACAAGAAAAAGTCCAGAGGTAATAAGTTAGGAGATCGAGCAGGCCATGATACAGAATCAGTGTTACTAACAAGAATTAAATTCTTCATATTTCGATAACTGAAGCGAATTGACTTATAGTGATATGAATAGTATATAGCACGAATCTTTTTGCTTAGAATGAATTACAGAATATATTCTAGAAGTTTATCGGTTTCCACGCGGAACACCCTGTATATGTGATTCTACAATATTTATATTTAACTCAAAAATATTATTCTAATTTTATATACATATTGGACCAGTTCAAATTTGAATTTTCGATAAATGTTTTTACATGCAGCTGAAATAAGAAATATTATTGGAATAAAACTATGACGGATTTTTGAGTTACATTATTTTTCTATATTTTTTTGGTTTTCTTTCTTTTTTCAACGTTTATCTTGAATTATATACTGTCAGTAAACGTCAATAATATCTGAATTTTTGGTTTTAGCATTAGTGGAATAGATACAATATTGTTTCTAATTTCTAGTTTTTATAAGGAAAACCAGGTAATATGAGCCAGCACGGTGTGGAAAGCGCAATAAAATGTCTAATAATAATTAACCCACGCGAATCAATGCGCTGATGAAGGTAAGGGACCGAAACGTTCGCGTGCTTTAATTATTATTAGACATTTTATTGCATTTTCCACACCGCACTGGCTCATATTGCCTGGTGTTTTCCTTATATTTATTATATTTATTAAAGCCCTTTGTAAGTTTTATTTGATTCTAATTTCTAATTTTATTGTCTCTTCGCGACTTAGTTCTAAAAATTGAAACAATTTTTTGTAACGATATTATATACAGGGTGTCCCATTTTATTTTTGTCAGTCAAATATCTCGATATCACGTAGTTTTAGAAGAAAATGTTTCAGACAGAACTTGTATGGTTTCAAGGGGGATATAAGATGGTGGCAATGATTTGACCTTGGATAATTATTTGAAGGTCATGTGAAGATTACTTTCAATTTCTTATATGGAACCTCCCATTTTTTATTGCATATTTTTGTAGCTTATCTTGAGAGCTTTTCAAAACACTATAACAAAATATTTTTTTATTAAGTACTTTTTGATTTATTTTATATTTTAATCTGACATATTTTAATATAAAAAATAAAATATCTTGTCAAATATTTAGTTTTTAATAATCTTACCGTAATACTTTTATGTACAGAATAATGAGACAAATAATTGTTTAAAAAAATACATTATAAATAATTACATACTTTTTCTTGAAAATAATTATTTTTTTTACACTAATTGATTTGTCTCATTATTCTGTACATAAAAGTATATGGTAAGATTATCGAAAACTAAATATTTGACGAGATATTTTATTTTTTATATCAAAATATGTCAGATTAAAATATAAAATAAATCAAAAAGTACTTAATAAAAAAATATTTTGTTATAGTGTTTTGAAAAGCTCTCAAGATAAGCTACAAAAATATGCAATAAAAAATAGGGGTCTCCATTTAAGAAATTGAAAGAGACTTTTACGTGACTGTTATAGCCCGAAAAGTCTATACACGATTTAATAGATATATATTATTTTAGATATATATTATTTTATACAATAAGGCATTGCTCAACGTGTAACGCGAATACAGATCACATTACAAGCATTGACCGAGCAAAGCGCTGACAACGCGAGCCACGCGCGAAGCCCGAGCGACCGTGCAATCATTTCATTGCGAAAACGCGGAAATCAGGGCAGGCGGAAGAAGGACATTGCGAAAATGCAACGTAGAAGTCCTACTTAAAAGCGAAGTAAAAAGGAATAAAGAAATTGCGAAAATGCAAGCAAAGAAGTCCTACTTAGAACTTCTTACCTTGCATCCGGATCTTGCCAAAATCAAGCGAGACGACACATAATCTTGTCGCTAAACGATCCCCTCCCAGGAAACCAAAAGGAGATAATAAAAAGACCCATCGCTAACGAGCGGCGGGCAATCTTTACCATTAATATTACACGGGCAGTCTTGATCATTAATTAATATTACGCGGGTAGTCACAATAACTACCAAACGGGCAGTCTTTACCATTAATATTACGCGGGTAGTCACCATTACTACCAAGGGGGCAATCTTTATTCCTAATTATCTCCGCGCGTGTGAAATCGCTAACAGTCGACAGAAATACATACAACGAAGCGAGAAGTGAGTCTCGAGACCGAAACTCGACTCTAGACACGCGCACGACAAGATATCCGTTATCGCGATACGCGACGCGAGCGAAAGTGCGGGAACATTGTAATTAAGTCAAGTCACGAATAAAATAGATATTAATATATTTATTTAAATGCAAAAGTGTCATTTTTATTTAAATAAAGTCAGTGCAGTTCTCGGGCGGAGCCCGAATTCCTAAATTCCTTCCAGCAAACGATCCCAACTACCGTGCCTCTCCCGGAGGCACAACAGTGACCTTCAAATGACTATCCAAGGTCAAATCATTGCCACCATCTTATGCCCCGGTTGAAACCATACACTTTCTATCTAAAACATTTTCGTCTAAAACTATATGATATCAAGATATTTGACTGACAAAAATAAAATGGGACACCCTATATATATACAGGATATCCGGAGTCAATCATATCATCCGTTGTATACAGATAGAGTGGATTAAACCGATTAGAAAAGTCCTTTACCATTTTGCGATTTTCGTAATAATTATTGAGAAATTGATTAAAAGAGATCGATCAATTCGCGCGAGTATAAGCGCGCAGTGAGAAGAGAAACCCAAAAATTTGTGGTCGCTAAACACGCGACGAAGTTTTAGGAGGAGCGCTCTACAAATGACAACGGTTACGTATGAGCGATATATAACGCTAGATTTTCGTGTCCTAATAAGCACATATCAATGTGCCGTACTTTCTTGTCATGTGCTAATATTTGCACGAATTGGCCGATCTTTTTTATTTAATTTCTCAATAATTATCACGAAAATCACAAAATCGTAAAGGACTTTTTTCCTTAATATTACCTGCTCTATCTGCACACGAAGGATGATGCGATTGACTTTGGACACCCTGTATATATTTATATAAACTATATAAAATCATAAAGATATATAAAATTTATATATAATTTTTTATATGTATAATTATATATAATTTTATATGTATTGGCAAATATTAAAAATAGGGAAATGAGAGCCACCCGCTGGGAGGAAGGCACCAAAATTATGTGAATCTTCTTAAATTCAGTAATGTTTATTAATTATAATTTTTGGATTCATATCGAGCGATCCTCAGTAACTATATAAAGAAAATGCAATAAATAAGAACAGTATGTAATAGAATAAAACTTAAGTACAAAAAGAGAAGTGGATACATATTTTTAAATGATATAGATAATCATTGCATGTGAGAAACCAATCGCGAATGTCTAATTTGAAAGAACCCTCATCGTTGACAGCCGTTGGGAGGGACGAAGCAGACGATAAGTATCAAACTCCATCCTCACAATGCTAAGAAATATATTTAATATTAAAGAAAAGAAATTATCGAATAGGGAAAGAAACCATTCATCGAGATTCGAAGTAGCACCAGGAACGCATTGAAAGCGAGACGTACTTGTCAACGGTCACGATGAATAGTCTTTAACAAATAAATATGTCACATATGAAGGTAACGATCGATAAATAAAATATAAATAATAATGCAGTAACTTTGAAGTTTTTTCAAATTGTCTGCAATTGATAAATACATTTGATCTAATTAGTCCCCTAGTATCATTAGTCCCATAGTCTCCATAGTATCACTATGGAGATTTAAACTATTTTTTTGCCTTTTGATGTGCGAATTATCTCCGATATAGTTTCTTTAGTAACTAAGATCGGCTCCTTATCCAAGATATCAACATTAACCCAATCGAATTTATAACCTAATTATCTATGGTCCGTAATCATTGAATGTTGTTATGTATTTTGATTAATATCACAACAATGTTCACTAATTCTTCCGCCCACGCATTCAATAAATAATATTTTTCAAGACAAGATTTAGAAATTCGTGTAGTCGCATGTTAAAAGCTGTTAACGAATTGCGAAGAATATGAAATCGATTATTGACAAAATATTCATGATCATGTATTTATCCCGTAAATGTAAATAAAAACTTTTTCCATATCTACTCTGTAATAAATACAACATACACAAACTTCACTTCTCTCTCTCTCTTTCTCTCTCTCCTAATGGTTACTTTATAATACCTAAGAAAAACCATTAAAACTGTGAAACTTTAATTTATTATATTTCCTAAAGCAGTGCCGTTTCCCACTTCTTCTTTGCGGGAAATTACTATTCAGAAGAATCTCCACTACAACATATGTAAGTAGCAATAAAATCGGTATTGCCTTTTATGCAGTTTTACCATTTATTATTTAGAACGTTATATACCAAGCTAATTCTAAGTTCCAAAACTGTAAAATTTCCTTTCCGAGGAAAATTTTACTCAATAGCCGGCCTGGAACCAATCAGAAATGCTTAAAAAAGTTTCGGATCGGCCATCGAATAAAATTTTTATCGGAGAATATGTTTTGGAACGTAGCCTAAGTCATCGTTAATTTTATACAATGCCTATCAAAAGTTCCGGGCCATCTAAATAATTTTTGAATGGTTTGAAATATAGGATTGAAATTTATAGGGATACAATGGAATCAAAAAGTAGAGCTCGTTCGAAAGGGCTTCCCGAGACAAAAACAACGCGAGGTCGCCGAGGTCTCCACGATTTTTTTTTTGCAGAGTTATGATTATTTGAACATTTCTATTGAGTTTTGCGATATTACTACATATACAATTATATATAAACTGTCTGATTCCAATATATATATAATTATATATAAATTTTTTAGTATATATTATGTATTATATATATATATATACAATGTGTTCGAAAAGTCCCGGACTACCTATTTTTCTCGGAAAATATGCATCGGACAAAAAAATGTTTTGAACAAAAATTGTATGGTTTCGAGGATGCCATAAGGTGATGAGTGAGTTTCGATTGCGCATATTACCGGACACGACAATATTTCCCAATCGGACACAGACCCAATCGGACACAGGCTCGATCGGACATAGACCCAATCGGACACAATTTCGATCGGACACATATGGTTGCAATCGGACACTAGCCCGATCGGACACAGACCCAATCGGTCACAATTCCGATTGGACACATATGGTTGCAATCGGACACAGGCCCGATCGGACACAGGCCCGATCTGACACAGGCTCCATCAGACACTGTTCCGATCGGACACAGTCCTCATCGCGAAGCTAGATCCATCCTACAATCATTGTGTGGATGGGAAAATGTATGCGTGGACACAGTGGGTTCCGCCCCCCCCCTACGGGGAGGCTCCACTATCAAAAAACCTGACACATAGGTTTGCGTTGAACCTCGCTTCGCGAGGTGGAACCTTACTACGCATTAAAAAGTATATGCGTGCAGGCAGTATGTTCCGCTCCCTCTACGGGGGGGCTCCACTTCCGCAAGATATAACCTAACCCAAACCTATATATTTCTGATATATTTCTGTGTCCGATTGGGAAATATTGTCGTGTCCGATCGGTAATGTGCGCAATCGAGACTCATTCATTACCTTATGGCACCCTCAAAACCATACAACTTTTGTTCAAAATATTTTTTGTCCGATGCATATTTTCCGAGAAAAACAGGTAGTCCGGAACTTTTCGAACACATTGTATATATATATATATATACACATATTGTAACGTGACGTCTCTTTTTGCCATCCATCACAGGAATCGAAAGCCCGACTGCAGGGAAAGTTTTTGGGGCTTACGTACTCTCGTCTCGGAGGGGGAGCGGTCCCCTGTATTTGTGTCTTTCGTGTTCGCGAATTTTTGCACAATTTTCATAATTATTTACATTTAGTTCTTAATGGTTAATGAGCCGCTAATATTGGTTGCGCCTCGAATCTTATATGACTTACCCAATCGATAGAAAGAGGATCTGTATATTATAGCAGAGGAAGAAGATTGTCGGAGAACGGAAGTCCAGCCGCGAGAAATGAGAGTACGCCAAATTGGAAAATCTCTATAATATTAAATTTGGGCTCACTACCGTAGAATAAATGCCGGGTATTTTAATTTTTTATCGATTATTTTCCCAGCAGTTACGAATGAACCACATCAGAGGGGCAAAGCATCAGACTGCGAGTAATACCGGCGAGAGAATGGTCACTCCATATGAAAGGACATGTGGAAGACTACATAATGGAGCGTCGCCAAACGAGTTTCGATCTGAAAGTGATCCCAGACGCGAGCCGGGATTATGTTAGCGGTCGACGAACCGATATCTCATACTCGGAAAACATGCAGATGGGGTGACAGGCATCCACTGTCAAAAATTCGTTTCCGTACAGCTGAAATCTTTGTGATTTGAAGGATCTAGGTACGGCAGATATAATAAGACATAATGACCGGTGAAGGACGCAATACGGCCCTATGCCAGAACGTGACACGCAGATGTGGGAGAAATGGGCTACTGCAAAGTGGGAGAAAATGAGATTTTGCGGTGAAAAATCTGCCAAATCTGTAAAAATAAACGAATCTCTTTGAAATTTGCAGATTGTACTAAATAAAGATTGGATATGTGAATTATGGATTAATATATTATGTATCATATATATTATACAAAATGATCGGATATTTAACCGACAAACTTTCAGAGATTATCGGGGGCACCCTAAGGATCATTTATTGCAAATAAACCTAGGGTCGGAAACGCATCATTACATTATTACGACGTCGGGAATGTCGGCGGCACAAGACTCTGAGCAAGGTAGCCTGCCATGCACGTGACGTCACAAACGCTTAATTTAGACAACGCATGGCGCGTTGCTTGTCCGAAAAGTACCGCAATTAAATGGCAGTGGCCGAACAAAACGTCGAAGAACATATCGAGAAATTAGGCATGCTCAGAAAGCACATAAGGATCATGTTTCTATCTTCCGGTATTGACCTACAGAGTGTAGTCGGCCACTATTATTTAATTGCGATACTGTTCGGATAAGCAATGTGCCATGTGCTGTCTAAAGTAAGCGTTTGTGACATCATGTGCATGGCAGATTATCTTGCTCAGAGCCTTATGCCGCCGACATTCCCAACGTCGTAGCGATGCAACGATGTGTTTCCAATCCTAGATCCATTTGCAAAAAGTGATCCTTAGGATGCCTCCAATAATCTCTGAAAGTTTTTTGGTTCAATATCCGGATACCCTGTATATGTATATGTATGTATATAGGATGTAGGGACTTGGTTAGAGGGCGTGTGAGTGAGTGGATGCGTGCTTTAGTTTAAGCTAAAATTTATAAGTTCAGGGAGTAAGAGAAGTGTTTTTGTAAGGTAGGATATAATAAACGAATAGGAAGGAAGCAGGGTGAGGGCAGGCAGGTATAGGGGAACAATAGTTTGGTCGTAATAGGGCAGGAAAGGGAACGACAAAGGATTGAGGTTATAATGTCGAAACTGCCAATGTATAAGAAGGAAGGTACGGCAAGAGTCGGTAAGGAAGGTATTTGCAAGAATGGAAACCCATTGGAGGATGGTAAAGAGGGTATGGTAAAAAGAAAGGTAACGTTTGCATTTAAGGGGGATAAGGATGAAACTAATGTGTTAAAAGAGTTAAGAAAAGAGAGGGAATTGATAAGGGAGGAATTAAAGGAGATTAAAAATATAAAGGAAAGTGTAATGGAGGAAATAAATAACGTAGAAAGAAAAGAGTTAGTTTGGGGGGCTAGAAAAATAAGAATAGAGGAGAGGTTAGATAAAATAGAAAAAAGTATGGAAATAATGCAGAGAGGATATGGAAATTTAGAAGAAGGGACGAATTTAGCGGAGGAAAGTGAGGGAGACAGCAGGGGAAGTAGAAGTAGAAAAAGTAGTCTTTACGGTTCTTATGGATCAATAATAAGTGATGAAAGGTTAAGTAGTAAGGAGGTAGAAAGTATAAGGAAAATGGTATTAGATAAAGAAAGGGAAGAAAGGAAAAACAATATAGTGATTAAAGGGATTGACATAAAAGAAATAGATAAAGATAAGAGGAAGTGAACAAGGGAATTTTTAAAGGATAAAATAGAAATAGAATGTGAAGTGATTAATGTTAAAATAAGTGGGCCTGTGATAATAGTTGAGTTAGAAGGGATCGAGGACAAGAGGAAGGTGATGTATAATAAAAATAAGTTAAAAGGAGGAAGGATTTTTATTGAAAATGATTTAATGTGGGAGGAGAGAAAGAGACAGGAGAAAATAGGTAAATGGATGAAAGAACAGAAAAACAAGGGGAAAGATGTGAAGGCAGGATATGCGAGAGGTAGAATAAAAAGGGAATGGAAAATGTGGGCAGAGGTAGAAAAGGAATTAGACAAAGATTATGGGGAAACAGAGTGTAATAATGTAGGAAGGTGAGGACGGGGGGAGAGACAATGGGGGGGTCGAATTTTGCTTAAGCCAAGAAGCGGAAGAAAAGGACAAAGAGGGGGGAAAGGAAATTGTAGGTAGAAATATTTTATTTTGGAATGTTGCAGGGGTAGGAAATAAAGGAATAGATTTTTGGCGGTATATTAGGAATTTTGATTTTGTCAGTTTAAGTGAAACATGGATAGATGAAAAAAGCTGGGAGAAGTTAAAGGGTAGGTGGCCAAATACACATGTCTGGGGATGTAGATATGCGGTAAAGGAGAAAAGGAGGGAAAGGGCAATGGGTGGTTTCATTTTAGGAAAGAGGAGGGATTGGGGAAGTAATGTGGATAGATAAATAGGAGATAAGAAAGAGGAGTTTGTGATATCAGAAATTAATGAGGGAAAAGAAAGGTTATTTATTATATCTGTATATAATAAGTAGTGCTGGAACACTCTAGAAAAGAAATTAGAGAATTGGTTAGAAAGAAAGAAAGGGGAACAAATAATCATGGGGGGGGAGAGAGATTTTAATATTAGAATAGGCAAATTGGGTGGGTATGAAGAAGAGGTGGGAGGGTTTGATAGGAAGAGTAAAGATAAATTGGTAGGTAATGGAGGAAAGGATATGATTGACTATTTTATGGGCAAAGGATAGCAAGTGTTAAATGGTATGACAGATGGTGACTGGGAAGGAGAGTTTACGTATGTAGGTGCTAAAGGTTGTACAGTAATTGATTATGTTTTTTGTAGTGAAAATGCGATAGATAGAATAGAGGATTTCAGGGTTGATGACAGAGTGGACTCAGATCACTTACCGATAACGTTGTATAAAGAAAATGTGGAAAAGTTAACATGGGAGGAGAATAGCCAAGGAACAATTGAAGAGAAATGGGACAAACTTAATGGTACAGGTAGCAATGATAAGGAAAAAGATGGCGAAGAGAAAAATAGAGTTAGGACAAAAGGATTGGTGGGATAGGCAATGCTCTAAAAAGAAGAGGGAGGTGAGGAGATGTTATAAGAAATGGAGAAAAGGTAAAATAGGTAAAGAGAAATATATGGAGGAAAGAAGGAAGTTGAAAGAGCTCGGAGAGAGGAAGCAAAGAGAGAAGAGGGAAAGAGAAGAAAAAGAGTTGAAGAATCTAAGAAATCCCACGGAAGTATGGAGATTTATAAATAGGAGAAGGAAGAAGAGGACTTGGAAGGAAGCGGAGATAAGTAAAGAAGTGTGGAGAAGCTACTTCATGGAGTTATTGGAAGGTAAAGAGACACAGAAAGGGAGAGTTAATAGAGAAGAAGAAGGACAAATTCAAAATATACGAGAGGAGAGGACAGAAGGACGGTTGGAAGAAGAGGAAATTGGTAAAGCGGTTAGGAAGTTGAAAATGAAGAAGGCAGTAGGGGTGGATGTAATACCAATAGAAGCTTGGAAATTCGGAGGAGGTGCAGTGAAGAAAGGGCTGGTGGAAATATTGAGGCAGATATGGAAAGAGGGATATATACCCAAGGATTGGAAAATGTCAATAATTGTCCTATTGTATAAGAGAAGGGACACTAATAAGGCTGGTAACTATAGAGGCATATCTTTGCTGTGCTCGGCTTACAAGATATATGCTGAGATTTTGAGGAACAGACTTGAAGACGAAACAGAGAGACTGAGTTTGCTACCGGAAAGCCAGGCAGGATTCAGAAGAGGAAGGTCTACAATAGATAATATCTTTGTATTGAACCATATTGTCCAGAGGGAAAGAGAAAAAGGAAACAAGGAAGAAAAAGTTTATGTTATGTTTGTAGATCTGAAAGCAGCTTTTGATAATGTGGAAAGGGAATAACTGTGGAAAGGATTAAGGGAGAAAGGAGTCGCGGAGGACCTCGTCTGGAAGATGGAAAAGATATATGAAGAAACGGAGGTAGCAGTAAGGGTAAAAGAAGAAATCACTGAGAAGTTTGTTACAACGAAGGAAGTAAGGCAAGGTTGTGTGATGAGTCCTCTGCTGTTCAACTTGTATGTAGCGGAGATAGGAAAGGAGTTAGAAAGGCGTAATATTGGGGGTATAAGAGTAGGTAAAAATAGGCTATGGTTTTATGCGGATGATATGGTTTTTATAGCAAAGAATAAAGAGGCATTGATGGATATGTTGCAGACAGTAAAGAGATTTTTAAAGAAAAGGAAAATGATATTATGTACTGAAAAAACAAAGGTAATGGTTTTTAACAGAGGAAATAGGGAAAAGAAAGAGTCATGGAAATGAGAAGGGAAAGATATAGAGGAGGTAAAGATTTTCAAGTATTTAGGTTTTGTGTTTAATAGTAATGGAAATTATAAAGAACACATAAAGGATTTATATAACAAAGGAAGATTGGCAGCCAATAAAAGATGGGGGAAAGGATTTGTAGAGATGATTTTACAAGAAGGTGGGGGTTATTTAGATATCTGGTGCAGAGTGTAATGTCTTACGGAGTGGAAATATGGGGCTGGGAGGAAAAGAAGGAATTAGAAAGAGTGATGTTAGATTACGTAAGATGGTTATTCAGGTTAGAATTCTGTACGCCAAGGTATTTAATGTCGAGAGAATTAGGTTTAAACAAATTAAGGATAGAGTGTGGTATAAGGTCTTGGAGATATGAGGAAAAGATAAGAGGTATGGAAGAAAGTAGATGGATAAAAAAGTGTTGGATGGAAAAAGAAGTAAATAGAGGGGAGGGGGGATATGTATAGTAGGGAGAGAGAAAAATATTATGATAGAAATGGGTGGGGTATCGAAGCATTAGAAATTTTAAGAGAGGAAGGAATTGATATTAGAGAGGAGTTGAGAAATAGGGACAGGGAAGTGCAGAGACAATTAGAGGATAATAAAATTAGGGAAGCTAGATATAATAAAAAATACAAGGATTTGGAAATAAGGTTGGAAGGGCCAATGTATTTAAGGGAAGGAAATGTGGATATAGGAAATTTAGGCGACAGCGTAAGGGCTTTATTAAGGTTAAGGTGCGGAAACATGGAGGATAGAAATAAATATTGGTTAGGGGAGGAAGCGTATGCCTGTGTATTTTGCGGTATAGGCGAAGATTGTATGTCATTATTTTAAAGATTGTGATGTAACTAAAAGTTGGTTTATAGAAATAGGTAAGGATGAGAATGAATTAGAGGAAAAATTGTGGAACGATGTGTTAGATGATGCGAAAGGAAGGTTATTAAGGAAAATTTGGAAGGAGAAGGAGAAGGTTATAAGAAAAAATAGAAATATAAGGTAGTTATAAGGGTATGTATGGGAGAATGAGAAAGGTATGTGAGTTATAGGTATTGTGTAAACCAAGTCCACTTCTTGGCGTTAAGCTGAAGTTAAATAAAGATTATTATTATTATATATACAGGATGTAACAGAGCGCCCGTATCAGCAGTTTTTTGAGGAAACAAGCATTTTCGTGAAAAATGTTTCATGCAAAAGTTGTAGAGCTCTAAGTGATGCATTATACATATAATAATATTAGTATGATCTTGAATAGCACCGTCAAGGTTGTATAAAAATCACTTTGAATTTTTTAAATGAGATCCCCTATTTTTCATTACATATTCTTGTAGCTTACCTCGAGAGCTTTTCAAAACACTATAATAAAGTATTTTTTCATTAAGTACTTTTTTGAGTTATTTTATATCTTAATCTGACATATTTTGATATAAAAAATAAAATATCTCGTCAAATATTTAGTTTTCGATAATTTTACCGTAATACTTTTACCTACCCTAAAAAATTTAGTTTTCGATAATCTTACCGTAATACTTTTACGTACCGTAAAATATTTAGTTTTCGATAATCTTACCGTAATGGTATTGGTAATTATTTACATTAACGAACACCTCGCCTAAAACCTTGACCTTGACATATGTTGTCAAGGACATAATCTTGAATAATTTTTCCTTATAACTTAATCGGCGGTCATTGTTTATTAAAAAGTTATTAACAAATTAAGTTTGAGAAATATAACGTAATTTTTACACGAGTTTGTAATTTCCACGCAAGAAGCGAGATCCATCCGCATCAAGACGTTGTATAATTCAAATCAAATTTTCAGAAATAGATTAGGATTAGGTTATATCCGGAAGTGGAGTTCCTCCATAGGGGGGAGGGGGCGAAACTCACTGCAAAGTTCACGCATACACTTTCCCATCTACACAACAATTCTAGGCTGAACGTCACTTCGCATTGTAAAGTATATGCATGGATACAGTGGATTCCGCCCCCTCCCCCCCTGCTACGGGAGGCTTCACTTTTGGAAGATATAACCTAACCCAAATCTATTTCTGATATAAAACTAAAATTTGATTCAAGTTACATTATATAACCAAAACCAAATTTTCATTTCGAATCTTTAAGCTTTAACTTTGAATATCTCAGAAATTATAAAAGACCGCCGATTAAGTTATAAGAAAAAGTTACTTAGGGTCATGTTTTTGACAACATATATCAAGGTCAAGATCATTAGCGAGGTGTCCGTTAATGTAAATAATTATCTTATTTACAATGTATTTTTTTTAGCAATTATTTGTTTTTTTCTTTACACTAATTGATTAAAATTAATAAGCGTTCTAACTTAGGTCCTCCGAGGGAGGGTGCGGGGCGGGTGGGAATTCAGTGGCGAGGGGGAATGACATCACGCGGCCGGGGGGGATTTCCGAGGGAAATGACGTCAGGCGGTCGGGGAATGCTTATCAATCAGCGCGGTTATTATAAAGGCGAGTGCCGATTGATACGGATGCTTGAATTTATAAACATTATAAACAAATAGCGTCTCGCACTATTGCACGTGCGACATTACGCAATTTAAAGATGATAAAGCGAGCGTTGTGTGTGTGATAGGATTTTATATAAATATTAATATTAATTTTAAAGATAGGAAGTATAGATTGTGCATGGTGACCCACCACAAGTTAGCCACTGATTGACACGGATGCTTGAATTTATAAGCCTTATAAACAAATAGCATCTTACGCTATTGCACGTATAAACAAATATAAACAAATAGCGTCTCGCACTATTGCACGTGCGGCATTACTGAATTTAAAGATGATAAGGCGAGCGCCGATGTCTGGCTGCTAGAATTCGGGACATGTTTATTGGTGTATTTACAAAGGCGGGTGTCGATGTCTGAGCAGGTGTTGATAGAATTTTATATTAATATTAATTTTTTAAGGATAGTAAGTATAGACTGTGCATGGCGACGTAAGTTAGCCACCGATTGACACGGATGCTTGAATTTATAAACCTTATAAACAAATAGTATCTCGCACTATTGCATGTACGGTATTACTGAATTTAAAGATGATAAGGCGAGCGCCGATGTTTGGCTGCTAGAATTCGCGTAGGGGACATATTTATCGGTGTATTTATAAAGGCGGGTGTCGATGTCTGAAATATAAATAAAATAGAACCATTGCGATGTCCTGTATTACGCAGAATGATGCGACAGAATATTCTCTCGAGTTACCAGCGGGAACGTTTGACAGTCAGATAATTTAAAGTGAGTAAAGTGCAAGTAAAAATTAAAAAAAATGCTTTCATTCATTGAAGCTGTGTTGTTTCGATGTCGTTGGAACGCGTCATGTTGGGCGCAGGACCTTGCGATGGGGCTGTTGAGAGCCCTGTTAAATCTGGTGGTTTTCCAAAGAATAAGTAGCATTTTTTATTTTATATTACATTAATTATTTATAGTATATATTATAATATATTATAATTTTGATTTATAGTACGATACTCTAAGAGCGATATCCAGATCCCTGGATTTTTAAATTTTGAACACCGGCGATTTATAAAAATGGTGCGATGTTACGAGCGCGAGATCCGCAAGGACGTATGGGAGGACAACCCCAACGCGACGGCTTTTATTTAGACATAAGACGCCTCTTCAGCCTTGAACCTTACGAGGAAGATGCGGTGGGACGAGCTTCCGAGCAAAAGACTGAAAAATTAATTGTAAGTATCTATTATTTTTAAATTTTAGTTTAAACTAGATTAACATTTTATAAGACTTGTATTTTTTTCTGTTTCAGATGAAGCGCGCAGCAAATTTTATATTATTTTTATTTTTTATACATCACCCACAAATTTTCATTATTATTATTATTA
Organism: Polyergus mexicanus; assembly: GCF_030449975.1. Lineage (NCBI taxonomy): Eukaryota > Metazoa > Arthropoda > Insecta > Hymenoptera > Formicidae > Polyergus > Polyergus mexicanus. The sequence continues at coordinate 6,475,078 of NW_027223329.1, read as the reverse complement.
CTATTAGTATTATTTTTCACAGACATACACACACACACACATTTATATGATATATATAATTTTTAAATAAATATTTTTTATTATTATTAAAAGAGTATCAATTATTTTTGTCTCCACCATATTCCCTTGCGCTATCCTTTTTCTACTTGCAAGCATCCACACGCTATCTCTCTGATACTCGTACGTTATCCTTCTTGCACCGCCTTGCGAATGCCGTATCTCGCATCATCCACGTGCATGCCTCGTGCTATCCTTCCCCCACATGCATACATGCGATCGCCTCGCGCTATTTCCCTCATGGGAAATTGCGCACATTATCGATCGAACACGACAATATTTCCCGATTGGACACAGACCCAATCGGACACATGTCGGATCGGATATAGTCCCGATCGGACACAGGCTCGATCGGACACAGACCCAATTGGACACAGTTCCGATCGGACACATACTGTTGCAATCGGACACAAGTTCGATCGGGCACAGACCCAATCGGACATAGTTCCAATTGGACATATATGATTGCAATCGGACACCATCTCAATCGGACACAGTCTCGATTTGACACAATATATCATAAATATATAGGTTTAGGTTAGGTTATATTTTCCGGAAGTGGAGCCCCCCGTAGCAGAGAGAGGCGGAATATACTGCCTCCACGCATATACTTTTTAATGCGCTGTAAGGTTCCACATAGATTTACAACTTTCCACGCAAAGCGAGGTTCAACGCAAACTTATGTGTCTAGTTTTTTGATAATGGAGCCGCCCCGTAGGCGGGGGCGGAACTTACTGTGTCCACGCATACATTTTCCCATCTACAGAACAATTATAGGGTAAACCTAGCTTTGCGATGGGGACTATGTCCGATTGAGCGTATATTCGATCGGGTCTGTCTCCGATTGCAACCATATGTGTCCAATCGGAATTGTGTCCGATTGAGCCTATGCTCGATTGGGACTGTGTCCGATTGCAACAGTATGTGTCCGATCGGAACTGTGTCCAATTGGGTCTATGTCCGATCGAGCCTGTGTCCGATCGGGACTGTGTCCGATCGAGCCTGTGTCTGATTGGGAAATATTGTCGTGTCTGATCGGTAATGTGCGCAATCGAGACTCACTCTCCCTCGTACTCACTGTCTTACGAACGCTATCCTTGTCGCACCGATTTACGAACGATATCCTTCTCACACAGCCTCGCGTACGCCTTGCGATATCCTTCTCCCACACATTATGACATCGTACCTTAAGATCACGCGTGCGGTCTGTACGGCGGATATGCAAGGAAGGGAAGTGAAAGAAATGCATAATCATTTTCTTTTCATTTTTTAACGCATTTATTTATATTACCATACATCACCTCGTTTCAAGGTTTCAGCCAAAAGTTCATCTACAGCATAAGCTAATAGTTCGCAATCTATGATAGATGTTTTATCATAGACTTTGCGTAAGATTTTGACCGCGGAATCTCTCTCGGCGCTAAACGTATTACTTTACAAACTCCGGACAAATTGATCGAAACTCTCAATGACGGCTCTAAATTCTCACACAGCTTCAAATATTCGTGATTAATACAGTGTTCGAGTTCGAATAAGAAAAATATAGTTGACGGTTTCATGTACAAGCAAGAATCGCGCAATGTAAGTTTGACAACACTCGCATCAGTTATTTTAACAATCTCAATTGTTAAATAGTTAATCCATATTGGTGCATGATTAGCCGTTTATACAAATCGTTCAACGTCCGCTCGTTTCAGCATTAGCGATTTCCATGTGTCAATAGACAATACGATTTGATTGCCTCGGTTATCGCCGAGACGCAATTTCACGTAAGATGTTATTCCAACGCTGATTCCAATATCCAAGTATTTATAAGCAGTGCGCGTCAAAGCAAATCTGCGTACCAAAATACGTGGTATACAACGAGGTTTACCGCATCTGAAAAAATACGATTAAATATAAAATAGCATGGAAAAAACATATATGAAAAATATATAAAACATTTGTGATACTTACAAATCAAGTGGTTTCTTGTATGACTTAATTTCATTTCGTGGTTTCTTGCATGGCTTAATTTCATCTCGTGAAACGTAATAATTCATGCGTTTGCAACTGTTGCTGGTGCTTCTTTCAGCGGAATACATTTTGTCTCTCGGTTATGAGAAACGGACCGTTGGTACTAGTAATTGACACGACACTAATTGTATAAAAATTAACCGAATATACGTGACACTTATTTTTCAAAAGTATGATGTGATGGGAGATCAATGCTCTGAAAATTTAGGAGAAGGGGGAACGGTCAACGTATGATATGATGGGAGATTAATGCTCTGAAAATTTAGGAGAAGGGAAAACGGTCAGCATATGATGTGGTGGGAGATTAATGCTATGAAAAATTTAGGAGAAGGGAAAACAGCCAACGTATGATGCGATGGGAGATTAATGCTCTGAAAATTTAGGAGAAGGAGAAACGGCCAACGTTAAAAAGAATTCTTAGAAACAATTCGCGAGGAAAAGAGTGGGGAGAATAAGAAATAAAAAACATTACGTTTACACATTTTATTTTTTTAAAATTGCAATTTTTGATGTTGCGACCACCAGTTAAATATTTTTAATACATTCTGTAATGCGAAATTCTTAACATGTTTTCTACATCGTATAGTATAAGTAACATCTAGATTATTTAAAGATTCAATATCTTCGTAATCAGCATCCAAAGTCTCGATGATTTGGTTTTCTCTCGCATAATTCTCAAGCAAATCCACCAGTCATTCTCGTTTCTGGCATCCCTTGACGTATACGAGAGTCAACGTCTCGTCATCCTCTTCTGTACCAAGCACGGTCGATGTAATCAAGCGTTTAGCCATGCCATACGGCACGTTCCCGTCTTCCCATCGTAATCCGTGGTGATTCGCGATCAGCTAGAAAGCGCATGACATTTCGGATTTTGTGAGGAGATTTCATGGTAGGGGGTATGTAAAAATATAATACACCAGAACGGTCTCCTTTTTCAGTACCGCCACCTCCTTTACGAAAAATTTTATCCCGACGAAGAATTCTTGCAGGTTCACGAACATTGGTACGGACATAATGTTTTTTATATCAGCACGTTGAGAGGAAGACTGCGATTGATCCTGATGCATTATAGATTTTATATCATCTCATCCCCCCACACTTAGGTGATTTTGCGCACAACGTTGGTCAACGGGTTGTACTGAATCACGCGATCGTATATGATGAGACAATATGCAGTGGTATTTGGCGGCAGGTTCTCCTTACACTTGAATTCTAATCTCACATGCATTGTTGCGCTCTTGACCGATTTGTTTTGTCGAGAGCAATCGATGATTACGAACGGACCGTTACATAAAAACTACGTGACGGTGAGACTCGGCTCGAGACATTTGTATCCGTAATAATTCTTGCAGAAACGCTAATACGTGTCGTATAGAGTATAGACTATCTATTTTTATCGAAATCCAGATTCATATCGCCGTACGGATAACATTCCGAGTTCAGGTGGAATTTCACGTTGGTCAATTTGCAGTCGTCGAATCGACTCGTATCCTCGGACATGACGTTCTTCCGGCCTGTCTGCAGAGCGAAAACAATGTATCGCGGCTTCTTCAGCTGAATCGCGGTCTTAATGGGCCACGAATGTTTGGTTGTACACTACAGCATCGACAGCTTGTTAGGTTAGTCTCGTTTAATACGACGTGTGGCATTTGCCATTGTATCTTGAATATGTCGATCACAGGCTCCAACACTAAATTTCGAACCAGACAATTGTTGTCGTTGCGCGATCGTATTAAGATCAATTTGTGACGAGCGTTAATCATCACGCGTCTGTAATCCTCGCAAAATCCCAATAACATGTAGAGCGCAAAAATAAAGTATCCATTCATGTTAGTCTGCGCATCCCAGCCGGCGTTCCTCATAATCATGGTTCTATCGGATGATATCGGTACATAGTTCTTGAGTGTGCTGGTTATTCCTACATTTCTGCTACGATCAATCTCCACATGAGTTCGTATCGAATTTTATTGAACCTGAACGCGACGCAATTATTTCTCAGTATCATATCAAACCCTTCAGCTGGTTTGTTTATCTTTAGTTTTCCCTTGATGTATAGAAAACTCATACGGCAACGTATGCAGATCCTGTTGTTGTATGGGTATTCGTATCTTGTCGCTGTGCTCAAACGTCGTATTAACGTACGGGTTATATGTATGAGTCGCGATCTTGACGATCGATCATCAAAGACGGCTCGCCTCCGATGTTAAGGATATCGGTCATGTTTTCTCAGATATTTCACATCGCGAATCCCAAAGATTGTAAACATTCAACGTTCGACGCGTTGAGTTTTTTTTTTGGTACAACCGAATGATTGGATATTAGCGAATGTTGACGTTGTCGCTGACCTCGCGTTATCTCTCGCGTCTTTCGCTCTGTTCAACACGAGCACCTCATGTATCGCACGCTAATTTTGTCGCCGTCGTACGTACAATCTGATGGTGATCTCTTCTTCTCGAAAATCGAGCAATCATCCGTCTTGATCCGCGACGCGTATCGTTAGATCCGTAATGCTCCGCGCGATGATCGGCAGGTAAATGATCTGCGCCGGCGTTTCAGATATCTTATATCCTGGCGGTACGCTCGGTGAAAATTCATGTATCGTATGAACGCGTTTGCCGTTGCTGTACGCACTAGCAGTCACGTTACACTTTACGCGGATAATGTTTATGTTGATGATATTAATCGGTATGTCCGATTGGTGCCCTTGTCCCGCCTGCAATATTGCGAGAATGCCAACAGCGATCATATGTTGTTGAGTTTGTTAAAGTTTACTCTGAAAGCGCACTTGATCTCGCTATTTATCGTATTGTAATTAGCACTATCGGGTATTCTACAGCCTCGTCTTCGTCACCGTTCGCTCGAACGGGCTCCTTTTTCGATATCACCGTGATATCACCGCGTTTGTCGACACGATTGCCGGAACGAACTACGCGTATTGGACGTTTCCGTGAAATTGCACATTTCAAAAACTCGTGTATGGCATCTCGTACGATCCCTCGAGAATCGTAATTTCCGTGTTACCCTCATTGAAATAAAATTTATTATTCGAGGAATTCACGTTCGACATCATATGATAAGTCTCAGAATTCGTCGCTCAAAGCTATGGCTGAATGGTAGTGTGCCGCGAGGACGCTACTCTTCCCGGTCAGCGTGAATGTTATAGACATGTCACGTTTAACGAATAGTGAGGTTTAACGGCACATCGTCAGGCTTTAAATTCACACCAATCGTCGTCGATCGTTCGGAGAAACCGCAGACAATTGTCCGCAGATGCTTTGATCGTAAGTTTGAAAGGATGTGCGATTGTACTCGATTTTTGTCACGTTCCGTCCGAAATATCGCACCAATTCATTCGACGATCGAAGATTACCAAAACCGTCGAAATATATAGCGCGATTTTTCTTCTTTGCGTACGCTACCAAATGAGTACCTGGTCCTTTGGTGTTATCTAAATTCACGATGCCACTCTCATTTCGATATATACCACCAATCGGTAACGAGTCACGCATGAAAACACCTCTAAAGTATGATGTACGCATACGTTTCGCCAGTTGTTCTAATTGTATGTTCGTTGTCCACACACGTGGGCATTTTTAGCGTCTTTTTGAGGTTTTTCTTCCACTCCTTGTCCACGTTTGTATGGGCCGAGATACAGTCCCTGTTCGTATTTGTGCGGAGCGAGATAAAGTCCGCTATCTTCCATCGCGCGATCGTGACGTTGTAGCTTCTCCAGGTAACGCCGCGCGGTTTTGCTGTCGTTCATCGCCTTGGCCAGCCACTCCACCGATCAAGAATCCGAGAGCGCCTAATATCGGTAGAATCGGCAATACACCGCCTCGTTTCGCTGTCGAAAGTATCCATTTTTTCGTCAACCTTTTCCGCGTAGTCCTCATCTTCGTCTTCGTCTGTCTTTGTGTTCGTCTTCATACCCATACCGATCTTTGTTTTGGCTTTCATCGCTGCCCAGACAGCTGTGGCTGCAGCTCTCTCACTGAAAGTCGAATCTTTTGCGACGATGCGTGTTCGCGCTTTCTCGGCGAGTATTCTGTCAGCCGCGTGTCTCTCGGTGAGATCGGTGCTCCGGGAATCCGCTGTATTGTGTTCGCGGCAGACCGCGTCCAATGGGTTTAAATCCCGATCGCCTTTGGCTAATCGATTCTGTAACCGCGTGCCCGGGCCGCAAAACTATAGCCGGGAATATGTTACTTGAAATAACGGGCGTTTATCGCGCGATTTAATAGGCCTCTACCTAGTTAAACAGAATGGTACCAATCTGAAACACGTGTACAACGATGACGTGAATATCGACATGCCGCTCGATGAATTTTTCGCGTTGTGTCGCGATTGTTGGCAGCGTAAGCATCACTACGGATTCGTAGTGATAGACAAGGACAGTTCGCTCAACGATGGTCGATACAGAAAAGAATTTAACATGTTCGCGATACCGCAAAACGATTAGTCATTGCAGATACTTCGTCGGGGTGAAACGTAAAAGAGAGATCGACATTTTGCTTTTCCGCAATGGCTGCGATCGATAAGAGCGAGGATATTCGCGAGCGCAAGAAGATTGCGAGACCAATTCTGAAAACTAGCTAATTGATTCGCAAGAAACATCGCGCTTTGAAGACCGGTAAGATCGAGGAGGATATCGTGTTGGACAGACCTTTAGACCGCTTTAGACCGCTCACCGAGCTGCTACAAAAGATCGTCGATAACTCTAGCTCGATGAAGAACGAGCCGGAGAGTAACGCCGACGCGGGGATCGAAGCATTATCCATCCCGAAGCGCGAGGAGGAGGATACGATACCGAAAAAGAGAAAACGAGCCGATGCCTGATCGGATCACTCATCGGCATTGCATACATTGAAATGATCGGACGCTCCACCTGGATGTAGCGCCGATAACTTCTACACCGTTCGCGTTAATGAAAACTGTACAACCTACGATGTCCGAATTACTCGCGAACGAGGATGTTTTCGAAACCACTGACGACTCGCTCGTGACATCCGTCCGAAAGCAGTTGCAAACGCTGGAAGGTCGAGAAACGTTGGGAGATCAGTTAGATCCACTGGGTCGAAGATACATCTGATCTGTCCTGAGCGGCGATCGAGAGAGCAGTATTGATACCGTGTACGGTGTTTATTTCGACAACGATGGAATGATGTTCGGTAATAAACGTTTTGACGTCGACAACGCGTATAATTATCGACGGTGTACGATACGCTGGCACACCTGGTCTTACGAGTTGATCTTCAAAAAAGTCCCTGATGACGTCATCTATACGGAGGATGACAAGCAAACGTACAAGAGTATGCTGTTGACGACGAACGCGCATAAACGCAATCACGATGCGTAGGGTCCATTAATGGGCAACAGGAGGGCAACAAGTACAAAGAAATAATCGCAAAGTTGATACCGATCGAACCCAAAAAAACAAAATCTGGACAAGGATTATTCGTGCCTCGCGCGATGACGCTAATCGACAACAGAATCGACTACGTGCATTAGGACGATCCCAACGAGCTGGTGGATCGTTTACGATTGCTCAACGCTTCGCACCAAGCGGGCCACGAGATCCTATCGATCATCGAGGAATTTCGCGAAGCCGGCATTATTATAAATTAAACAGTGTTTTGACAAAACTAATCAATCGATCGACCGACGTCACTCGCATCAATGATGCATATCAACAAATTTGGGATATCCAAACAGAGTAGAGAGAGTGGCCTTCACTTGGACACAGTACAATTGGACACGGTGCAAATGGACACGTTACAAATGGACACGAGATTGTGCACACGGTTCAATTGGACACAGTGCATTTGGGCACAGTAATTTTGGATACAGTAGCTTTTGGACACATAAGAAAATACGCATCGTTTACTTGGACACCGCTCAATTGGACACTGTTCATTTGGACACCGTTCGTTTGGACACAGAAAGATGCGCACCGTTCATTTGGACACCGTTCGTTTGGACACCGTTATTTGCCCACCGTTCGTTTGGACACCGTTCATTTGCCCACCGTTCGTTTGGACACCGTTCATTTGCCCACTGTACGTTTGGACACCGTTCATTTGCCCACCGTTCGTTTGGACATCGTTCATTTGCCCACCGTTCGTTTGGACACCGTTCATTTGTACACAGAAACATGCGCACTGTTTGTTTGAATATGTAACAGATGGAGAGAAATAAAAATCATTTTGGGAAAATATAATCAGTATTCTTATAACACTTTATACTGGTAAATCTATGTAAAATATGAAATCGTGAAAAGGAGATACATTTGAAGGTTATAATATCTGTCAAAATAAAATATATTCATACTTATATATCTCTGATACTGATGTCATTAATTTTACATTGCTTCTAGCACTTTGTTTAGCCTTTCGCATATTTGGATGTCATGCATGGATACAGTGGGTTCCGCCCCCCCTGCGGGGGGGCTCCACTTCTGAAAGATATAACCTAACCCAAACCTATTTCTTATTTAAAACAAAAATTTGGTGTGGATTACGTCGTATAATTTAAATCAAATTTTGGTATCCAAACGAACGGTGTCCAAACGAACGGTGGGCAAATGAACGGTGTCCAAACGAACGGTGGGCAAATGAACGGTGTCCAAACGAATAGTGGGCAAATGAACGGTGTCCAAACGAACGATGGGCAAATGAACGGTGTCCAAACGAACGGTGGGCAAATAACGGTGTCCAAACGAACGGTGTCCAAATGAACGGTGCGCATCTTTCTGTGTCCAAACGAACGGTGTCCAAATGAACAGTGTCCAATTGAGCGGTGTCCAAGTAAACGATGCGTATTTTCTTATGTGTCCAAAAGCTACTGTATCCAAAATTACTGTGTCCAAATGCACTGTGTCCAATTGAACCGTGTGCACAATCTCGTGTCCATTTGTAACGTGTCCATTTGCACCGTGTCCAATTATACTGTGTCCAAGTGCACCACTCCCGAGTAGAGATGTGACGAACGCCAATTTGTACCGTCGATGGAGTAGATTAATGAGAAATTTCGTGCGCGATAACGCTCTGTATCGCACCGTTACGGACTTTGACTTGAGGTCGCGCAAAATTCGCCGTGTAGCGCAACCTGGGGAGCTGATACCGCCGCCGTCAACAAACTGTACGTGGATTAATGTGTTAAAACGTTGAGAAATCAACTGTAAGAGTCAGACGAGAAACTTGCCGCGTTCGAGAAAGACGTGCGAACGTTACAGACTGTGGTAAACGGGCTTTGGCGTGCAAATATCTAAATTAGAAACGGGTAAGGAACGCTAATAAAACGCCAACGAACGACAACGAAACGCTAACGAAACGTCAACGAACGACAACGAAACGACGACGAAACGTCAACGAAATTTCAATGAACACCAACGCAACGCCAACAAACATCAACGGATGACAACGAAACGTCAACAAAACATCAACGGAACGCCAACTAACGACATTGGACGACAACAAACGGTTTACGGACGGCTACGGACGGTTCACGAACAGTTACGAACAGTTGACGGACAGACGAACGGTTCAGAAACGGCTGTCGGACGATTATCTAATGGCTCAGGAACGGCTCAGGAACGGCTGCGAACGAATCAGGAACGGCTACAAACGGCTATCGAACGGCGACGAATGACGGATGACAAAGAACCACTATTGAATAACGATGAACGGAAATAAACAATTATTAATGGTTAAAAATCAAATTATGAATGGTTAAAAAAGTTAGAGATATAAATTATAATATAATTTCTTCACATATATTATTACGCGCCGACCAGTCACATCCCTAAAAACATGACATCGTCAAAATCCGATGGACGTAAAAATATCGAGAAGCTACGACTCGTCGAGGAACTGCATGCTGCGGCGAGAAGAAATTTTCCCCGAAAACGCGTCTTAGTGCGGGGTTAAGACGATCTGTGGCAAGCTGACATCGTCGAGATGCGTCCGTACTCTCGTTTCAACAGAGGTTACCAGTACATACTCACCATCATCGATGTGTTGAGCAAGTACGTGTGGGCTATACCGCTCAAGAGTAAAGGCAGAAGTGAGACGACTGACGCTATCGCAAAGATAATTCGAGATAGCGAGAGGCGTCCGAAAAATATGCAAACCGATATGGGAAAGGAATTTTACAACACCAACGTGTAAGGAAACTCTCGTGAGGAAACACGACATCAATCATTATTCTACGTATTCGGTGTTGAAGGCATCGATCGTCGAACGATTCAATCGCATGTTAAAAAACGCCATGCGAAAGATGTTTACGCTCAACGCAACTTACAAGTAGGTCGACGCGTTGCCGCAACTCATATCGGGTTACAACGCGTGCAAGCATGGAACGGTCGGCATGCGACACGTCGACGTTACCCCCGCGATCGCCGAAAGACTCTTCGCTACTGTGTACAGCGCGATACAGATCGCGGTCCGACAAAGTTTAAAGTAGGTGACCCGGTACGCATTAGCAAGTACAAGACGATTTTCGAGAAGGATTATACGCCAAAGTGGACCACCAAAGTGTTTGAGATCGTTAAAGTGCAGCGTACTAATTTCGCAATCTATCTACTCGAGGACTATCGCAAGAAATCTGTTGTTGGAGCATTTTACGAATACGAGTCACGTCGTGCGAGTTATCCGGACGGAGTGGCACCCGTTTGACCAGGTTAATATTGACGGTCCCAATTGACCACGTTGAGATTGACCATGTTGCGATTGACCATGTTGATATTGATCACGTTGATATTGACCACGGTCCCGATTGACCACGTTGATATTGATCACGGTCCCGATTGAGCACGTTGATATTGACCTCGGTCCCGATTGACCACGTTATTATTGATCACGTTAATATTGACTACGATCCCAATTAAAAAATCATGTAACATACACACATACATATACACAGATGCGGGGGGAGGGGGAGTGCAAGGGGGCCTTCGGCCCCCGTCCCGCACCCCCTCCGCCAGTCAGCGATGGACCTTGCTTTACAACTTGCAAAATACATGCTCCAGTAACGACATATATTGATTCGTGATCAATCGGAACCGTCATCAATATGAATGTAATCAATCGGGACTGTGATCAATATTAACGTGGTCAATATCAATGTGGTCAATCGCAACGTGGTCAAAAGCGACGCGTGGTCAATCTCAACATGGACAATCGGGACTGTGGTCAATATCAACGTGGTCAATCGGGACCGTGGTCAATCGGAACCGTGGTCAATCGGGACCGTGGTCAATCGGGACCGTGGTCAATATCAACGTAGTCAATCTCACCATCGTCAATCGGGACCGTGGTCAATATCAACGTGGTCAATCGAGGCTGTGGTCAATCGGGACCGTGGTCAATATCAACGTGGTCAATTGGGACCGTGGTCAATGTCAACGTGGTCAATATCAACGTAGTTAATTTTAACGTGGTAAATATTAACGTTGTCAATCGGGATCGTGGTCAATATCAACATGGTCAATCGGGTCCGTGGTCAATTTGAACTGTCGTCAATCGGGACTGTGGTCAATCGGAACCGTGGTCAATATAAACGTGGTCAATTGGGATCGTGGTTAATATCAACGTGGTCAAACGGGACGCTCCCATCCGGATGTGTATCTCGTGGAGAAAGTACTGTGCAGAAAAGGTGACGAGGTTTACATGAAATAGTTGGGATTCGATGGGATTGCACAACTCTTGGATACACAGGACAATGTGGTTTAATTCGTACAAATTGTATATTATTTTTAACATATGAAAAATATGAAATACATATAAAGTATCTGAAATATGTAAAAAATATAAAAATATAATATATATAAGGTGTATACAGCATATAAAATATGGAATATAAAAAAAAAGAAGATAGAAGTATATTTCTTTTGTTTTTCTTATACATACATACATACGTACGTACATACGTACATACATATATACATATATATATATATATATATATCATACATTATATTACATTACATTACATTATATTACATTACATTACATTATATTACATTATAAGGGTATTTGGTAATGCCTTCACGGTAGCATGTCGGTCGAATCAGATACAATATATCGCTGTCGTCATACGGACTCAGGGCGAATTTGGTCTCGGTGATTGTGTACATTTTGTGCAATTTTGATCTTATACAGAACTGCTGTCGAGTCATCTCAATTTCATCGCGCAAACACTGCGTGTAATCGTCGTCGTTATCGTTTTCGCTACGACGTTACTTTTGACGCCTTTAACCTATTTTGTATCCTTTTTGCTGTCTACTCGCAACGCGTACTTTTTTGCTCTAAGCTCGACGAATTCAGTCATGATCGCACCGTTATTCTCGTCCTTCATTAAGCCCGGCACTTTCTTGTTCTCGAGCGGTATATCGCGTTGTTAGCCGAATAATCGAATCTAGCCATGTTGAATCTAGCGATATCGCGTTTCATATTCTCGTACACATCCTCGCACTCGATGTGATAAATCAAACTGTCTGTATCGGTATACATGACTTTAGATTTCTCTCGATATAACGGTACCTTGTATTTGTGAAGAAATTCGTACAAACACGTTCTAGAAATGTCGAAGATGTACGACCATAAATCGGTTTATTGAATTTTACCTGGAGTTTGCGCAATTCGACAGCGACCAAATTTTCCGAAAAGACGCTTCTGCTGTGAAAATTTGGTTTTGCGATCATCGCCTCCGCGCCGTATTGTCCGTCCCACTTTGCTAATAATTTTACATCGATGTGATTGCACACGTTTTTCATAGTGTAGGATTTAAGTACGTATTATATATACCGATATGCGTAGTATCGCATGTCGATACTGCGGCTAGATCATAAAGCAGTAACGAATCTTTTAGCGAGTTGCCGCTAAGAGAGATTTTTGTTATCGCGTGCGCAATCTTTTATTTTGACGTATGCGGCTAGCCGTAATAGATCACAGGGTAGCCGCGAGTCCGAAAAGATAAGCACTACTCTTCGGTCGGCGTCTTTTACTCTCCGGGCATAAACAGACGAGCAGCAGCAGCGAGCGTCAGTCAGTCCTTCGCCGTCAGTTAAGAGTTGTATTACATTCGTATATTCTTTATAATCCTTTATAATAAATATCTGTTTTAAATAAAACCTACAAATTGGGGGCTCAGCCGGGATTATAGCCTAGAGTGTAGTGCTAGCAGACGACCATAAGAAGTGCCTTAGAAGTTTTCAAGAAGTTTTCTAAGACATAACTATAATGACGGAACCAAGTGCCAGCGCAGCAAACGACGATCTGAATGCGAAGCTGACGGACATGACGACAGCTCAATTAAGGCAAGAATTGAAAAAACGAAATTTGAAAACGGCAGGACTGAAAAACGAACTCATCCTAAGACTGTTACCGTTTATGCAACTCGAGCGTGAACACGGTGAAACAGAACAACACGGCGAAGTTAGAAATAAAAATGATGAAGACACAAGCAGAAAACAAGAAGACAGCAGCGAAAGCGATACAAGTCTGAGCGACGAAGATGAAGTGCCTATTGTTGAAAGAAGACAAAACACAGGAAGGGCCCGAGGAAATCAATTATTAACATTCAGAGATGTTGAAGAATCCTTAGAGATGTTCAACGGAGATGACAAGGTTGATGTGAAGATGTGGATCAAAGATTTCGAAGAAATGGCTGCATTGTGCGAGTGGTCCGATATTCAAAAAGTAGCATACGCAAAGCGTCTTCTTCGCGGGTCAGTAAAACTGTTTGTTAAACATGAAAGATGCACGAAAACATGGAAGAAGCTGCGGCGTGCATTAAAGGAAGAATTTGTTAATATCGTGGACAGTCATGCAGTACACCAAGAGTTATTACGACGAAAGAAATCATCTGACGAATCATATCAAGCATATATATATAAAATGCTTGAAATTGCCGCGCAAGCCGACGTCGATACACCATCGGTAATTCGATACATTATCGAGAGAATACAAGACGATGCAGTTAACAAAACAGTGCTACATGGAGCAAAGACGATACGTGAATTAAAAGAAAAATTCACTCAATATGAAGCTATAAGGAAGGAAAGAAAGAAAATTAAAGACGAAGCAGTCGAAGCCAGAGGAAAAGAAGAAGATGACTCAAGGGGACACGAATACAACGACGACGATAAGATGTTTCAACTGTGGTAGCAGAGATCATTTGGGTAAAATGTGCCCGATGAAAGAGCAAGGCGCTAAGTGTTTCAAATGTAATCAATACGGACATATAGCCAAATTGTGTAAGGGAACAGTGAGTGTACAGAAAGAAGCCGCGTGCGTAATTGTTAAGAACACACAACAAAAGCAGGTAAAGGAAGTAGAAGTCGCAAATCAATGTTTTGTTAGTATTATAGACACGGGCAGCGATTTGAGCTTAATAAATCGAGATTGTTACGAGAAGATAGGTCGTCCGAAATTAAACAATAAAATAAATTTTGACGGTTTAGGCGCATTAAATAATAGTACGTACGGCTCTTTTGCAATAGATGTTGCTATTGACGATGAAACATATAAAATTGTATTTCATGTCGTTGATAATGAAATAATGAAACATGCAATCTTGATTGGTGCTGACTTTTTAAATCTAGTTGAATTACATTCGATAAAAGATCAGGTAGTTATCCGAAAAATTCCTGAAAAATCAATTCACGCAAGTAGTACAGAGTTACCCGAGGTGTTAAAGGTTGATATAATAGAAAACGCAGATCCATTTGACTTTTCATATATCTCTGATAAAAACTTACGACGCGAAGTAGAAGTTATTGCAAGAAATTATGAACCTAGAAAAACGCATGAAATCGGTGTTAAAATGACGCTAATTTTGAAAGATGATATTCCAATTTACCAAAGACCGCGTAGATTGTCTCCATCGGAAAAGGAAGAAGTTGATAAACAGTTAAAAACGTGGATAGACGACAGTATTATAAGACCCTCTAATGCCGAGTACGCCAGCCCTGTTGTACTAGTTAAAAAAAAATGGTGACACAAGAATCTGTGTAGACTTTCGAAAATTAAACAACAAAATCATAAAAGATCATTATCTGTTGCCGCTAATCGAGGATCAGTTAGACCGGTTACAAGGCGCGAAAATGTTTAGTACTATTGACTTAAAAAATGGATTTTTCCATGTCAAAGTGGCCGAAGAAAGTAGGAAGTATACTTCTTTCATTGTTCCAACAGGTCAATACGAATTCATACGGATGCCATTCGGGCTTTGCAATTCTCCGGCTATATTCCAAAAGTTTATAAATGCTGTATTTAAAGATTTAATTTCTGAGGGAATCGTATTAACTTATATGGACGATCTAATTATTCCTTCGCAGAACATTTAACAAGCAATTGATAGTTTAAAACGCGTATTAGAAGTTTCAAGTCAAGCTGGTTTGCACATAAATTGGCAAAAGTGTAAATTTATTCAAACAGAAATTATATACTTAGGACATATCGTAACGGACGGAACTGTAAAACCCGCGGAATGCAAAACTAATGCTGTTATGAAATTTCCGGTCCCCAGATGTGTCAAAGATGTACAAAGTTTTATCGGCCTCACGGGTTATTTCCGTAAATTTATTTATCAATACTCAATGATAGCACGACCGCTAACAAATCTTTTGAGGAATAATATAGAGTTTCGGTTTGGTAAAGACGAAGAACAAGCATTTCGAAGTTTAAAACTCGCATTGATCAATAAGCCTGTTTTAAAATTATATAAAAGCGGAGCCGAAACGGAATTACATACAGACGCTTCAAAATTTGGTTACGGTGCGATATTATTGCAAAAGGATTATTTAGACAATGCTTTCCATCCGGTCTATTATGCAAGCGGGAAAACTACTCCAGCTGAAGAAAAATATACTAGTTATGAATTGGAAGTACTTGCAGTCGTCAAAGCATTGAAAAAATTTAGAGTATATTTATTAGGCATTCATTTTAAAATTATTACCGATTGTAAAGCATTTACTTTAACAATGAACAAACGAGATTTATGCGTCCGCGTGGCTCGATGGGCTCTTGCATTAGAGGAATATGACTATGAAATTCAGCACAGGCCAGGGAAAAATATGATGCATGTCGACGCACTAAGTCGAAATCCCCTCCCAGAAATTTTGCTCGTTCATGAAAGTAATGATAGTTTAATCGCTAGATTTAGAAAAGCTCAGAGTACCGATCAAGATCTGCAAAAAATCCTTAAACTAGCGACACTCAATAAAGTCGATAGTTATATAGTAAGAAATAATTTACTGTATCGAGATTATGATGGCGAATTATTGTTAGTAGTACCTAAGACGTTACAAAATTCGATAATTAGACAAGCGCATGAGCAAGGTCACTTTGGCGTTAATAAGACGGAAATGCTTGTACGAAGAGACTATTGGTTTAAGACTATGCGATCGAAAATCGAGAAAGTAGTAACGAGTTGTATAAATTGCATTCTAGCAGAGCGAAAACAAGGTAAACAAGAAGGATTCTTGAATGTAATTGATAAAGGAGATGTTCCGTTACATACCTATCATGTGGATCACTTAGGTCCAATGCCAAGCACAAAAAAAAATTACCGTCATATTTTCGTCATAGTTGATGCGTTTAGTAAATTCGTATGGTTATATGCTACGAAATCGACCGATGCTGCCGAAATAATCGACCGTTTGTGCAAACAATCCGTTGTATTTGGAAACCCGCGTAGAATCATATCAGATCGCGGTACGGCGTTTACATCAAGCGTGTTTAAAGAATATTGTACCGAGGAAAAAATTCAGCATCTTCTTATTACCACGGGAATACCTAGAGGTAATGGGCAAGTCGAAAGGGTAAACCGTACCCTTATACCACTTTTAACTAAATTGTCGGCCCCAAAACCAGAAGAATGGTTTAAATTTATCGATACTGCTCAGAGATATTTAAACACTACGCCGAGCAGGAGCACGGGCCGAACACCGTTCCAATTAATGCTTGGCATTCACATGCGATTAAGAGAAGATACACAAATACGCGAGATGATTGAAAACGAATGGGCGCGAATGTTCGAAGAAGAACGCGACGATATCGGACAGGAAGCCAAAGAAAAATAGCCGAGATCCAAAGAGAAAATTTAAAGACTTTTAACAAAAAACGAAAAGTAGCATTAAAATACGCGGACGGAGATCTTGTCACGATTAAGAGAACTCAATTCGGTTCGGGACTTAAATTTCGTAGTAAATTTTTGGGCCCTTATCGTGTAACTAAGGGAATGCATAATAATCGGTATATAGTTGCGAAAATAGGTGAACATGAAGGACCGCAAGAAACTTCTACGTCTGCCGATTATATGAAACCTTGGTTGCATTTCGATGATACAGATGAACCTGAAAGCGAGGACGAAGAAGGAACCGAAAAAAAAGAATAAAAAATCAAAATTAACATTCGAGGACGAATGTCTTACAGGACGGCCGAGATGTAGGATTTAAGTACGTATTATATGTACCGATATGCGTAGTATCGCATGTCGATACTGCGGCTAGATCATAAAGCAGTAACGAATCCTTTAGCGAGTTGCCGCTAAGAGAGATTTTTGTTATCGCGTGCGCAATCTTTTATTTTGACGTATGCGGCTAGCCGTAATAGATCACAGGGTAGCCGCGAGTCCGAAAAGATAAGCACTACTCTTCGGTCGGCGTCTTTTACTCTCCGGGCATAAACAGACGAGCAGCAGCAGCGAGCTGTTCAGTCAGTCCTTCGCCGTCAGTTAAGAGTTGTACTACATTCGTATATTCTTTATATTCCTTTATAATAAATATCTGTTTTAAATAAAACCTACAATAGTTTTACCGAATATCGCGTCGTTCATTAACTTGTAGAAATTTTTCTCGAAATCGTTTGTCGCACGCGTTCTAAACCGGGTGTTGAGTTCGATGTAATCGCGGAGCCATGCGAATAGAGCGAATTGCAATATGTATCTTTGCAACGCGAAGGCCGTAACGCGTGCACTGCTGTAGGTTGCGATAATATATGACGTAACACTTCTTATCGTATAAGGTTGCGAGGAGTTTGTCCTGCCGCTTGCCGGGCAGCTTATCGCGCATCGGACAGAGCGGTAGGCCAATATGCGTCATGAAGATGTTGCAGATACTTCAGATTGATCTTGAGAATATAACCTGTGGGCGAATCCGAAGCGATTGTGCTAACGTCAAAGTCGGAGATGTTATCGAAATTCGGCATAGAGCAGTGCTCGGATTTAATTGCACATTTCGGCCCGATTCCGTGGCTTACGCCTATTGCCCCCCACTCACCGCTCGTACGTTAGCGACAATTAGCCAGATATGCGTAACTAAGGACCGCGACGCTTTGTCTCAGGAGCGTCCGTATATAAGAATGCCCAAATATAATAATAAGACAATACTTCTCTATAATTAAAAGTTTTTCTTCAATATTTTATATCAATAAAATATAAAATATTGAAGAAAAACTTTTAGAATTTTGATAATTTTCGCGGTGCATTAAAAAAAATATTATCTTATTTATTATATTTGGGCATTCTTACATATGAACGCTCCTGAGACTAAGCATCGCGCTCCTTAGTTATGCGTATCTGGCGTCTAGTCGCTAACGCACGAGCGGTGAGTGGGGAGCAATAGGCGTGAGCCACGGAATCGGGCCGAAATGTGCAACTAAATCCGAGCACTGGCAAAGAGCAACGGTTGATACATCGCCCAACTGTACAAGTTGTTTACATCAAAATACATTATGTACGATGGTTTCGATAGGTCGTAAGACGGCGTGTACTTGTTATTGGTTCGCGCGTATCTGCCGGAATATTGGCTCAGGCCACCGCGTATTCCCCGTTCGATAAACATAACCATATCGATATCAGTAAGTAATTCGAATGTAATATTCGTATGTTTTAGCATGGCGTCTCATGTGTATCCGGGAAGAATAGAGTAATACCCGGGGTCGAGACCATAATTTTTGATACAACTGTCGCGAAAATTTTCAAAAACGTTGGCCAATAACAAGACATCCGTTTTTAAAGTCATTATATTCAATAGCATTCAAACGGAGAACCGCCTCCAGACGTTTTTGGCGTGCGTATAATCGCTTTCGGACACAGTGTCGCCGGTCAAGGAACTATAAAATGATTCGCGAGCGGTGGTAAACACGTATCGTGCAACCTATCGACACAATCAATGTATTCGTATGAAAAGACGCCTTTTCGCATGAATAAATTGAACTCTTTGGTCGATAAATTTTGAAATTTCAATTTTAAAATTTGGAGTTTATCATTATTTAAAAACGATGCCAATTTTTCGAGACTAGTACTGAGAAATTTGTACAAATCGATGAACCGTAATTTTATATTGCTTCGCCAATTTGATCTTTCGGCAGTGTCTTTAACGTGTTTCGTGAATGAAATATACTTTTCTTTCGTTATCGGTAGTACGTTGATCGAGCCTTCGCGGTAGCTATTTTCTCGATGATAAAATATAACCGGAGAAATTGTGAAAAACTATTTGAATGCAAAAAGAGTCTTTATAATTTGAATTGCAGTTTGAATGCGCGGGACTTCGGTACTGCCCGGTAAGATGGCAATGATCGCGTACGCGTGTATCGTCTTGCGCGAACGGTTTTTCGCAAATGTGACAGTGTGTCGCGCTGTGAAACTTTTCCCGCTCATCTCGCGTTAAATTTACAATAGAGAAATTTGCCATGGATTTACCATTCGTGGTTAAAATAGTCTTTACACGGTGCGCTAAATTTTTTAATTTTTCCACGAACCACGAAACGCAATCCGTACTGCGGTGAGAATGATACGCAGAAAATGATTCGTTGTACGAACAATGTACGTAATAAGCTATGCTAAATACTTGATGATGTTAAAACGTGTACATAGACGTCATCGGATCACTGTCGGTCTTCCTCAGCACGCACTTCAAGTCGGCGTATACGACGAAGGGAAGCCGCTCCTTTCTGTTGTAGTTGTTGAACGCGAGCCACTTGTCCTTATCCCCCGGTAATCGGATGGCGCATTAGTTCATTTCTCGGCAATCTACAATGTGCGATTGCAACTTGTCGTCCAATCCATAATAGTGTAAACATCCTTGTAAAAAAATAGAAATAATTAATTTTTCTTTCGTATATTTTATATATTGCATTTTTATTAAATATACGTACCGATCGCAGATATAATGTCTTCGTTTGTCACAACTCAATTGTAAGCTCACAAGCCGGGATAAATTCTTGATCCACGTGAAACGTCCGATGTCTTGCGAATCTTGCACGTATAGCAAGTGTCTGTCCTTTTTTTGCGTCGAAAGACGTATCGACAATGTTATTCTTTTTATGTTATTCTCTTTCTCGATGTAGAAATTTATCGAGATATTATTGGCAACTTCAAATTTTTTTATCTGATTAACGCTGGAAACTCAATGTCCAGAAGATTCAGCACTGTCGTGTAATGCGGGTACGAAGATTCCCGATCCGCATTTCTTTCGACTAGATACAAAACAGCGACCACCGCCCATGCAAGACACGCATTGTCTTTGGATTGCACGTTTATCACCACTCTTTTCATAATTATTTCTCGCGATAATTTAATATGGCACCCCGCGCATATTGGATTATATTTATTTATATTTACAGTTAAATCGAGAATTCGCGACAAAACCCGCTCGGGTTCTTGAAATTCTTCTAGTGAGGCAAGAGTGGGCTCGACGACGCGTCGCACGTACCACCAAGAGTTCATAGTTTTTGGTATTGATACTCTTATTGGCGCTCTTATCACCTGACACGAATTCATCGTCGAACATAGTGTTCACTTTCACGTTAATGTCTTTCCATAACTTTTTGCACGTGTTCAAGCACGATGTCTTTGGCGTCTTCGAGAAATTGTCGCGGTTCAATATAGTCTGCGTTAATCATCGCACTGGTCAGTATACGGTTTTCGAACGCGGTATCGATTTCTCACCAAACAAATCTTTCCCCGTTATTGTCACCACTGTAATGACCACCGCTGTGTATAAACCGTCTCTTTAATCAAGTCTTCGCCTCCTCGAGTCGCGCGATTCTGGTCACCAAAGATTGTCGAACTCCGATCGAGAGTCGCGGACGTTTGACACGGCCGCGTTCTTCAAGCTGTCTGATAAATTTTTTGCATCGCTACGCCCATGCGAAATACTTGCCCAGGGTAGCGACTTGATGTGACAGCTCCAACAGGTCGCGTTCGGTTTGCTCGGTATTTTCCATGTCTTTTTTTACTATTTTTCACACTTTTTATGACAATGTTTTTTTTCTTTTTTACGGTGTGCAAATTGGACACATATTGCATGGAAAGATTTGATACATCGTAAGTCTGTAATTGGAGCCGGACCGGCCACTTATTGCGTCATACATCTCAATTGCATGCTTCCGAACAGCATACATGTACTTGGTATCGGTGTCTGATATAGCGATCATACACGAAGCACATACGGTAAAACCACCACCCGTGGAATAATAAAAGTATATAGCGCAACACTTTGTATGTCCGTTTAGCGCAATAATATGCGAATGAGGCTATCTTGTCAACATGTTCAGTAAAGTCCTCGTTTAGATCGTTCTTGTAATCACTGTCATCCGTAATGCGTAATCTTTGTCGGACGACTCATCTAATACTGCTTCGAAATTATGATTTATTTCTATTTGATCTTCGTCGGACGACTCATTTAATACTGCTTCGAAATTATTATCTATTTCCATTTTGTTGATCACGACAAAATCTTCCTCTATACTGAACACTTGGCACACAAAAAAATTACAAGTACTCGCGGTACCTCTTTCAATCTATATACGGACCGCAAGCTTTTAAATCGCATACTGAGTTTTTAACACCCTTCATTCTTCATTATATATTTTTCATCTATCACATTGTGGTACCGCGATGGTTTTATCTTGTTTATATTATTTATAAATTCGAGCAGCCGGACATCGGCGCTCGTCTTATATTTCAGACATCGACCCCCGCCTTTGTAAATACACCGATAAACATGTCCCGACGCGAATTCTAGCAGCCGGACATCGACGCTCGCCTTATCATCTTTAAATTCAGTAATGCCGCATGTGCAATAGTGCGAGACGCTATTTGTTTATATTTGTTTATACGTGCAATAGCGCGAGATGCTATTTGGTTATAAGTAATTTGCTTATAAATTCAAGCATCCCTGTCAATCGGTGGCTAATTTACGTCACCATGCACAGTCTATATTTCCTATCCTTAAAATTAATATTAATATTAATATAAAATCCTATCGACGGTCGCTTTATCATTTTTAAATTCAGTAATGTCGCACGTGCAATAGTGCAAGACGCTATTTGTTTATAATGTTTATAAATTCAAGCATTCGTATCAATCGGTATCTTTGTAATACACCGCACCGATTGATAAGCATTCCCCGCCCGCCTAACGTCATTCCCCCTTGCCGCCGAAATCCCCCATGCTCGCATGACGTCATTCCCTCTCGCCACCGAGATCCTTCCCGCCCCCCCTCTCTACGGAGGACATAAGTTAGAACCCGGTTATTAATACTACTTAATTGATTTGTCTTATTATTCTGTACATAAAAGTGTTGCGGTAAGATTATCGAAAACTAAATATTTTATGAGATATTTTATTTTTTATATTAAAATATGTCAGATTAAGATATAAAATAACTTAAAAAGTACTTAATGAAAAAATATTTTATTATGGGAGGCTCCGTTTGTCTACATTCCCGATTGCCAACAGCTTCGTTTGCCTACAACGTTTTGCCGACAGCTTCGATTGCCGACATTCCCGATTGCCTGGAGAGCGATTGCCTACAAACATTATTGCGTACATGTAAAAATTAAAAATACAAACATACGTTTGCACACATGACATTATTGTGCACATACACATTGCATACATGACTTTATTGCACACATGGAGATTACACACATGACGTTATTGCGCACATATACATTGCAGACATGATATTATTGTACACATAAAATAAGGAAATTGTATTAACATTTTGCATACATGATTTTATTACGCATATACAGATTACACACATGACGTTATTGCGCACATACACATTGCACACATAAAATAAGAAAATCGAACTAATGTTTTGCACACATGACTTTATTGCGCACATACAGATTGCACACATGACGTTATTGTGTATATACACATTACATACATAGTATTATTGCACACATAAAATAAGTAAATCATATTAACGTTTCGCATACATGATTTTATTGCGCACATACAGATTGTACACATGACTGTGTGGCACACATAAAATAATAATTGGACGCCGCACGATTGGATACCGCACGATTAGACACCGCATGATTGAATATCGCAAACCCATATGGAATCTCACTTCGCATTAAAAAGTATATGCGTGGAAGAAATATCTTCCGCTCCCCCCCCCCCCCCCACCCGAGGAGCTCCATTATCAAAAAACTCGACACATTAGTTTGCGTTGAACCTCGGTTTACGTGGAAAGTTGTAAATCCATGTAAAAGCTCGTTTCGCATAGAAAATTGTAAAGCCATGTGGAACTTCTCTTCGTATTAAAAAGTGTTTGTTTTTTATTGCGGAGAGGTTTCACATGGGTTTGCGGTACTTAATTATGCGGTGTTCAATTGTTATTTTATGTGTGCAACATGGTCATGTGTGCAATCTGTATATGCGCAATAAAATCATGTGTGCAAAACGTTAATATGAATTTCTTATTTTATACGGGCAATACGGTCATGTGTGCAATATGTATGTGCGCAATAAAGTCCTGTGTGCAAAATGTTAAATCGATTTTCGTATTTTATGTGTGCAATAATACTATGTGTGTAATGTGTATATACGCAATAACGTTATGTGTGCAATCTGTATGTACGCAATAAAATCATGTATGCAAAACGTTAATAAAATTTCCTTATTTTATGTGTGCAATAATATTATGTGTGCAATGTATATGTGCGCAATAATATCATGTGTGCAATGTGTATGCGCGCAATTACATCATGTGTGCAAACGTATGTTCGTATTTTTAATTTTTACATGTGCGCAATAATGCTTGTAGGCAATCGCTCTGCAGGCAATCGGGAATATCGGCAATCGAAGCTGTCGGCAAAATATTGTAAGCAAACGAAGCTGTTGGCAATCGAGAATCGTAGGCAAATGGGACCCCCTCCTTTATTATAGTTTTTTGAAAAGCTCTCGAGATAAGCTATGAAAATATGCAATAAAAAATAGGGGGTTCCATTAAAAATTTTAAAGTTACTTCCCGTCCCGTTTAAAGGGAGTGCGGGGAAAATTTTATGTTTACATATGGTAGTTAGAAAGGCCCCTCGAAAACATGAAATTTTCTCCTGAACAATTTTTTGATTTGACGGATATTTGTAGAATTATTAGCTTGTAATACTGTACGTGGGCCACTCTGTATGTATATTTCAAGGGCATTTAACTTGAGGAGCAAAAATATGGTACCAAATTTTAAAATTAATTAAAGATATGTAAATTTGAACAAAATACTGAGTCTTGTACTTTAATGTAATATTAAAAATCAACTCTACATAAAATTATAAGTATTATTTTTTAAACATTTTTCTTAAACATTTAAAAAAAAATTTTTTTATTTTCTTAGTATAATTTATAATTTTAAACATATGATTTTTCTCTATTCATAAAATTTACTCACCATAAATACTATTTTTTAATAATTATTTTGCTTCTTGCGTTAATTTTTTCAGTTTTTTATCTTTTTTTAATCTTATTGCGCTAATAAGTGGATGTGAAGAAATCAGCAGAAAATGCAGTGTATTTTCATTATTAGCTACACGAGAATAATATCGGCCATTGTGTGCTCGTACGTTTTTAAAAATTTTGTTACCAGCTTCTTGAGCTTCCTCAGACAAATGACTAATAGGTATAGAAAGTTCTTCCATTGTTTTTGTGCTATGTATTGTATACTGCAGGAAGCATTTTGTACAAGCTATAATGTTATACAAATAGTTTTGCAGTTTCGATAGTATATTTTTCAAACTTATCTAACAAGGGAAGGTAAATAACCGGGGAAGGTAAATAACCCGGAAATTCATAAAATTCTGAAACTTTTCCAGACAGCATAAAACATCCTCAGGATCATTCTGAATATGTCCAGAACGGTTCAGGAGATTTGTAGGATGTTTTAATATATTATTATAAATATATTTATAAAAATTTAATATGCATACATAATTATTTTTAGTTGTATCGGCTATTTAATATAATTTAGAAATCTTGTAACAGATCCGCTTTCGCGAGCGCGCGGATTAGCTCGGCCAGGATCAGCGCTCGAGAAAGTGGTGAGACACACGGTAGACAAAGATCTAAATTAGTCTGCTTTATTTTGCCTCTATCGGCAATGGTCAAATTACAGTTAAGTTCCCCCGAGGCTGGCGCGCGGCGGGTGATGATGCGCGAGTATCAATGCGAGCGCGATAATTGCTCGGTGCGCAGCGATAATTAATTAGCGCTCTTATAGTGTGACAGTGATCATTGCTAGTTCGAAATATCGAAGTTACATAGATATCAGGTGTCGTCGGCGAACGGCAAGACCGTGTTTATTGTGACAGCATGTGGAATATTATAGAGTGACCCGCGACAAGTATTTTGGCGCGGTTATTATTTCGCGATTACGGTAAAACGGTGATGGCGAGGCTACGTGCGTTATCCGCGTATTCCCAAATGTGCGGGGAGGAGGCGATCGGAGATTACCCTCGATCGGACGGAAAACTCTCCGTTCCTGCTTCCGTACGTGGAGGCGAGGATAGCTCGGCGGAGTCAAAAAATCTCGACGGGGCGGTGAACCCGCCAACCCGTGGTCCGTCTAGCTGGAGAGGTCGAATCTTAGACCGAATCTAGGAGAGCGGCGAACTCTCCGCTCTCGTTGAGTTGGTCGGAATTGCAAGCAATTCGCCTGGTGAGGATTCGCAGGCGACGAGGAAACCAAGAATGCTCGGCGGAGGTTGCGAACACGTCAACCTCACGTTCCGTCGTTTTCTGTGAACTCTAGGATCGGATCTGGTCTAGTATCTCGGAGCGTACAGCTCGAGAGGATTTAAGTATCGGTCTGGTGCTGAGATGTAATCCGGCGACCTTTTTATACTGAGCGCTTTAATGGTGTCCGCGTCGCTTATTTGGGTAGGGGTAACGACGCATTGTTTTCGGGATCGGTAATTAGCGGCGCGCACTGTACCGTAGCGCTCGATACTTTCCGGAGGCGTTCGGCGGTTCTCGGAATTCGGGCCGTAACGATAGCTGTATAACGGCTGTTTTCGTTATCGCGTTCGGTTCCGTTTATTACAATGCGTTTAAAAAGGGCGCTAAGCGCCTCTGCCACTGCCCAGCTGGTGTTCGCCGGGCGACAGACTTCCGGCTGGTCTACATGCCGGATAACGATGGGGGATACATTGTTACAATCTTAAGTATTATAATAAATATTATCGTCCTATATATAAATGTCTATTGGATAACCCCTGGATGTCTGTCGGATATATCTGCCCTGTCTATTATATTGGATACCTTTTGGATTTCCAGGGGTCATGTACATGTGCAATTAATTGTTAACATTAATTTCGTTTAATATAATAATTGAATCTGATGTGGACATTTTCATATATCCAAAATTATTATTTATTTAATATTTCATGAGAAATGATATTGTCCGCAACATTCCAAAAACTTCACAAAAAATAACATTCAACCGCTAGTTCGTTTATTTACCGCTATGCGACGCGCGAACTCGTGTTTGAGATTTGGTCATGAGAATTATATAAAGCTTGCAAAGAGTAACTGACAGGAAATTACAAATGTAATTATTTTCTATCAGTTCAATTTCTGATGCAATCCCAACATAGGGAATTTAGATAATGGATTGTTTAGAAAATGTTACATGACTTAAACCTAAAATATTCATGTACAGCACGAAAGCCTCAAATATTAAAGAACGTGAACTATTTTTAATATTGGACTTTTAGTATTGGCAGTAAATAACAGAACACAATCTTAATTTATATTTAAATTTTAAAATTTGCTCCTTGAAACGTACGAAAAATATCCCTAACATATCCTATAGAAATCCTTAGAATGTTCCACAGGATCTCCCTGGATTCTCCAGAGGTTAGTATTCGGCTATCATTTATTCTTTCTTAAGACATCTAGAGGAGATCCGAGGATTAAAATGGGATATCCTCAGGATATCCTACATGTATGTCCTGGATGCCCTTTGGACGTCCTAAGGACATCTTTGTGCTGTCTGGGTTGTGTGTGTGCGAGTAGTTCATCCGTAACACAAAACTGTTTTTTGTTCGTGCAAAATTAAGGTTTGAGAGAGTGAAATCACCTCTTGAAAAAAATGTATACCTTTTTTTTGGGGAAATAACTGCCAAATGGTGAAAGATACCGAAAAAAAGTTTAAACAAAAGTTGCGTCTTGTTTTATGTCTACAAAGCTGCGTTTAGATAAATATCATAAAATTCATGTTTTTCGAGTTACTCCCACCACCAACTCTTAAAACTGAGTTTTTGTACTTTGTAAATTTATGCAAAAACACTTTTTCATAACCTCTTTCCATACATCATAATAAGTTTGTTCTATTAAAAAAAAATTATCGAATTTTTGAAGTTCGTTTTAACAGTTTTAATTGTTAAAATGGTTTTATAAAGCGATATTTAAATTATTTAAATTGTTATTAATATAAATTTCAGACAACTTTTAATTATTTAAGCAAGTCAGTTTGTACTTACAACTACATAAAAAATATAACTAATTAAAACTAATCAGTGATGTATATGAATCATAATAATAGCAATATATTACATTACTTGAAACGTTATTTATTAGACAACTTTGGAAACCACACGATAAATAAAATATTGCATGAAATTCTATTTTAACATTAAATGACGTAGAATCATATTGATGCACCGATAACCTTGTCGAACTTTCCGATTTATGTAATGCGGATGTGTTTGACTTCTGATTATTAATATATATTGGTGCGTATTGTATATAATGATGTAACAATAAATAAATCATAATTTATATGAATTTCAATCATTTTTCATTTATTTAAGCAAGACGATTCGTACCAATTCTGATTAATCTTGATATATAAAACATTTGCATTCGCTTTTTATATATGCTTTATTGTTTAATTATACATTGTAAGAGTTACATTATAAAACGGCAGATACATTAAAAATTACGGATTGTAATAGCTACAGTAATGATATTCTTCATACAAATGTTTAAAACAGAAATATTCGCCACATCATGTACAGCGCATAAAAGCGGCCATCAAATACTACATTTGGGTATATGCTTTTCATTTTTCAAGTAACAGAATTTTGAAATTCGCCGGGATTCGTTTCTACATATCCGCTTTTAAACCAAGCATACTGGAAAAGATTTTTAAATCTAGGCGAAGAAAGCTGATTATGGATTAGTGATTACAATTTAATTATTTCATTACAAGAAATAGAAAATACAATAGAAAAATAAGTTTTCTATGAAACTGATACACTACCATCTGCGTTCTGGCTCTTACTAGCCCGCGATTATTTGAAATTTATGATATCATTCGAGAGCCTAATTTCTTAAAATTGTTTGTTAGGTTAGGTTAGGTTAGTCAAGTAAGAGCGTGTTCGGGTTAATTTGTAGAAAAATTTATTGAACAAAATTTTCAAATACGTGGATACATTGTACTCGATCAGAACAAAGATGCAATTGTATTAATAATGTGTCCAGTCACCACCGGCGTCAATAATTGCCTGGCATCTCCGAGGCATGCTTTCGACCAAGTTAACGACGTTCATGCGGCAAGGACCTCCAAATGCGACGAATTTCTCTAGTTAACTGCTTCAAAGTGAATACTTTCCTTCCACGAAGCTTGTGCTTGATGTATGCCCACGCATTCTCAATTGAATTTGCATCAGGCGAATGCGACGGCCAATCAAGTGTAACGATGCCAGACTGCTCTTTCCACTCGAAGCAGAGCTTGCTGCAGTGTTTGGGATTGTCGTCCTCCTGCAGTATCCAGTTTTCGTTTTTATTGATGAACCAACGTTGGGTAGTCGACAACAAAGATTTCTTGTAAATCTCGAGTATTTTCGGAGCTTTCAGATTGTAGGTAAACAGATGCAAACCTCCGAAACCCAGTTTTGAGAAGCAATCCCAAAGATGCACCTTTATTGGATGTTTAACGGTCCGCTGTACTAACCTGTTGGTGGAGGTTGACCAGGCTCATGGGGCGATAACATATCCCCAAACAGAAGCTTCGTCCGTAAAAATTACATTGCTCCAATCTTGGTCGATTTTTCCTTCGCCCAAGCGAGTCGGTTCGTCACGTGCTTTTCACTTAACAAAGGTTTCTTCACTGTACTCCGCCATTTGATATCATGAGCACGGAGATGGGTTCGGATAATTTCATATGATATATCAAAATCTTTCTGTTTCAATTTTGCTGCTCTTTGACGCAGTGTTAAGCCAGGATTCCACGAAAACAAGTTAATTATCAGTTTATCGACTTTAGGGGACACTTTGCCTATCGAGCCACGTTCCGGCAAGTCATCGACAGTTTTTGTCTCCTTATATCGCTGCACCCATTTACTGACGAATGATTTCGACTTCCCTATGTACTTAGCAGCCGCTGCATGAGACATTTTCGGATCTTTCGGATGGGTACAGAGGAACACAGCCTCGTAGCGCGACGCGTATGCGGCACTCATAGCGCTTTACGTATTTTTCTGACAAAAATTCAATGTCAACTGAATCTTTCTTGACAATGCATCAAGGGCAAAGGCTCCCTTTATCTACTCACTAAAGAATTAGGGCGATATTTTTTACCAACTGCTACTTATGCCGAACACGCTCTTACTTACTTACTTCAACTGTTTTCATTCCTGATTTTGCCAATGTTCGCCCAGAATGTATTTCAAGATTGAAGCCATTCTTGTCTGCATTATAAATTTCTTCAACTCCGATAGCTGGGACGTTAGAGCTTACGTTTGAAACAAACGATTTTGCAATATCTTGTAGGTTGCCAATATCTTCAAGCATAAATCGCATCCTGAATGTTGTTATCTTGCGGGAAACAAACATTCTGTGCCTATTCTTGAATTTCCAAATCCACCATTTACTTACCGTAAATTTGGGTAAATTTGATTCTTTGCCTCCAAGACCCATAATCTTAAATTCATGTCATGAACAATAAATCTTCTATCACAATCTTCTTCAAACTTTTGCAGTACATATTCAGTAATAAATACAAATTTATCTGCATTTATTCCACTTTTCTCTATACTCACTTCCAACCTGTAAGCTGCTATAAGGATTTAATCTTGCGAAATTTGCCTTGTACACTAGTTAAAATTTGACATGCCTTCTTTCTGCTTTTCCAAAACTCCATAGCTTTCCTCTTATAACTAAAATCGACTTTCCCACTTTTATTATCAACAATGCATTCTTCAGCTTCAAAACTGTTTTCATCTTTTTTTTTCTGTAGCTGTAATATACTCTATAACTTGTGCTCCATGTGATTCTAATGGATCGGCAAAATCAAACACCTAATTATGTTCAAATAATGATACCGAACGTACTTTTTGACAATTTTGTAGAATGTTACGAATTTCATTATGCACTTCAATTTCAAATGATGTTATAGGTGTCTGTGTTATACTTGCAATTTGAAACGTAATCTCTAACATGTTTATTACATTTGCAACATTAAACGACGTTATTTTAAAGAGAATTCTATCAAGCAATGATCACAAACTTTTCAACAGAATGGTGATTGATTCCTGTCGTAAATGAAACTGGGAATAATACTTTCTTGGTGATATCTATATGAATCAAAAGATGCGATTACATAAACTTATCTTCATTTTATTCCTTTGCGATAGTAGTCCAATCTATGCCCCACAAAACACTATCCTTATCTTATTTTTCATGTGGTTTACAAAATAATCATATTCGTCCGCATTACGTAAATCGGAAAGTTCGACAAAGTTAATGGCGCATCAATGTGACTGCATCATTTAATCTTAAAATAGAATTTCATGCAATATTATATTTATTGTGCGGTTTGCAAAATTGTCGTCACTGATTAGTTTTAATTATATATATTTTTCATGTAGTTATAAGTACATACTGATTTGCCTAAATAATTAAAAGTTGTCTGAAATTTATCATATTACAGTAATGCAGAAGCATACTGACAATAACGCAATAACAAGCAAATGTAAACAAAAAAAATATAAACACGCAAGTAGGATATGAAAAGATGATACAAAAATGCGAAAATTATAATATTTCAAAATAGTATATCTCTGTAACCAGAAGAGAGAGCCACAAAATTCGAAGCATATATTACTTAAGAATGTACTGTCTACAATATATGTATAGGATATTCTTCCGAATGTGACCCATTGAAATGAGCATCGTCCTTGTAGGAACTTAAAAAGTAATCAAAAACAAGAAAAAAATAATTTCGGCTACGGAAAATTACGTGTTAATTACTTTTCATATGTTAAAATCTTACAAATTGTAACGATGCATCCCTCCACCGTTACCTGGCCGTCGATCCGCCGGAAGTCCGTCGCCCGGCAAACACCAATTGGGCATAATGCGGAGGCGCTGAGCGCCCATTTTTTAAACAATAACGAAACACGCCGATTTATAACCGCCGTTTAAACGCGCGATTACCAGGAACTGTCGCCGCGCTCGGGTAACCGTACCGACCGTTCCCGAAAATACCCGAGTCGCGCGCGCTGGTTCACCGATAAACAATATGCCTTAAAACAATAAGGCATATTACGCACGCGCGCACACCGAAAAGTGGTATAAATAGGACGCATTTCAACGTATCGAGACCAGATCTTCCGCAACCGCCAAAGTCTGTAAGACGCCTGGAAATCCGAAACGATCCTAAACAAACGTTCAAAGAGAGAGAAAACGGGGTTGGGAGTATCCAGCCTCCCCCGAGAGTTTGCGGCATCTTCGAGAACGATCCGTCCAAAATCACACAAGGGAGGAGAGCGGGATTGGACGTACTCAGCCTCCGCCGAGAGTTCTCGGCACCTCCAATAAATCCGACCACCTACGTGCAACGGCGATCGTCCAGTGGTAGGAAGTTCCCTGCCATTGACGGGTGTTCCCGTCAACCGTTGCACTCTTGAATTCCGCGGGGAAAGACCATCCCGAGTAAAAAGATAACGCGCTATACGTGCACCGCCCATAATTCCGCGACCGGACTCGCCATTAATACGGCGCGCTAAGTCTCGCGCAGGGGGAGGATCTATATCCTGACGCGATACCGATCGACGTACGAGAATCAATACAGGCGCGTTAAAGGACCGCCCACCGGCCCGACCGAAATTACCGCCCGATAACTAGCGGCATCTGCCGAAATCGCGACCCGCGATCCGTAATCGACATTATATCGAACCGTCGAAATCGCGCTCCGCGCCGCGCATATGTGCGTTGCATTGGATGCACCGCACCCGACACGACCGCACCGCTATCCGTTCCGCACATGCACACGCTTGCATTACTGTCACACATACCGCCATTCGCATTACATGTATACTTTCGATACTCTGCTATTTTATTATACACATATATTATACATTCGCGCACGCACTCACTCGCCTATAGTCTCACACGCACACAACTACACACGCCCACACACACATACATCGTTTATACACACACACTCACGCTGTACAAACACGCATTTATACGCAATAAATTATATTTTACCTAACAATACTTTCGTTCGTCTCTCGATACCCCCTTTCACGAGCCCCGGATCCCGACCGAGTTATCCGTTACCGCCTCGCGAAAGCGGTTCATTACAAAATTAACAAACACATATATATTTACGTAAGAATAGTTCCTTTAAACATCAACGATCTTGACAAATGTTGTCAAGGTTATTGTCCTGAGTATCTTCCAAAAGGTTTTAAGCATTTCTTGTTTTTTATATTACAAAGTTATTAACAGAAAAAGATTTATTAAATACAACTAATTAGTAACAAATAATTTTCTGAAAGTGAAAGACACCGGTTCGATTCCCGATTCAGCTACTCGTACCTCATAGTTTTTCAGATCCGCAAATATTGTTTTTTAACAATTATTTGTCAATTAGTTTGGCACGGGGCACTTTTAAATTCGAAATTGATAATCGATATGATCGACGTTATTGCAGTAAGGGTTAAGTAGTTTTATGATTTACTATTTGTAATAAAATCCGCAATATCATAGTGCTATTTTATATATTATACAAAATATTTATTTGAAACATAAAAGCGTAATTTTTTAATAAAAATAAAATGTATTTTTTTTTCTCGAGAGAATCTATAATATTTCTATAAATGCAAAATTGATTTTATGACAAATACTATTTCAAATTACAAATCCTCACAAACTGAATTCAAAGTACTTCTAAGTACTTGGCAAGTTCACTATTGATTTCATATTTAGTTTTTATTTTTTATTTTCTAGAGGTTTTTTTATTTCTTTTTAGAATTATTTTTTAGCGGAAAATTATTTTTTTATTTTTTATGGGAAAATTATTTTTCAAGGGAAAATTTTTCTAAAAATTACTTTTTAGAAATAAATATTAAACTTTTTATTGCGTACAAATTAGGATTTTTTAATGTACTTGGCGTATTTTTTTTGTGAGGTTTTTTCTGATGGGATATCACTGCTTTTTGTAAAAATATATATTTAAATTCTTTGTTACATATAAGTTAATATTTTTTATGTTTAATAATTTTCTGTTCAATTTATTTGAAAAAATAAAATTTTGTTATCTTTTATTCATATACTTTGATTTTAGCGGAACAAATTTATTTGCTGCCGATGAATAGAACTGCTGCCGTAGAAAAAATTTCATTGCAATCTTCTTTGGCATTCTTCGGGATTCTTTGCCAAAGAAGATTGAAACAGAGTCACAATTATTTTTCAATAAGGCAAATATAGGAGAGAGAGATTAATAAAAAATCTAGATATATGTGAAATATTGTTTTTAACTTTATATTATGATACATTTGAGTAATTTTTATAAATAGTAGTTGTCGTAAGATTAGCGACCATAGCCATAGACGAATGCAACTTTGGCATTTGTTTGGAGCTGGAACTCTTCTCAAACGGTGGCATTTACGTTCAAACAACGGCTTTACAAATGTTACCCACGCAGTAGTATTTATATAGTATAAGTAAATAATAGTATAGTCAATAATAAATAGTAAATAGTATTTTATAGCGGAACAAACTAATTTGCTCCCGATAAATAAAAGTGCTGCCGTAATAGATTTAATCTTCTTTGGCATTCATTTTTTTTTCAAAGAATGCCAAAAGATGCCAAAGAAGGTGAATGAAACAGAGTCATAATTATTTTTCCATAAGGCAGATATAGGAGAGAGAGATCAACAAGAAATCTGGATATAGTACGTTAAATATAGTATACGTTAAATATTGTTTAGTACTCTGCGTTTGATACCACTGCTT
>NW_027223329.1:6317458-6440361 GCF_030449975.1 Polyergus mexicanus | reverse complement strand
AAGCAGTGGTATCAACGCAGAGTACTTGGATATAGTACGTTAAATATAGTATACGTTAAATATTGTTTCCAATTTTACATTATGTTATATTTAAGTAATGTTTATAAATATATAGTATTTATATAGGATAAATAAATAAATAAATATATATATATATATTTATTTATTTATATATATATATATATATATTTATATATTTTATATTTATATATTTTATATTTATATATTTTATATATATATATATATATATATATATATATATATATATATATAGTATTTTACTAAATGATAGATACATTAAAAATTTTGTTTTATGTATGTTACATTTAAATAATTTTTATGCAGTATTCGGTTCACGATTTGTTTTAATTGATAATGTCGATCCCATATATTTTTTATGTTCAACATTTTATCGATTCGTGTTTAATCAATATTAATCACTACATATGTTTTATGTTTAATTTGTTCTTATATTTAATTCACTTTTGCTGCATAATATGCATGTGATATCTAGTCTTCTATATGCGCTACTTTATAAAGCAATGGATTTTTTAAATCAGCTTTACTGTATATGTTACAAGAATTTTAAAATTGGATCATCTTCGTGCCTTCTATGTTAAATAAAAATCATGTTATAAATTTACAGTCGTGCAAATCCATCGTTAATGTAAGACGAGATTAGTAATTTATAACTGGAATCCCCACATTATGTTATGTGTCCGAAAATTTATATATTAAAAGCATTGGCATTAATTGCAAGGATTTTAATGTAACTCTGTTCAAAATTATTTTATTTTAGAAAAACATTAAAAGTCTAGATGTAGATAGATTTATATTGTTATTGTATAGATATACATATAGAGAAAATAAAGACAATCTCTGATGAAGAATATATAGCTTCACAGCTTTTAATATAACGTTTAATTGTAACGTGAACATAAATTTATTACGTTTTAGATTGATTTTTTTCATAAAATTATTAAGCAGTGGTATCAACGCAGAGTACTAACGACCTTATAAAATTATTAAATAGTAATTAGCATTTTCTTCATAATTTTCTTTCTTCATTTGGACAGCATCAGGTGTATTCGCATCAACTGATTAAAAATCTTTTTGAAAATTTCTAATTTTTCTAAAAATTTAAATAAAAATTCATCTGTTTACAGAAAAGGCATTAAAATAGACTGTATGATTATATCGGCTATTGTTCTACAGTTATATATACAAAAATTATAATTGTTCCTTTCTTTTTTATATAAATATATAATCAAATACAGTTTTTTTTTAAATCACACTTAATTCACAACCTCTCTTTCTGTCTTTCAAATGTGTGTTTGAACGTAAATACCGCCATTTGAGGAGAGTCCCAGCTCCAAGTGCCAAAGTCGCATTCGTCTATCATCGCTAATCTTACGATCTTGTCGAGTTTCGCGAACGGCATCTTTCTTTTGTTCGAAATATCAGATTTCTTTATCTATTTTAATATCTTTTGCAAATCGTTTGTAACATACCGATAACAAATTTACTCAAATCAGCATTTAGTTACATTAAATGTAATCAAACTATATCATTAATTAATATATAAACAAAAAGCTTTTTAAATATACCGCAGAGAAATTTATTAGTTGAATACAATCCCAGACAGCACAAAACATCCTCAGGATCATCCTGAATATGTCCAGGACGGTTCAGGACATTTGTAGGATATTTTAAGATATTATTATAAATATATTTATAAAAATTTAATATGCATACATAATTATTTTTAGTTGTGTCGGCTATTTAACATAATTTAGAAATCTTAAGTATTATAATAAGTATTAATGTCCTATAAATGTCCACTGGATAACCCCTGGATGTCTGTAGGATATATCTACCCTGTCTATTATATTGGATGTCTTTTGGATTTCCAGAGGACATATATATGTGCAATTAATTGTTAACATTAATTTCGTTTAATATTAATAATTGAATTTAATGCGCACATTTTCATATATCCAAAATTATTATTTATTTAATATTTCATGAGAAATGTTACTGTTCGCAACATTCCAAAAACTTTACAAACAATAGTATTCAACCGCTAGTTCGTTTGTTTACCGCTATGCGACACGCGAACTCGTATTTGAGATTTAGTCATGAGAATTATATAAAGCTTGCAAAGAGCAACTGACAGGAAATTACAAATGTAATTCAATATTTTCTATCAGTTCAATTTCTGATGCAATCCCAACATAGGGAATTTAGATATTGGATTGTTTAGAAAATATTACACAACTCAAACCCGGGAGCCAAACCTAAAATATTCATGTACAGCACGAAAGCCTCAAATATTAAAGAACGGTGAACTATTTGTAATATTGGATTTTTAATATTGGCAGTAAATAACAAAACATAATTTTAATTTGTATTTAAATTTTAAAATTTGCTCCTTGAAACCTACGAAAAATATCCCTAACATATCCTATAAAAATCCTTAGAATGTTCCACAGGATCTCCCTGGATTCTCCAGAGGTTAATATACGGCTATCATTTACTCTTCCTCAGGACATCCAGAGGAGATCTAAGGATTACAATGGGATATCCTGAGGATATCCTACATGTATGTCTTGGATGCCCTTTGGACGTCCTAAGGACATCCTTGTGCTGTCTGGGAAGTGCATCAATATGTTATCGATGCACCCAATTGTATTTATTACATATTGCTGCCAAATCTCTATAATTTAATTGAATCTTCTTATCATAAAGGACTACAATGCCTGCTCTATGAAAGGTTTATGCTACAATTCACCTCTCTCTCGATCACAGGTTTATGATATTTTTTTTCCATTATGTTACGCTATTTAGTAAAGTTCTTCAAAGATCAGAACTGGAATTGTAGACGTATTACACCGATCTTCTTAAAAGGATTAGCCAATTTCGCTTTATCTTGCAAATAAACACTATAATTTAGACTCAGATATAATCATAATTTATATTATAATTTATATTCAGATATAATCAAGAAATAATATATAAAATAATAAATAAACATGTATAAGCAGATATATATATATATATATACAGGATGTCCGACAAGTAGGTGACCAAATGAAAGGTGATTGGGTCAAACTGAGTCGAAAGGTCCTGAACCATTTTTTTTATAATGCTTAATAAAGCAATTATTATTGAGTAAAGTCTGGCCAATCAACGCCAACCTTTAGCCGGGCGCTCGTCAGTGAGCCGCGCGCTGTGAAATGTGCGCCGGCGCCACCACATACTATTAGGCACGCGGCTCATCGACGTGCGCCCGGCTAAAGGTTAGCGCTGATCGGTCAGACTTTGC
Organism: Polyergus mexicanus; assembly: GCF_030449975.1. Classification (NCBI taxonomy): domain Eukaryota; kingdom Metazoa; phylum Arthropoda; class Insecta; order Hymenoptera; family Formicidae; genus Polyergus; species Polyergus mexicanus. The sequence continues at coordinate 6,437,036 of NW_027223329.1, read as the reverse complement.
TCAATAATAATTCCTTTCTTAAGCATTATAAGAAATGGTTCAGGACTTTTCGACTCAGTTTGATCCAATCTACCTCTACCTTTTGTTTGGTCACTTACTTGTTGGACATCCTGTATATACATACCATATATTAGTTTCCTCGACATTTTCAATCTATTTACTCGATAGCACCAAATATATTTTCTGCAACAGATTCAAATATGCAATTTACGTTTGTTCGATTTTTTGCTATGAACTTTGGTTTTTCCATAGCACTATCTCACCAGTAACTAGAATGTAATCCTTCCTTGTCATTGCATTTTATAATGATCTAAAAGTAAAATTTTTGTGCCAAATCTATGTACTGAATATTGTATCAAATCGTGAAATGTTCTGTCAATCAAACTGAAACAATCTAATTGAAGCATATATATATATATATATATATATATATATATATATATATATATATATATACTGCTTCTTTTTGTATATATAATATGATAGTAGAGCATTTTGGATTATGAAATAAATAACTATGTTCAGAATTGAAACATTAAATTCAGTCGATGGAATTAAACGGCAAATTCAATCGACAAATTCGAACAATAAAAAACTACATCAAAACACGAGCGAGGGTAAACACCGTTGATCAGCCGATCAGCACGTGATCGCGTGATATTCGAAATGAAAAACTGTGACAAATAGCTGGATCTCGAAGGTTCGACGTCGAAAAAACCCTGTTATTCCCATCGGCAGAGCGCGAATTTCCGCGGTCTGTCGATTTAGTCTGCCTGTAACGACGTTTCGAGCCGGTCGACGTTCGGCGAGCTCGATCAACTCTCTTTCTCTATTCTCGCTCGTGTCGGAGTTACAGTGGCTTACTCGTCTCAATTCCGAATTGTCTCGCATCCGATCGCGCACATATTCTCACGGCGGTCAATTCGGGAAAACCTTACGCTTTATTATTTTCTCTTTTCGTGCTAAGACATTGTGAAAGTTAATTGTTTGGAGTCCGAGAGTCGACGCTCATTAGCCGCATCGCGAATATCCTCTGCCTCGCGTTAAATTCCATCCAGTGTTCGCGGTCAAGATTTCCGTTATCGTGAGAGTTTCTAGCAAGAAGCTCTTAATCAAGATTTCCGAACCGCGCAAAAGGGCAGTAATTAACAGGACAATCAAGATTTCCGTCGGAATCGCGGAATACGTGCCGTCGCTCGCTCCTATTATTCTAAATAAAGCTAAATCAAAATAATCTGCATTCGAATCTTGTCATCAACACCTTATCCTCCAGCGAATCTACGGATTCGCGTTACACGCCGCTTCTCGCTCATCTCTGAGCGTCTCTCTCAAGATTCGGGCGATCTCGTCGAGGTCGACTCCCGAACAAACTACTTGTCGCAATAAAAATATTTTTATAATATTTTGTACATCTTTCAGTTGAATCTTAAGGACAGGATGCTGAAAAACAACCAACGTTACAATTAATACATTGTGATTTTTTTTCACGTTGTATAAAAAAGAAGCAAAAACTCTGATAAACAACCATTTATAGTGTAATAAGATAATTACCTGATCCATATTATTGTAAAATAAAAAATAAATTTTCAAGATATTCAGCAATATTCTGCCTGGATTTTCACACACAAGTGATGATATTTTGTTCGCTTGTGTCTCTAAAACTACTTGTTCGTACAAATCTTCAAACCACAACATGTCAAAGGATATGCGCGATTGTCTGGAGCGTACAATTTTCTTTCATGCATCATTTCATGATTATAATCTTAACATTATACCTTATACATATCATATACGTATACACGCACATACACAACATTGTCTCTCAAGGCGTATTTGCACACTCAAGCGAATAATCGTACATGAGCGCTGCAAACGCGCCTTGAGGGACAAAATCACTTTACATGTGTACGTGCAAGCATACGCATGTGAGAGGTTGAAAGTTGGAAAATTAAAATCCCACAATTCTAGTATACGATTCATACCTCAGGATTGACTGCACCAATCTTATTCAAACTGGTCGTAATCGAAAGCTTGTATTCACATTGTATATGAAAAGTATCGTTAGATTTTTAAGTACGGATTTAGTTTCTGATTGGACTCCGGATTAAGCTACTTGGTAGCGTCGCGGCCTCTGTACATAGGCGAAACTGTTGACAAGCCGGAAAGAGTTTTTTTATATACTTGGCCGACGCGCTACCGCGTCGCTTAATTTGCGAATCTGAAAAAATATGCGAGATATACGAGTGGCTGAATCAGAAATCGAATTCGAGTCTTTCGCTTTCCGGGCAACTGTTCTTACCACTAAGCTATTCAGACCTTACACCTTATGTCATTTTAACACAGTTTATACGACTTCAGAGCAATGTTGGATTCGTGCTCAATGGATGCTACCCAGCAAACACAGATTATAATTATTATATAACCTACAAATAACACGAGTAGTGATACTATGCGGGTTCTAAGCAATGGTCCTCTGAGGGGGGGGGGGGTGAGGGGCGAGGAGAAACCGGCGCGGAGGTATGACGTCACGGGGAGGGGGTATGACGTCACGGAGGGGGGACGTCACGGAGGATATGCCGTCACCGGGGGGGGTATGACGTCACGCGGGGGGGCCGCGGCGAAACGGTTGGCGCGGGGGCCGCGGAGAGGGGGAGGGGGACCGCGGCGGAACGGTAGGCGCGGGGGCTGCGGAGAGGGGGAGGGGGATCGCGTCCTAACCGATAGGCGAGGGACCCGCTAACCTAACCTAACCGATACGCGAGGGGTCCGCGGTGAGGGGGAAGGGGGACCGCGCGAAACCGATAGGCGAGGGGTCCGCGGGGAAGAGGGACCGCGAAGGTACGATGCCGCGAGTAGGTGTTAGAAAGATAGTTAGAATGATATTCTATGGGCGTGGGAGAAGGATAGCGCGAGACGTCCATATGAGCGTAAGACAAGGATAGCGTTTGCATGCACGTGGGAAAAGGATGGCGCGAGGCGTTCGCAATGTGTGGGAGAGGGATAGCGCGAGGCGTTCGCAATGTGTGGGAGAGGGATAGCGCGAGGCATTCGCAAGGCGGTGCGAGAGGGATAGCGTCCGTATGCACTTGAAAGAGAGATAGCGTCCGCAAGTTAAATTTTGCAGACTGTGCATATCTATTACACCGTTTTTATTTATGCATAAAGAATGGGATAAATAATTAAATTCACAGATAATTAGTAAAATAACTTATTTATTACAAGCCTCGTGAAGAATATCATTTACAGCACATGTCAATAACTCGCAATCTATGAGCGATTCGCTGTTAAACATATCACTTTCATGTGTAGTTTTTGTAGCGTCGCATACATTAGTGATATTATTCTGCTGTAAAACAGTTACAAATTGTTTGAATTTTTCATTTACAATATGCGTATTTTCGCATAACCAGTAATACATATGATCTATACATTTTTCAAAATCGAATAAATAGAATAGAGTTGGCGGCTTCATATATAAAGAATTATTTGATAATCCAATTTTTATAATATTCGAATCAGATATTTTAACCACTTCGAATGTCAAATCGAATCCGCAATGGGATTTCAGTCGATTGTAGAAGCCGTTCAATGTCCGCACGTTTCTGCGTTAGCGATTTCCAAGTTTCAAAGGGCAATATTATTTGATTGCCCCGATTATCGCCGAGAACCAATTCCACGCAAGATACAGCTCCAACGTTTATTCCAATGTCCAAATATTTGTATGACGTCGGAGTTAAAGCGTATCGTCTTCCGAGTATACGAACCGCGCGACGAGACTCGGATGAAATGCTAGGGAGTAAAAACAATATTATTTATATAAATATTTAAAAAGTATAAAAATATTTAAAAAGTATAAAAATTCTTCAAGTTAATTAAAACTTACTTGTTACATTTCTTCTTCTTACACGGTGAAGTTTCATCAGCATCTTGAATCGGAACATAATAATTCATGCGGCTTCCTTCGGTGGGATACATTTTTATATGAACCTTTCACACAAGTGGTCGATGCAATACTGAACATATTGAACATATTTAAAATATGTATTAGCGTTTCAAAATTGCAATGTGGGGGGATTATTGATGACGCAATATTTTTTTTCAATTTTTCCATTCAAGCGCCGATATACGGCTGCTTCGCGATGACATCATCACCAGGTGTGAGATTTAGCCAAATGCACAAAAATGCAACGTAATATAAAATTTTCAAGCGCCGATGTGCGGCTGCTTCGCGATGACATTGCCTATAGATATCAGATTTCAAACGTGCGTGTCAAAACATGACAAAATCCTAAAATATAAGGATAATCCTCATGATTAAATTGCACTAACATTGGACAGCTGCATGTAATTTGAAACTTTTGCGATACACCTGGAATTTGACATCATCTCTAGACGACAAAATGCAATAATCGACATTAGCCAAAATGTACGTGACAAATCGCGAAATAAAGATTTAAATAGATACACATGATGGAAAGAGACATCAAGATAGAATATAAAATCATGGTAAAGAGGCACACCCTGTCAATATTTTCGCAAAGAGTTCCGAGACAAGAGCTGTTAATAAGCACATCTTGTTAGCAAAAATTTTCGGCATAAATTTGGAAATATGGCGGAAAACAATGCCGAACGAAATCTGCATGAGCAATCTGCAAGGATGAATTCGATAGAGGAGTACGTTGCGTGGGAGCAACGATGCGACGAATATATCGAATCATTGGAAGAGCAAAGTCGAATCAAACGTTCACGATTATCGATTGGGATTCGACAATCGCTGATTGCTGGAATTGCACGACTCGAGGGATTGAAGCACTCGTTACGCACGCGTTTTGTACACGCGGGTGCAGGATGCAGCACGCAGCAAGACGGATTGATTTGGCGAGAGATCGATACGGCGTTCGAGAGCCGCATATTGACTGGTGCGGTTATAAATCATAATCACATCGAGCCTCGCCAATTTTTCGAGGATGCTAAAGATATTGTGCTCGAACACGTGCAAACCGTGCTGAAAAAACACTTTAATGTGAAAATTAATAGTGTTCAATGGTGAATTTGTGACGGGTGATAAACGCGCAAATAAAAGTATCAATACGAGAAACTATGAACTCTTTCGCACATCCGATTTACGCGAATGGTACGAGCGGCGCGTTGTCGAGCCCACTCTAGCATCGCTCGAAGAATTTCAGGAACGCGATAGCGGGTGGGCATTATCGCGAATACTCGATTTAAATGTAAATATAAATAAATAAAATCCAATGCGCGCGGGCTGCCACATTAAATTACCGCGAGAAATAACGATGAAGAGAGCGGTAATAAACGTGCAATCTAATGACAATGCGTGTTTCGCGTGGTCTGTGGTCGCCGCTCTATATCCAGCTGAAGATCATGTTTATCGGGAATCTTCGTACCCGCATTACACGATAGTGCTGAATCTCCAGGACATTGAGTTTCCAGTGACTGTGAATCAAATTAAAAAATTCGAGCTTCTCAACGATATCTCAATCAATGTATATAGTATCGAGGAAAAGAACATTGTCCCAATACGTCTGAGTGAGCTGAAAAAAGACAAACACGTCAACCTGTTGTACGTGGAAGACAACAACGTTGGACATTTCGCGTGGATCAAGAATCTATCCCGCCTCGTGAGCTTGCAATTGAGTTGTGGCAAACGAAGACAATATATCTGCGATCGGTACGTATATATTTAATAAATTATATTACAGAAATCTTTGAACAAAAATTAAAAATTATTTCTTTTACAGATGTTTGCACTACTTTGGCTCGAACGACAAGTTACAATCACATACGGTGGACTGTCGAAAGATGAACGAGTGCGCTATCCGATTACCGAGCGATAAGGACAAGTGGCTCACGTTCAACAATTATAATCGGAAGGAGCGGCTTCCTTTCGTCGTGTACGCCGATCTGGAGTGCGTTTTAGAGAAGACAGAGGAAGAGAGAAACTACCAACATCACAAAGTATTTAGCTTAGCATATTATGTACATTGTTCGTACGATGATTCGTTATTCGCGTATTATTCTCGTCGCGATATCGATTGCATATCATGGTTCGTCGAAGAACTTAAAAATTTAGCACTGCGTGTAAAAAGTATTTTATCAGCTAATGTCCCCATGGTAAATTTAACATCTGATGAATGGGAAAATTTTCATAGCGCGACACAATGTCACATTTGCGAGAAACCATTTGTACAAGACGATACACGTGTACGCGATCATTGCCATCTGACCGGGCGATACACAGGTCCCGCGCATTCAAATTGTAATCTAAATTATAAAGATTCTTTTTGCATTCCAATAGTTTTTCATAATTTATCCGGTTACGACGCGCACTTCATTATCAAGGAAATAGCTACAGCGTTCGAAGGGGGAATCGAATTACTTCCGATAACAAAGGAAAAATATATATCATTTACGAAAAATGTTAAACTTACCGTAGAGCAATAAAAACTTCATATTAAATTGCGTTTTATCGATTCGTATAAATTTCTCACAGCTAGTCTCGATAAATTGGCATCATTCTTGAATAAAGACAAACTCACAATTTTAAAATCTGAATTTCAAAATTTATCGAATGACAATTTCAATTTATTAACACGGAAGGGCGTCTTTCCGTACGAATATATTGACTGCGTCGATAGGTTGCAAGATACGTGTTTACCACCGCGCGAATCATTTTACAGTTCCTTGACCAGTGACACGATATCCGAGAGCGATTACGCGCACGCCAAGAACGTGTGGGAGCGGTTCTCCATTCGAACGCTGGGCGAATATAGCGACTTGTATCTCAAAATTGATGTCTTGTTATTAGCAGACATTTTTAAAAATTTCCGCGAGAGTATTAAAAGTTATGGGCTCGACCCCGCGTATTACTACACTCTTCCCGGATATACGTGGGACACCATGTTGCAGCATACAAATATTACATTCGAATTGCTTACGGATATCGACATGGTTTTATTTATCGAACGCGGAATATGCGGTGGTTTGAGTCAATGTTCCAACAGATACGCACATGCTAATAACAAGTATATGCAGTCGTACGATCCATCGAAACCTTCAACGTATCTCACGTACTTTGATGTAAATAATTTGTACGGATGGGCATGTGTCAACCCTTGCCCTATGCAGATTTTCGATGGCTCGACGACGTATCCGATTTTGATACATCATCAATCGCGCTCGATTCGCCTATAGGCTACATCCTTGAAGTCGATCTCGAGTATCCGCAACGTGTTCACGATGCGCACACTGACCTACCGTTTTGCCCGACACGCGACAAACCACCTGGTAAGCGGCAGGATAAACTGCTCGCAACCTTATACGATAAGAAGCGTTACGTAATACATTACCGCAACTTGCAGCAATGCACGCGACACGGACTTCGCGTTACAAAAATACATCGAATATTACAGTTTTCGCAATCTCCATGGCTTCGCAGTTATATCGAACTCAATACACAATTCCGAACACTCGCGAAAAATGATTTTGAAAAAAATTTATATAAATTAATGAATAATGCGGTATTTGGCAAAACGATGGAAAATGTGCGCAATCACGTTAATATTAAGCTCGTGACACATTGGGATTTAAGATATGGCGCAGAGGCGATGATCGCAAAACCAAATTTTCATAGTAGAAGCGTGTTTTCGGAGAATCTGATCGCCGTTGAATTGCGCAATCTCGAGGTGAAATTTAATAAACCAATCTACATGGGTATGTGTATACTCGATATATCCAAGATATGTTTGTACGAGTTTCACCACGATTATATGATACCTATGTATCGAGAGAAATGTAAAGTCATTTACACCGACACCGACAGTCTCATATATCACATAGAGTGTGAAGATGTATATGAGAATATAAAGCGCAACATTGACAGATTCGATACCAGCGATTATGCAGTGGACAATGTGTACGGTATACCGCTCGCGAATAAAAAGATACCGGGTTTAATGAAGAATGAAAATAATGGCGCCATCATGACCGAATTCGTCGGGCTTAGGGCAAAAATGTACGCGTTGCGAGTAGATGGTAAGAAAGACACAAAAAAGGTAAAAGGCGTCAAAAATAACGTCGTCGCGAAAACGATAACGTTCAACGATTACACACGGTGTTTGAACAAAGTGATTGAAATGACGCGTCAGCAGTCTTGTATAAGATCTAAATTACACGAAGTAGACACTATTCGCGAGACAAAAATTGCTCTAAGTCTGTACGATGACAAGCGGTATATCGTACCCGAAACCACCGACACGCTACCGTGGGGACATTACAAAATACCGTTGTAAATAAAAATCATGTATATTTATTGTAAATAAAAAATTACGTATATTTATTGTAAATTAAAATTATATATATATTTATTGTAAATTATATGTATATTTTATAAAGTGTACAATTTTGTTTATATATTTGTAAAATATCTTTAATATTATGTATTATTGTTAACATATTTATAATATATTATTTTTATGTATCCAAGAATTGTGTGTTGCATCAAATCCCAGCCATTTCACATAAACCTCGTCACCCTTTTTGCGTATTACCTTTTCCACGAGATGTATTTCAGGATTGGCAACGCGTTGTAACTCGTATTCGAAAAATCCGCCGGCGACGGGATTTCCGCGCGAATCTTTGAGTGCATAGGTCACGAGATTAGTTTTCTGCACTTTAACGATCTTAAACACTTTGGTCGACCAATTTGGTGTGTAACCTTTGTCAAAGATGGTCTTGAATTTACTCACGCGTACCGGATCGCTTACTTTGAATCTTGCCGGTGCCGCAATCTTTACGTTGTTGTATACCGTATTTAAAAGTTTATCGGCGATCGCGGGGGTAACATCGATAGGTCTCATGCCGATAGTGCGATGTTTTCGCGCATTGTACTCTCTAACGAGCCGGGATAACGCGTCGATCCACTTGTAATTTCCATTAAACGTAAACATTTTCCACATATTGCTCTTTAACGTTTGGTTGAATCGTTCCACGACCGAGGCTTTCATGATAGAGTACGTCGAATAATGATTAATGCTGTGTTTTCTCACGAGTTTCTGTACATTTGCGTTGTAAAATTCTTTTCCTCTGTCGGTTTGAAAATTTTTCGGACTTCTTCCATCGTCTCGAATTATCTTTGCGATAGCATTAGCTGTCTCGTTTCCATTCTTGCTCTTGAGCGGTACAGCCCACGCATACTTGCTCAACACATCGATAACTGTGAGTATGTAGTTGTAGCCTTTGTTGAATCGTGCATATGGACGCATCTCGATCACGTCCGCCTGCCACAGATCGTCGTATCCGCGTACAATGACACGTCTACGTGGGAAATTTTTTCTCGCTGGAGCATGCAATTCTTCCACGAGCAGCTGTTTTTCAGAGGTCTTTTGCGACATATTTGATCGAGGCATAATTTGCAATAATGAGATAATTCCTCCACATATATTCTTTATATATCTTTCTTCTCCTGCGCTGAATTAGATGTAGTCTGCGCGTGAGTTGCATACCGAAGCATTTTCTGCATCTCATCCATCATTATTTGCAGCGTTTGCACATTCGTCTCGAGCGTGATTATTTTTTTCTCAAGTTCTTCCTGTCTGTCCTCCAAAAGCTTGACACGTATTTCCACGTACTGTTTGTTTGCTACATCAGTATCATCTTCCGGTTGCGCTACGCGTCGTATCTTGCGCGACCTTGCGTCAAAGATGGAGGCTGTCTGACACAGAGCGTTATCGCGCACGTAATTTCTTTGTAATCCATTCCATTGATAGTATGAGTTGTTGGGTGTTCCCAACGATAATCCAAATTTATTAATCGACATTTCGATACAAACAATAATGACAGACTGACTCGTTTCGCCGACGCATAGATTAATTTATAATAAGGCCAGCTTCGTAAAGTTCTTCGATAATTGATAATATTTCATTGTCGTGGGCATTGTTGCCGGCTTGACGCGAAGCTTCCAGCAATCGCAAGCGATCTACTAACTCGTTGGGATCATTCTAATGCACGTAATCGGTCTTATTATCGTTTAACGTCATAGCGCGCGGTATGTTTATACCTCTTCCAGCTTTTTTTCCAGGCGCTATTATATTTTTAATAGAGATTAATGGCGCTATTATATTTTTATACTTGTATCCCTTGTTACTTAACACTGAATTACGCATATCATTGCCACGTCTAGGCGCATTTGTCGCCAGTAATATATTTTTGTATTTAATTTTATCATCGTCATTGTATACATCACCGTCGGGTATTCTCTTGAAAATCAACTCATAGAGACTTGGTGTTCCCACGTATCTTATTCCACCGATAATTATATTGTCATCTTTATCCACATCAAAAATTTGATCACCAAGCATCATTCCTTTGTTGCAAAATTTAACACTGTAAACATAATCCATATTGTTATTTTTATCTTGACTCAAAATAGCTCCAACATATTTTTGCCCTAGTGGACCCAGATGTGTGCGCAATTTATTTTGACCCTCGGACGTTTGTAGCAGATGTTTAACCGATGTCACAAGCGTTTCAGGCGTGGTCTCGAAAACTTCTTCCACATACGGAGACGATCTTTCGTGCAATATTTGACTCGATTGTACATCTTTTATCGGAGTAGAAGTAATCACATTCGATAATTGTTTCATTCGCTTACGTTTCGATTGATTTGGAGTAGAAGTTATTAGCGAATCGTTCAATGATATATTTGACCTTGTTCGCTTTGTTCCAGACTCTTTTTTCAGATGCTTGTCTTCGAGCATAATCGATGGTTCGATTTTCGCTTCATTAGATTCCACATTGATTGTATTTTCGACAAGTTGTTTTAGAGGTTCGATAATTGGTTTAAAGTGCCTCTCCAATGCGACGTCTTCCTCCATTTGACCGGTTTTTAAAGAACAATATTTTTTGCGGATTGATTCGCTCGTTTTTACAATCTCTCTCGCAACCTTCTCAAGATCGTCACTGTCAATCGTCGTCGTCATGTTGCGCTCGGACGAAAATTTTTAGACGTTGCTCGATCGATGTGTCGATAGCGACTAACCACTTTACGGTATTGCAAAATCGTTAAATCCTTTTCGATATCTTCCATTAGTCTGTAAACTGTCTTTATCAATCACTACAAATCCATACTTGTGTTGCCAGCATTTCTGACAGAATTCGCGAAAATTGCCGTAAGACATGTCAGTATTTACATGATCGTTGTATACATGTTTCAAGTTTGTACCATCTTGTTTAAATAAAATCAGTAAATTTGCATTGTCCCGTATAAGATGCTTGGATATCTTGGCATACGTTTGACAAAGATAGAAACAGTCGACGCTCGAGTGTCGACCCATTGCAAAGTACTCTCTTATCGTATCTTGCTTATCGCACGCCACGTCGTCAAAGATAAAAATGGAATTCGGAAGCGCCTCGCTCGGTGGAATAACGTCACTATTATTAGAGAATGTAAAATAACCAATTTCATCGATCGATAATAGCAAATTTTCCATGTATCGATATTTCGGTTGTTGAAGCGATTTCGAATATACGTACACATTCTCGAAATGTACACCGTGTGGACTTTCCATCAAACTTATCAACACGTTAGTCTTACCGCAATTCGAAGGACCGCAAATGATACCGCGTATAGTAGTTGGCAGCATGTTTCCATGCTTGCGTATTTCTTTCTCGGACATTATTCGTGTTTTATCATCAAAATTTATCACTTTGATTATCGTCGCTTGTCGCGCGAACCGCATGTTTGCTCTCGCGAATCTCAAATCAGATTTTGGAAAATGAATCATCGGGGCCTTATTTATAGAGGCGCATCGAATCGAAACCGCTCAGTCTCAAAAATGTTTCTTCTTCTATCGGTTGACAGCGATATTCTCGAGCTTACCACCGAGCAGTTACAGATTATCTCCAAGATTGTTTTACTGCGAGACTTTGGTAGCTACGTGGAACTATTGTGGGACAAGCTTCCCGCACATATAAAAGCTGACTCAGAGGTTCAGCAGTATCGTCGATGCACGCGACATTATAATTTGTCGTGGCAGCAAACACATTTCGACGGTCCAACACCGTTAATAAAAAATTGTGACAAATGTCAGCAAAAATTATAAGAGGTAGCGGTTTGTTAAATCGTGCGATAAACGCACTTCCTATCGAATTATATATTCCAGGCTATCAGTTTTGCGGACCGGGAACTCATTTAGAAACACGATTGGCTAGAAGCGATCGAGGTATCAATCCATTGGATGCCGCGTGTCGCGAGCACGACATAGCTTATTTCCGAAGCAACGATCTCGGTCAACGACACGTTGCGGATAATATACTCGCCACGAAAGTGCGAACGCGTATTACCGCGAGAGATTCGACTCTTGGCGAAAGAGCAGCCGCTACAGCTGTTTGGGCGGCTATGAAGGCAAAGACAAAATTCGGTATGGGGCTGAAAACAAAAAAATCATCGATGAAGAAAAAGACTGCGAAAAAACGAATACTTCCTATAGCGAAGCGCGGTGGTATCTTACCAATTTTACCATTATTGGGAGTTCTCGGTTCATTGGCTGGCGGAGCAGCGAGAATCGCGAAGGCGGTGAACGATAGCAAGGTGACGCAACGTCAGCTCGAAGAAATGCAGCGTCATAATCGCGCCATGGAAGGTCACGGACTTTATCTCGCTCCATACAAGCGTGGACGAGGGTTCTCAACAGCAGCCAAGAAAAAAAAATGTCAAAATAAAATTGCCTGCCGGTGTAACAACCAATGTACAATTGGAACAGCTTGCAAGACGTATGCGTATACAATTTTTTAGAGGTGTTTTCATGCGCAATAATTTACCGACAAACGGTGTACGACGAAATGAGAGCGATATCGTCAATTTGGATGACGTCGATGGTTCCGATACTCATTGGGTTGCGTATGCAAAGAGGGGAGATCGTGTAGTATATTTCGATAGTTTTGGAAATCTGCGACCGCCCAAGGAATTAATGAGATATTTTGGACAGAATGTTGCAAATATAGAATACAATCACACGGCCTATCAAAATTATAATCAAAGTATTTGTGGACAATTGTATCTTGGATTTCTTCAAACGGTCGATGATCGATATGAATTTAAAGCTTGACAATTCACCGTCGCGACTCAGTATTCGTTTGACAGTTTTCCAGCATGTCACTTACACTTACGTTGACCGGCAAGAGTAGCGTGCTTGCTGTAAGTTACTTTCCGGCTATAGATTTAAACGATGGCGATTACGAGCTTGGTTTAACGGACTTTGAAACGTATCATACGATATCAAACGTGAATTCTTGGAATAATAAATTTTATTTTGATAACGACGATAAGGAAATTACGATTCCCGAGGGATCGTACGAATTACACGCTATAAACGAATATCTCCGACATGCAATTTTACGACATCGACGCGTAGTTGATTCCAATGATATTGTTGATGGCGAAGAACACGATGAATATCCAATAACGCTTCGCGCTAATCATAATACGCTAAAAAGTGAAATCAAATGTGTCTATAGAATAAATTTTAGTAAACTGGGCAACGTTGGATCGTTGTTGGGATTCTCGTCGAATCGTATATTACAGCCTCGGAAATGGCACGAATCGGATGTACCAATAAATATTATTAGCGTACATATTATTCGTATAGAATGCAGCGTAACCACTGGCGCGTACAGCAATGACAAGCGCGTACACACGATACATGAATTTTCACCGAGCGTGCCGCCAGGATATAAAATATCGGAAACGCCAGCACAGATCATTTATCTACTGATCGTCGCACGGAGCATTACTGATTTAACGATACGCATTGTTGATCAAGAAGGACATTTGCTCGATTTTCGAGGAGAGGAAATTACCGTAAAATTGCATATACGACGGCGGCAAAAATAAAGCCTTTGACAAATGAAATGTTTGTGTTGAACGGAAGCACGGAGCACGCGAGAGACAATATCTTTGTGAGGGACAATATTTTTGCGAGAAGGCGAGTGACTGCTGTATCGGGTGACAATAATCAGATATCTGGTTACGCTAAAAAGAAGCTCAGCGCGTTGAATCGCGAGTTTTTAAAATCATTGGGATTCGTCGTACGAAATACTTAACAATATGATTGACATCTTGAATATCGGAGGTGAGCCGATCTTTGACGACCGTATCATCAAGATTGAGACTCATACGTACAATCCATACGCCAACACAACGCTTGGATATAGCGACGAGATACGGATACCGATACAACATCAAGATTTGTACACGTTACCATGTGAAAGTTTTCTATACGTCGAAGGAAAGTTGATGGTGCGTAAAGTAGCTGAAGAGGGAAGAGTGGTATTAGGAAACAATTGTGTCGCGTTTATGTTTGATGAACTTCGATATGAACTCGACGGTGTGGAGATTGACTGCAACAGAAACATTGGAATAACTTCCACGATTAGAAACTATATTTCTCTAACAACCGAGAAAGGTAAAATCTTGGGGAATGCTGCGTGGAATATGTCACATAATGCTGTTGAATCTTACTTCAATTTTTGCGTGCCGCTAAACATACTATTGGGTTTTTGCGAAGATTATAAGCGAATTGTGATCAACGCTCGTCACGAATTAATTCTGATACGTTCACGCAACGATAACAATTGCATATTTGGACATGCTTCGGCTGAAGCTGATATCGAATTATTCAAGATACAATGGCGTATGCCACATGTAATATTGAGCGAGGTCAATAAACTATCCTTGCTGCGCGCGTTGGAAAGCGGACGATACTTGAATATCAGTTTTCGCTCTTGGGATCTATACGAATTTCTTCTATTGCATAATATGACCAAGCATTCGTGGACCGTGAAAGCCGCCTCTCAGCTGGAGAAGCCGCGATACGTGATCTTTGCGCTGCAGACTGGTAGAAAAAATGCTGTGTCAAAAGATATTACTACATTCGACGACTGCAAATTGACCAACGTTAAACTCTATCTAAACTCGGAATTTTATCCCTACGATGATTTGAATTTAGATTTCGATAGAAATAGATTCGCCCTCTTGTTCGATATGTACTCTCGTTTCCGCAAATCTTATTACGGATGTGATAATGATGATGTGCTATTAAACAATTCAAAATTTCTACATTGCGGTCCTCTCGCGGTTATCGATTGCTCGCGACAAAACGAGTCTGTCAAAAATTCCACCGTGGACGTGAGACTAGAGTTTGAGTGCAAGGAGGATATACCGACAAATACTACCGCCTATTGTCTCATTTTGCACGATCGCGTTGTCGAATATTGCCCATTGACCAACGTAATTCGTAAAATTACCTAAATCAGCAAATATCCCCTCCAATGTCAAAATATAAAAAGATTGAGATTTTGGCAACAGTCGTACATCGTTCTTGCAATTGTACGGTAATATTATCAGCATGATCGCGCCAACGTTTGTGGATCTGCAGGGATTCATTATCGGGAGAAACTTTGTCGTGAAGGAAGTAGCGATATTGAGAAATGGATCTGTTCTCTCTCATTACTTTTTTGCAAGTCCCGTACCATAGCGTGCGCTTACAAAATATGAGAGATGCCAAGCTTCATGGCTAATCGGACATCACCATGGACTTCAATGGGAGGATGGAAACGTTCCATATAGCTTCGCTAGACGTTTGATTACGAGAGCTGTGATGGGCGAGACGGAAGAGGAAGATGGAGCATCTCCTATCGTGTACGTTAAAGGATGCGAAAAACGAGAATGGCTGGTCGATATACTTGACGATGATGCGAGAAACGACGTTATTATTGAGACCTTGGATGCGGACTATGAAGATATCACTTCGTTAAATAAGCTAGATGTTACTAATACTATGCGCTGTGAAAAACATTTGAAAAATTGCGCTTTACAAAATGTATTTAAAATATTCAATTGGTGGACGAATCATCATAAAGATTCACCCAAACATTATTTAGAATAAACTATTGTTGAAATATATTTTATTCTCTTTTATTCTTCCCTTTTCCTCTTTCATATCCCAGTACGCGAGTAATAAATTTCAGTACGTGACGTTAGATAGCGGCGTCAGCTAGTTAATTAAAATATAGATGTTACATTTCAGTACATGCACATAGACTTTAAATATTTGAATGGTGTATAAATAATTGTTTTGTCGTTTAATTGTCGTTCGTTAGCCGTTCAATAGTCGTTCAATAGTCGTTTATAGTCATTCGATTGCCGTTCGATAGCCGTTCAAAGCCGTTCGATAGTCGTTCAAAGCCGTTCAATAGCTGTTCGATAGCCGTTCAATAGCCGTTCGATAGTCGTTCAAAGCCGTTCGATAGTCGTTTGAAGCCGTTCAAAACCATTCAAAGCCGTTCGATTGTCGTTCAAAGCTGTTCAATAGCCGTTCGATAGTCGTTCAAAGCTGTTCAATAGCCGTTCGATAGTCGTTCAAAGCTGTTCGATAGCCGTTCATAGCCATTCGATTGCCGTTCGATAGTGGTTTACATATTATAATAATATATTATTCATATTTAAAAGACTTTAGATTTGCTCGTGGAAACATGCTAACTTTTGTTTTCTTATCAAGAGCTGAGAGTAAGCGTTTTTCGTAAGTGATACATCTCCTACTCTAAAATGTTTGAGACAATGCACACACACACACACACACACACACATTGTAATATACACACAATTATTAAATAAACTTATTATTATTATTATTATAATTAAAGTATCGATTATTTCTGCATCTTCTTCTTTCCTTTTCCTACATGCATACCTCGCGCTATCCCTCTCCCACACATTGCAAACGCCTCGCGCTATCCCTCTCCCACACATTGCGAACGCCTCGCGCCATCCTTTTCCCACGTGCATGCAAACACTATCCTTGTCTTACGCTCATATGGACGTCTCGCGCTATCCTTCTCCCACGCCCATAGAATATCATTAGCGCTATCCTTCTCTTACACATTGCGGACGCCTCGCGCTATCTCTCTAACACCTACTCGCGGCATCGTACCTTCTCGTTCCCTCTTCCCCGCGGACCCCTCGCCTTTTGGTTTCGCGCGGTCCCCCTTCCCCCTCACCGCGGACCCCTCGCGTATCGGTTAGGTTAGGTTAGCGGGTCCCTCGCCTATCGGTTAGGACGCGATCCCCCTCCCCCTCTCCACGGCCCCCGCGCCTACCGATCCGCCGCGGTCCCCCTCCCCCTCTCCGCGGACCCCGCGCCTATCGTTCCGCCGCGGTCCCCCTCCCCCTCTCCGCGGACCCCGCACCTACCGTTCCGCCGCAGTCCCCCCGCGTGACGTCATACCCCCCCCCCCGGTGACGTCATACCCTCCGTGACGTCCCCCCCGTGACGTCATAGCCCCTTTCCGTGACGTCATACCCCCTCCCCGTGGCGTCATCCCCCCGTAACGTCATATCCCCCGCGCGGGTTTCCTCTCGCCCCTCACCCCCCCTCAGAGGACTATGGTTTAGAACCCGCATAGTATCACTACTAACACGTAATATAACAGAAGTTATACGTTATTAATGTTGATGTTACAATATTTTTTTTGTAACTGCAATATAACTGTGTTTTAAAACTGTTATATTTTTTGGTATTTACTGGTTATAATAGTATAACAGCAATACAATGGAAATATTACAAGTTATATAACAAACGTTGCGTTCGCATTACTTTAATGTTATATAACATATTTTGTAATATGCGTCACTTTTAAATTTTGCCGCGCAACAAGTTCTGTGTCCTGTGTGTATGATATGTAGAAGTCGTGTTGCAGAGAAGAAATAGCTCTTTCCGGTTTGCCGTTCATCTGATCTGCACGGAATTTTCGTGGATAATTTATATCAAAGGTAATCTTTTTCCTATTTATAAATAATCAACTAATATATATACAAAACATTTTCTACACAACATGTTAAAGTAAATTGATCTATATTATTATTTCTACTAGTATTTGTTCGAAATCATGCAAAATTACTGTTCGAAAAATCTAGGTTATGATCTACGTTGCAATATAAATTCTTCGTATAATATATTTATTATAATATACCCAGACAGCACAAGGACGTCCAAAGGGCATCCAGGACATACATGTAGGATATCCTCAGGATATCCCATTGTAATCCTCAGATCTCCTTTGAATATCCTGAGGAAGAGTAAATGATAGCCGTATATTAACCCCTGGAGAATCCAGGGAAATCCTGTGGAACATTCTAAGGATTTTTATAGGATATGTTAGGGATATTTTTCGTAGGTTTCAAGGAGCAAATTTTAAAATTTAAATACAAATTAAAATTATGTTTTATTATTTACTGCCAATATTAAAAATCCAATATTACAAATAGTTCACCGTTCTTTAATATTTGAGGCTTTCGTGCTGTACATGAATATTTTAGGTTTGGCTCCCGGGTTTGAGTTGTGTAATATTTTCTAAACAATCCAATATCTGAATTCCCTATGTTGGGATTGCATCAGAAATTGAACTGATAGAAAATAATTATATTTGTAATTTCCTGTCAGTTGCTCTTTGCAAGCTTTATATAATTCTCATGACCAAATCTGAAATACGAGTTCGCGTGTCGCATAGCGGTAAACAAACGAACTAGCGGTTGAATACTATTGTTTGTAAAGTTTTTGGAAAGTTGCGAACAGTAACATTTCTCATGAAATATTAAATAAATAATAATTTTGGATATATGAAAATGTGCGCATCAAATTCAATTATTAATATTAAACGAAATTAATGTTAACAATGAATTGCACATGTATATGTCCTCTGGAAATCCAAAAGACATCCAATATAATAGACAGGGCAGATATATCCTACAGACACCCAGGGGTTATCCAGTGGACTTTTGTAGGACATTAATACTTATTATAATACTTAAGATTTTTAAATTATATTAAATAGCCGACACAACTAAAAATAATTATGTATGCATATTAAATTTTTATAAATATATTTATAATAATATCTTAAAACATCCTACAAATGTCCTGAACCGTCCTAGACATATTCAGGATGATCCTGAGGATGTTTTGTGCTGTCTGGGTATTTATTAGATAGCAATGAATATTTATATCTAATAAAGAAAATATGCTGTTAAACAGACTTATAAGAGCCAGTTACCGGTTCTTATAGGTCTATTCAATTGCATTTTTTTATTGATGAAAATTTTTATCGATATTAATTAATATAGGTATTTTATTATTATTGTTTAATTTTGAGATGTTATCAGTAAATAAATTAATAGACGAGTGTTTCTACGACCTAACTGGCAATTTATTGTTTAATTTTAATATCACAACGTTTCGATCATATGGTTTTGGTCCTTATCAAGTGAACTAAAATTACAATATTATAAGTAAAGATAAGCACGTTACAGAAGTGAAATAAACAAAATTATGTACCTGCGTTATAGTTAACAAGTGAAAAATTGTTATGTCATAATGACACTGTGTCAACCTCTCTATTTGCGATACTGAGAAAGACTCAACGACCTTTATTAATCTATCGTATATGTTACAATATTTAAATTCTCTGTGTCCTTTTGAGAGTTAATAGTGTTGTCATATTTTTTAATAAAGAACATTTCAGCTATTTTTCTCTTTCTTACATGTTTTTCAGTATGCAGAATATTAGGCGCTGACCAATCAATTTAAATAACATATACGATAGATTAATAAAGGTCGTTTAGTCTTTCTGAGTATCGCAAACAGAGAGGTTGATACAGTGTCATTATGACATAACGATTTTTCACTTGTTAACTATAACGCAGGTACATAATTTTGTTTATTTCTGTAACGTGCTTATCTTTACTTATAATATTGTAATTTTAGTTCACTTGATAAGGATCAAAACCATATGGTCGAAAGGTTGTGATATTAAAATCAAGCAATAAATTGCCAGTTAGGTCGTAGAAACACTCGTCTATTATTTTATTATAGTGTTGCGTCCCTGCGGGTTGTCTGTGACCGTTATTCCTGAATCTGCTGTACCCGTCTCCGGGAGAACGTTGCTAAGGGTTGTTGTTAAACAACGGCGTTCATCTGAAGAGAGATCGGCCATCTTAGAGTCTCGCGACGGATGCCATTCCGGGCGGACGTATTCGAGATTACGATAACCGTTATAGTTCTGTGTTCCTTGTATAATAGTGTTCTGTGTTATTATATTAAAGTTCCTTTCGTTCTTTCAAAGGAGTGTTAATTATTTACTTGCGGTACGCGAGTGTCGGTTGTGTCACGCGGATTCGAGTTATATCGATTTCGATCCGCGGACGCAACATTTTGGGGGCTCGTCCGGGATACAACGGAGTGAACGATTTTCTGGAGAATTGTGTGTTTTTTTTCGTCTATAAAAATGGAGATGGAACAGGAAAATTCGCCGACGGCAGGAGTTACGACGAGAAAGAGGAGTCGTCTGACTTCAACGGCGGCTACAACATCGGGACCATCATTGGAAACGGTTACGCTTCAGTCAGCGATGCGTGAGATCCGTGAGCTACGCGAGGAGCGATTACAGCAGCGAACCGATTTTGAGACGCAATTGCGCCAACACGATGAGCAGCGAGCTATTTTTGAGGCACAACTGCGCCAACGCGACGAAGCGTTACGTGGAATGGAGCAGAGAATTCGTCTGCTGGATGATAACAACCAGCTAAGTCGCTCTATGAACAGAAATTTTATGCCTAATGTTACGCCTAATTTTGAGAGAGACGCGCGTAATTCGATTAATATTAATACGGAATTAGGCTTTAAATTAAAGCCGGATATTTTTGACGGGACTGTTCCGCTAAGGGAGTTCTTCTCACAGTTCGAGTTAATCGCGCGAGCAAATAGGTGAAGTGACGCTGCGAAAAGCGTCGCTCTCGTATCATGTCTTAGAGGAAAGGCGCGTGCGGTATTGGAGTGTGTCATTAATATTGAGAATCTCGATTACGCGGAATTGAAATCCAAATTAGAATTGCGGTTTGGGGAAGGATTTTTGTCACAGTCATATTATTCCCAATTTACAAACAGAAGGCAAAAGTTGGGGGAAGATGAGGCTACCTTGGGCTCTGAAATTGAACGGCTTTCACAGTTAGCATATCCCGAATGTACGCACGAAGTTCGAGATAAAATTGTTTGCGCGCAGTTTGTTACCGCGTTGTCTAATAGATTTGTGAGAAGGACTCTGCAGTTGGAGGGAATCACCTCCTTGAAAATGGCCATACAAAGGGCCATGGCGGTGAAAGTTATACAGGAAAGTGATTTTGAAAGACGGAATAATAATTTCAATTTTGGCAATAATAATAATAATAATAAAAATAATTTTGCTAGAGGAAGGAATTTTGATTTCGGGAATAGAAATAATTTTAACAAATTTGACAATAAAAGAAGTTCTGGAAATTCTGGCGATAAAGCTAAAGAAAAGAAACAGGAACAATATAAAAATTTTTACAAAAGTTCTGGCACAAATAATAATAAAACATTTGTAAAAGAATGTTGGCAATGTGGAGGCTCAGGCCATTTTCGAGCGGAGTGTCCATTCCTAAAGAAAGGGGGAAACTGAATTTTGTCGAGCTGTTCGGGGCAGGTTCGACGCGAGAACAAGGAGCCCCAATAGAATTACAGAGTTATTTATGTAATTGTAAAAATGTTAGCAATAATACTGGCACTAATAATAAGAAATTGTTTAATTTTAAAGGGTTTATTGATGAACAATTGTGTAATTTTAAAATTGATACGGGTTCGGATGTGTCTCTTATTAGGAGTAATTTTGTTAGAATGCCTAAGCGGCGAATCCCTCTTGATAATTCTTTTCATTTAAAATATCCCACGGGGGAAGAAGTCCCCGTAAAATTCAAGGTAATCGTGATGATTAGCTTGGGAAAATGTTCTGTAGAACTTCCGGTTTTTGTTGCTAATATAGTTGAAGATTGTTTATTGGGAAATGATTTTCTGTCCATGGTTAATTTGGAAAACATTTTTGAGCCAATCTTTGGCAATCCTAGTGTGAAAAAAAAAGAAAAGTTTTTATGTTCACGCATTGAAGATTGTACAAATGAAGTTCCTCCATTTTTGAAAGAACTCTTTCAAAAGGAATCTCAAGATTTTTCAAGTAAACAGAAGGATATTTTTGCTCGATTTTTAGTAGATTTTCAGGATATATTTTCGGAGGAAATAGTGGCTGGAAATTGTAATGGGGAGGCGCATGAAATTAATGTGAACAATTCTAATCCAATTAAACAGGCTCCCTGACGAATTCCGTTACAAATGCGGGAAAAGGTAGATACGATTATTGAAGATATGAGACGTCAAGGAGTAATTGAGGAATCACAAAGTCCATGGGCGTCTCCTGCGGTTTTGGTGAAAAAGAAAGATGGGACGATTAGATTCTGTGTCGACTACAGGAAATTAAACGCCGTGACTAAAAAAGATTCCTATCCAATGCCTCGGATTGATGATATACTTGACCAATTATCCGGAAACTCTTGGTTTTCTTCGTTAGATTTGAAGAGCGGATATTGGCAAGTGAAAATTCGTTCAGAAGATAAAGAGAAGACAGCATTTTCAATTTTAAATGGCTTGTGGCAGTTTACATGTATGCCATTTGGACTCTGCAATGCCCCTGCCACTTTTGAGCGATTAATGGAAAAGGTTTTACGAAAATTATCCAAGATTTGTCTGGTGTATTTAGATGATGTAATTATCTTCGGTAAAAATTTCGAGGAGATGTTGGACCATTTGAGGCAAGTCTTCTTGCGTTTGCGCTCTGCCAATTTAAAATTGAATCCGAAGAAGTGTTCTTTCTTCAAAAGGGAAATTAAATATCTCGGTCATGTTGTCTCTGAAGGAGGAGTGACAACGGATCCTGAGAAAATTTCTGCTGTTAGGGATTGTTGCGTCCGCGGATCGAAATCGATATAACTCGAATCCGCGTGACACAACCGACACTCGCGTACCGCAAGTAAATAATTAACACTCCTTTGAAAGAACGAAAGGAACTTTAATATAATAACACAGAACACTATTATACAAGGAACACAGAACTATAACGGTTATCGTAATCTCGAATACGTCCGCCCGGAATGGCATCCGTCGCGAGACTCTAAGATGGCCGATCTCTCTTCAGATGAACGGCGTTGTTTAACAACAACCCTTAGCAACGTTCTCCCGGAGACGGGTACAGCAGATTCAGGAATAACGGTCACAGACAACCCGCAGGGACGCAACACTATATATATTATATATTAAATCAAATAAGTTATTTAATTATATATTTCCTATTTGGATATTAATATCATTAGATATATTAATTGTTATTTATTTATAATTTTTTATTTAATTACAATTATTTATTTAGGTTTGTTATTTATTGCTTTATTTCTATTGCAGGACTTTATATTTTACTGAAAAAGTTTTGGTTTTTCCATATTTGATATTTACATTTGGATGAAAACTATTTACTGTGATATTTGACTGTTACAAAGTGGACACGTAAGTTATAACATTTAATTATTCTAAACTCAGATAACAGAGTGACATCAAATGATATGTATATAACGTTTTAATGATTTTTTAATATGTCATTAAGTTGTCTTTACACATCATTCTGCTACCTGGACTGTTTCTATAATTTGTACATGTGTGTCTGTGTCACTTAATAAAAGGTAAAAAAAGGAACATTGCTCAAAAAAGTGAAGCCAGAATCTTGAATGAACTATAACTTCACAAGTCAATAGTGCTAAATGTTAATCGTAATCATAAAGCCATAAGCGAATCAACCAATCACAATCAAACATTTTTATAAAAATATTTGATTGTGATTAATTTATTTATTTACGATTATGTCTAAAATTTTTGTATGTGCTAATAATGGCTTCAAGAGATCATGGATGTAGCAATTGTATACCTTTAAATAAAATTAATTTAAAATGTTTATGTAATTATAAAAAATCTATAACATACCTTTATATCTGCATATATTAGAATTTTCTTATAAGCAACTATGAACTGGTGATAAGTCAGATTATTATTATAATTGCCACTAACTCTTATAGATCCAAAGAAGAGTTTAAAATGATTTTGATTTAATTTGTAATGGATTAAATAATATTTTTAAATCTTGTTAATATTTTTAAAATGTATTAATAATACTTTCAACAGCAATAAGTGTAACCTAAAAAATGTACCTTTTTTTACATTTCATTAGAAATGTGTCGTTCACAAATTTTTTAATATAAGAATAAACATGTTTATAGAATTTTTGAACATTTTTAATTCTTTGTTCACACAATGCTTGTTTGTATTCAAAACCTAATAATTTATGGGAATTTAAAAGAGTCGTTAAAAATTACAATAAATTGATTGTCACTTCAGCTCTGGAAAACTTATATTTTTTATTTATTTTTATAATAAATAAATAAATGATAGAGCTTGAACAATGTACTCATCTACTCATTAACTATATTACTAATTTTTATCTTTCATTTAAAATTAGTCTTTTATTTAAAAAAAATTTACATGTTTTATACGTAAATTATTTTAGTTAAATAGCAAAATGTATTTTCTGTGTTTATTGTAATTTATGTAGTTTCTCGACAATTGAAAGAAATTTTTTATTGATTATTATTTATTAATTAATAATGATATTTTGCCCAAACACATTTATAATAAGTTTATTTATATTTAGTGCATCAGGAATTGTATAGAGCCTTATGTGTGCCTCATCCAGAATTAAATTTTTTCACACTTTTGAAATCTCACTTGATATTTTCTATACGAATATTATATTCGAGTTTTTAACAGTAGCAAAAAAAGGTCCACTTTCATTAAACGTTAAATTAATTACAGTTTCAGTTTTATTAAACGTTAAATTAGTTACAATAATATTGCACTCTTGTAAAATACAAAAACAATATTGAATAAAAATGTTTTGATTTAACTATCAAAGTGCTATCCATAAAGACATTTTACTGGGACTTTTTAAGATTCTCATTATAATTATTATCATAAAAAAATAAATACTTGTTTAGCTTTACCAATACTTTTTTTGACATTATTTTCAATGTCTACTACACTATATAATTTTTCCGCTATGCATTCTCTATGCATTTATATACATATATTTATTTTATTAAACACATAATTTTCTTATCAAAATTATTACTTCTTAATTTCAATAAATCTACAGTACTTCTCGTACATAGTCTTTTATCTGGTTTTGCATCAATAGTTTTATTGCAACGAAATAACATTTTTGAATATGATAAACCGTTTTTGAAAATACTTCCCAAGTAGCAACAAAATATTTTATAAATGTTTGAAATTCATTTTCAAAGATATTTAAAAAATTTTTAAATAATTGGTTGTTTTTTTATTTATTAAAAAAACGTTTATTTTAACGTTAATGTAATATAAATAATATTAATATTTCTTTAACATTTATTAAGTATTTATTTTATTAATATTTTATTTAGTTTTATATATATATATAAAATTAAATAAAATATTAATAAAATGTATATATATATATATATACTGGGTGGCCCATTTTAATCCATCCAGTCGAATATCTCAAAAACCAAGCCCGGAAGAGAAAAATGTTTCAAACAAAAGTTGTGTGGCTTCAAGGGGGCCATAAGATGGTGACAATGATTTCATTTTGGAAAATCATTTGAAGATCATGTGAAGGTCAACTTTAAAATCTTAAACAGAAATCCCCATTTTTTATTTAGTATTCTTGTAGCTGAAAGTGAGAGCTTTCCAAAACACTATAATAAAGTATTTTTTTATTAAGTACTTTTTGAGTTATTTTATATTTTAATCTGACATATTTTGATATAAAAAATTAAATATCTTGTAAAATATTTAGTTTTCGAAAATTTTACCGTAACACTTTTATGTACAGAATAATGAGGCAAATCAATTAGTATATATATATACTAGTCAAGTGTATTAATAAAAAAAATTTGTTTATATAAAAACAAATATATTATTATTTGCACCTCACAAGACATGTAATAAAAATTTTATTTGTTACATACTTGTTACAAACGCAAATACAATATTAAATTTTTTAATTAATTCCAAGTAAAAATACATTTATTTTGCTTGAAATTAATTAAAAAATTTGATTTGGTATTCGCGTTTGTAACAAGTCTGTAAAACAATTATTTTTAATATAATATATAACTATTTAGTAAGAAACTACATTACAAATATATAATTATTTAGTAACAACATTATAACACAATTGTTTAATTCAAATTATAGTTATATAACTTTTTCCAAATTTTTATACATGTTATATAACCATTCAATAACTTTTTCAAAGATTACATAACATGTTATCTATATGTTACATTAATGTTATATAATTGTAATTTATGTGAGTAGGAAATTATTCCTAACGTGTATATAACAGTACATTTGTGTTATATTGCGTGTTACATTTCGTTTTATTATGATAATATAACCATTATATGGACCGTTTATTTTGAAAGTGGTGCAAGTCCATTTTCTTTTGTTTCGAGAAAATTAAATGTTAGCAGATCTGACAATTAAAAAATATAGGTTAATTATGTGAAGTCTGGGAATGTTTGTACTAATTTATCAATATGTAATTTGATTATATAAATTTCTTTTAGGCGAATTTAACTAAAATAATATATATTTCCAGGCAGCAAATGGACTTACACCACTTTCATAATTAGTCAATTGTAAATATCATTTAATTTCAATTTTGAAATAACAAATATCACTTAAAATATATGTCATATTAATCCAATTTTGTTTATAAATAATAACAAGAAATAAAATAGAATTAGTATTTTTTATTTTGAACGTTAATTATATTTATATATTGTTAAACTTAACACAAGATATTGATATTATTAATTATTTATGCTCTTCATGTGGCAGTGTTTTGAAATATTCATGATGCACAGGAGGTATATAAAGTAATAGCTGCTGCATATCCTTATATTTTTCGTATGTAATAGGCCTGGCATCGTGATGGAAATTGGACTTACACCACTTTCATAATCAATGGTTACGCAATTTCTTTTACCGGCCAATTTTAAATTCAACAAAGCATTGGCATTTTTTAAGATATTAAATACTAACTAGTTATAAACAAAAAGTTGTACACTAAATTAAGCATAAATTACGTCATATCTCATTTTTTTAAAAAAAGGACTTACACCACTTTCAAAATAAACGGTCCATATATCCGTGTTTACTGGGTATGCTGATTACCACGGAGAGACGACATATCCAGCACGTCTCCAGAGTAAAAATCATATGGTCCAGCTGCCAGGGCTGGTTGATCGCTTACGAAAAAACGAAGAAACTTACACACGTACGATACTGTGATACAACATGGACCTCGCTTCCCAGAAAGTTGCAAACCCATGTGAAATTATATAATTATAAATCTCGTTCCGCGTCCGAAGCACACGGCGATACCGAGGTTTAGCGGACTGAATCTCGCTTTGCGTAGAAAGTTGCAAACTAGAGTTGAAATGAATATTAGGCAACTATTTGGTATTTTGCCTATTCGGCAACATTTTTACTATTCGGCCGAACATCAAATATTAATCTATTTTCCGGATGAATATCGAATACAATGTAAAACTGGAAGGAAATAGTAATTAAGTAGACTGTTGTTACTTCAGCCGCGGATGCATAATTTTAACATGCTCGAGTATCTAATTTATTTATTTATATATCTAATAAAATAAAATAAAATAAAACGTGTAACTCATGCATCACTCCACCGTTACCCAGCCGTCGATCGGCCGGAAGTCCGCCGCCCGACAAACACCGGTCGGGCATAATGAGGAGGCGCTGAGCGCCTATTTTTAAACCAGTGCTGGGATTTACTTGCACATTTCGGCCCGATTCCGTGGCTCACGTCTTGTGTTCCCCACTCACCGCTCGTGCGTTAGCAACGAGTCGCCAGATATGCGTAACTAAGGACCGTGGCGCTTCGTCTCAGGAGCGTTTATATGTAAGAATGCCCCAATATAATAATAAGACAATACTTTTCTAAATACAGCGCGAAAATTCTTAGAATTAAAAGTTTTTCTTCGATATTTTATAATTCATTGATATAAAATATTGAAGAAAAACTTTTAATTATAGAAAAGTATTGTCTTATTATTATATTTGGGCATTCTTATATACGGATGCTCCTGAGACAAAGCGTTGTGTTCCTTAGTTACGCGTATCTGGCGACTTGTTGCTAACGCACGAGCAGTGAGTGAGAGGCTATAGGCGTGAGTCACGAAATCGGGCCAAAATGTGCAAGTAAATCCCAGCACTGTTTTAAACCATAAGAAACACGTCGATTTATAATCGCCGTTTAAACGCGCGATTACCAGGAACCGTCGCCGCGCTCGGGTAACCGTACCGACCGTTTCCGAAACTACCCGAGTCGCGCGCGCCGGTTCACCGTTAAACAATATGCCTTAAAACAAGGCATATTATGCACGCGCACACGCCGAAAAGCGGTATAAATAGGGCGCATTTCAACGTATCGAGACCAGATCTTCCGCAACCGCCAGAGTCTGTAAGACGCCTGGAAATCCGAAACGATCCTAGACAAACGCTCAAAGAGAGAGAAAACGGGGTTGGGAGTATCCAGCCTCCGCCGAGAGTTTGCGACATCTTCGAGAGCGATCCGTCCAAAATCACACAAGGGAGGAGAGAGGGGTTGGACGTACTCAGCCTCCGCCGAGAGTTCTCGGCACCTCCAATAAATCCGACCACCTACGTGCAACGGCGATCGTCCAGTGGTAGGGAGTTCCCTGCCATTGACGGGTGTTCCCGTCAACCGTTGCACTCCTGAATTCCACGGGAAAGACCATCCCGGACAAAACTATAACACGCTATACGCGCACCGATAGTAATTTCGCGACCGCCATTTACGCGATCGGACTCGCCATTAATACGGCGCGCTAAGTCCCGCTCAGGGGGAGGATCTATATCTTGCCGCGACACCGATCGACGTACGAGAATCAATACAGGCGCGTTAAAGGACCGCTCACTGGCCCGACCGAAATTACCGCCCGATAACTAGCGGCATCTGCCGAAATCGCGACCCGCGATCCGTAATCGATATTACATCGAACCGCCGAAATCGCGCTCCGCGCCGCGGATACGTGCATTGATTCGGATGCACCGCAACCGACACGACCGCACCGCTATCCGATTCCGCATCTTACACGCACACGCTTGCATTATTGTCATACACATACCGCCATTCGCATTACATATATACTTTCGATACTCTGCTAATTTATTATACGCATATATTATACATTCGCGCACGCACTCACTTGCCTATCGTCTCACACGCACACAACTACACACGCCCACACACATACATCGTTTATACACATACACTCACGCTGTATACACACACATTTATACGCAATAAATTATATTTTACCTAACAATACTTTGGTTCGTCTCTCGATACCCCATTTCACAAGCCCCGGATTCCGACCGAGTTATCCGTCACCGCCTCGCGAAAGCGGTTTATTACATTGGCGCCCGAACATGGACCGTTTCGACCTGACCGTATCGAGACACGAACCTTATCTGAGTGAGACGAAAAGAGTGACGCGAAAATGAAAGAGTGGATAACAACCTACCCAAAGCGCAGTTAATCGAAGTGGGCGTCAGCCGGAGTGTGGACACGTATTTATTGTTACATAATGTACTTATGCGGAGAGGTGCCATCAGCGCGTGCGTCCGCTGCATCGTTTTTGAATAGTCTATTGAGCTGTTGGCGCTATAACCGTGTCTAATATTCGCCGTATATTCGGTTATTTAACACATGATTTTGCCTAATATTCGGTATTTGGTCGAATATAATATTCGTTGCATCTCTATTGCAAACCCATGTGAAACTGTATAATCATATACCTCGTTTCGTGTCCGAAGGATGCGGCGGTATGCGTTAGACCTCGCTTCGTGTAAAAAGTTGCAAACCTTCGGAAGAACGGTCTGCGTATGTAAAAATTAAAATGATATGTGAGGTGTAAGTCAATCTCATCATATAGAATACAGACATATAGAAGGAACTGCTGATGGCAATGGAAAAGGTAACCGTACGAATAGAGACAGATAATACGAGGTTACTTCCGTC
This sequence comes from Polyergus mexicanus, assembly GCF_030449975.1. Taxonomy (NCBI): domain Eukaryota; kingdom Metazoa; phylum Arthropoda; class Insecta; order Hymenoptera; family Formicidae; genus Polyergus; species Polyergus mexicanus. The sequence goes on along the minus strand of NW_027223329.1, from coordinate 6,406,898 downwards.
TTTTTCTAATAAAGCCTGATTGGTTGGCAAAAACTCAGCAGTACTACTGATCCAGGCTTAATTAGAAAAAGACGGAAGTGACTTCATATTATCTGCCTCTCACTTTACTCGAGCGGTTACTTCTTCCACTGCCATCAGCAGTCCATATGTCGATGGTTAATCCAAACATTTACCTTCTTTTATTTCTTTATATTTTTCGATATATGACATGAGTAGAATATAAAGGATGGCAACTGCAATTTCTCTCTTTCTCTCTCTCTCTCTCTTTCGATTGTAACATTCATGAAGTACGAAATATGGTCGAACATTCTATTTTTAATATTCTTTATTCTTAATAGTAGGATAGTAAGGTTGGTTCTAGTTCACTTTTGCAATAAGTGCGAGAGAGAGGTACCATTGGAGAGAGAGAGACAGAGATATGTGTCTGAGCAGTTTGTCGGTGCCCGCGGGGGGGAGTTCGGGCCAGGGGGGGACGGGGGGTACGAAGGGCGAGGGGGGAAGCGCGACCGGGGGGAAGCGGGGTACGAGTCGCCGAGAGTCCTCGAGAGATGGCGCTCGGGTCGATCGGGGGGGTCGCGGTTCCTCCTCGATACGACCTTGATGCGACTCGTTCCTTAGGAACGCGCGCCGCTTCTAGCGCGCGATCCGCTATCGCGATTCTTTAGGGACGCGCGCGACGCTTCTAGCGTGCGATCCGCGAGCGCACGCCGGGCGCCCGGCGTCGAGGGGGACGGGGGATCGTCGGAGGGCGGTCGAGCGGATAGAGGAGTGTCCCTCGTCGCTCTCCTCTTCTCGCAGCGTATACGAGCGCGCTTATCGCTCTAGCGAGACGGCGGATCTTCGAAAGGTCGTGGAATAAAGAGACATCGTCGTTCTAGCGAAAGAGGAGAAGTATTTTTATTGTTTTCTTTTACAATATTTTTAATATATTAATAATACAATAATACGAGTACGCGGATAAGCGTATCACGATTCCCCGAAGAGCAGAGCCTGCAGCTCGCAATCGATCAGATCGTTGCGGTCGAAGTTATCGCTCTCGGGTATCATCGCGGCAATAAGCGCCGTATCGCGAGCGCCTGCTGCGATGTCGAGGAAACGAGTCAGCTTGTTGTCCACGCGCGTGGTTAAACCGCTTAAAGATGCAACGATGCGGTTGACGCAAAGTTCCAGATTTAATATAGTTACGACGGTGCTCTTCGATACGGCTAGACGAACCTTGGGCGTTTCGAGACGGAGTATTCGGAGATTGTTGAGTTTGTCGAATCGTAGCGTCAACTGTCCGATGTATATCGGCGCCGGAGGGCGCGCCTCGTTGCGCTCGTCGGAGCGAAAATGCGACAGAAGCGTGGATCGTAGATCGAACAGTTCCTTCCACGTATCCGGCGTTAGCGAGATCTCCTTGCCGTGACAATCTCCGAGGACGATTTCAACGAAAGAGGGTCGGCTGACGTTAACGCTGACTTCCAGATGTTTATACGCGGTTTTGGTCAATGGATAGCGTCTTCCTAAGATTCTGAGCGGTCAAGCGACCGAGACGTCCGCGTCGCGTCTCGGCGTCCGATCGCGATCTCGTCTAAAAATAGATGCGAGCGATGAGAGAAACGGCGCTAGTGAATTATTAGTTCGAATAAACGTTTGATAGTCTTACCCATTGTCCTTTTTAGTTTTTTTAGCGTATTCCGCGCTATCTTCGCGGTCTCGCTCGGTTAGCCTCGATCGATCGTCGAATGAGTGTTGCTGCTGCGGCCAACCCGATTTTAGCTTAAGGCTGGGATATTCAGCGAGGTAGATCGAATCGTCCGCGAATAGCGCGAGATCGCCCGAGGTTCTTCGATACGCGGCGGATAGGCGCGTGAAATTTGCTGGTAGAAACGTCGCGTAATCCGTGAGCGTCATGGGTCTATCGTAGCGTTTCTCGGTCATGTCGACCGACCATACGTTGCGGCGATTAGCTATATACAATCGGTGATTCATTATCAGCGCGGCGTCCACGCGCCGCAATGCGCAGAGATCCGCGCGCGCCGGGTCGGTCGGCGCGACGCTCGTCGTCGCGGGCGCCACGGTGGTCGCGGGAGTCGGATAGTTTCCATCATCGTGAGATCCGTACAGATTCTGTATAGCGAGAATGTCTTACATGCTCAGCTTAACTGGAAATTGATTCTCGATGTCGGGTATATACGGGAACATTATAGAGTCATTGCGCATGCTGTGCTGTAGACCCAATGCGTGGCCGATCTCGTGCGTTAGCGTTTGCAGCAGGTGATGCATGTCGGGAAGATTCTTGTTTAGATACACGTGCCACGGTTCCGAATCGTCGACGTGTATCTCCGACGTGAAATCGGTCGCTCCAGAGGGAAAGAACGCGTGAGCTAGGGCTCCTCCCGGACCGTCGAAGGTCGCCGGGCAAATACCGACGTTCTGACGATTCGCGTAAGTGTGTGCGCCCGTTCGATATGATATCAGTATATCGGGGCGTAGCGGGTCGCGCGCGAAGGTTAGCAACGAATTCGCTGCCCATAACGCGAACGCCGATTCGACCGTTCGCGAGACTTCCTCGCTAGCCACTTGAAAATTCCACGTGAGACGCGTTTTCGGCCATTTTCGCGCGATCGGGCTATACGCGCGATCGGGAATGTCCGCGAGACCGCATCGCGGTTTGCGCATAAGGTGAAGCGTAACGGCGTCTATCGCACCGTTTCCCCGTTGATAGTATTCTTGAAACAGCGATAGCGCGCGACGCAGAGACGTCGCGTTATCGGACGACAGCGATCCCCCATCGTCCTTCAGAAAACCGTACGCGCGTAGGAAACGGAGCGCCTCGATCTTCTCCGAATCGAAGGGCGCGGCGGCCCTCGCGGCGACGAGCGTCGTCGTTAGAACGAGAAGAGCCGTCCTCGCGTTAGTCATCGCGCGGAGCAGGAAAAGACGCGATAAACTATCGAGAGACGCCGGGCGCGATTGATTCGCGCGTTCCGCGAGACGCCTATTTTTATCGTCGACGAATTTGACGCGGGTGGCGGGAGGGGGAAATGCGTCGACGATTCGTTCGAGGGAGAGTCACGACTCGCCTCGATTAGAGAAACGCGCCTATTTCGACGTCAAGCGTTCGGAATGCGCGTTATCTAGCGGACGCTATAGTTCCTCTCGCGGTTTTGCTTTTTGTTATTTCTATTTTTATTATTCGTTTGTCCCCTAAGAAGGACACTCGACGAGCGATTAGAGAAACGTACCCCTTCCGGCGACGATAAACGTTCGCCGAGTATCCGGGATGCGCGTTATCTAGCGGACGTTCGAGTTCCTCTTATAACGTTATTTTTTTATTATTTTCCTCTAAAATCTATTTTTGTTATTTTCCTTTATAATCTATCTTTATTACTCGTTCGTCTCCGCTCGAGTCGAGCGATTAGAGGAGCGGTCGCGGAAGGAAGACGCGGCGCGATCGATAAATCATACCGCGGCATCCGCGCGTCGATTCTTATAAACGCGAGATCGTTTCGAGAAGCGTCAAAGTATTCTCGCTCGCGAGATAGCGAAGCGACGAAACGACGAAGCGCGAAACGGTGGAGTGCGAAGTAGCGAGAGTTAAAATCGGTCGCGAACTGTTCGATATGGAACGAATCGAACAGATAATTAACGCGGCCGATTATATTAATGTAAACGGAGATTTAATCGCAATAAAGTCCTACGTTCTGGGAGACCTCGCCACGGATCTGCGCGTGGAGGCGCAAGGTGTTATCGAGAATAGTCCGGATTCGTTTAGACTCACCTTTCAGTTGGACGGAGACATAGATATCGCGCGTTTAATGTAAGTATTCGATCGAAATTTTTATAATATTTTTTTATAATAAATTATAATGTTTTAATAACCTTTTTAATAACTCTTTTAATAACTCTTTTAATCACTTTTTTACTTTTGTATTTTAAACAAGAAATAGAGGGCTGTATAAGAACGGCGCGAGAATCGCTCTACGATTTAATAACTAGAACGAGGACTATGCTCGCACAGGCGCAAAGCGTTCATAGCGCGTTGCGCGACGCTCGCCGACGCGACGTTGCGCGAGCCCCCGAACGGTTCGACTTAATCGGTCGGCTTCACGAGCGCGAGCGCGACTTAGCCATCCCCGAGTTAATCGGCCTGCTTCGCGAGAGCGAGTGCGACTTCGCCGTTCCCGAGGTTAGGCGAGTCGTCGCATCGCCGATCGACGAGGAGCCCGAATAGCCGCCGATCGACGAGGAGCCCGAATCGCGGCCGATCGGCGAGGAGCCCGAATCGCGACCGATGGAGGACGAGGCCGAACCGGCGACGGTCGACGAGGGTGAATCGCGGGCGGGTGTACGATTGGCGGATTACGAGCCCGAATCGCAACCGTTCGACATGGAGTAACTTTATGCGTTAGTAAAATTTGATTTTTGCCCATACTTATATATTTCGTGTATTGCATGCGCGCGCATTTGTAAGATATGATTCTTATGAATAAACGCTATACGTTAAACGAAGCGTCGATTCTTTACGCTTCTCTTTCCTTCTCCCGCATCCTCTCGCTCTCGCGCTTCTCGTAGTAAGCGTCGGCGCTATCTTTCTTTCGCGCCTCTCGTAGTAAACGTTAGCGCTCTCTTATCGCGGAAGGATACGCGTTCGCGATAAAAATAGCGTTCGTTTAATATGTAGAGAGATAAAGCTATTTTAGAAAAATATGTTTAATATAAAATATGTAGAGATAAAGCTATTTTAGAAAGATGTGTTTAATATAAAATATGTTTAATATAAAATATGTTTAATACAATATGTTTAATATAAAATATGTATAATACAATATGTATAATAAAATATGTATAATACAATATGTATAATACAATATGTATAATAAAATATGTATAATAAAATATGTCATATATATAATAAAATTTACTCTTTGAAATACAATACTACGAGATTGAACATCGGTTTAAAACAAACGTTTTAAAATAGGAAATGCGCGAGCTATTATCGCGAGGAAGGATACGCGACCGCGATAAAGGAAAAACGCGGTTCGTTCGTATAGCGTGTATTTTGCGACAGTATGACTAATACATTCATGATTAAATTTATAGATTGTATAATTGACTCGATACATTATACATAAAGCTTAAAATATATAATTAAATTTATAGATTATATAATTGACTCGATACTCACATTATATTTAAATTTATAGATTATATAATTGACTCGATACATTATATATAAAACTTAAATTTATAGATTATATATAATATACAATAATTCAATATAATCTATAATACAAATGAGTAGATATAAAGTAATATAATTGATTTAATACATTATATAAAGCTTAAATTTATAGATTATATATAATATACAATAATTCAATATAATTTATAATATAAAATCAATCGCACATATCGCGCAAACGATCGCGCCGCTCGAACCACCAATCGTGCAGTTTGCACGTGTTCTCTAACGCGCAATTCTTCGCGTGATATCCGCAGCGAAAGGCCCGCGAAGCGTTCAGAGTCTCCAGACGTTCGATGTTCTCGTAATCGGCGTCGATAGTTTCGACGGAGACGACTATGTCGCGATCGTCGGCGACGTTTCCCAAGATCTCGATCAGCCACTTCTTCTTCTCGTGACCTTTGACGTAGATCCGCACCGTCGAATCGGTACTAGATCCTCGACACACGGCGTCTCGAACGAGTCTTTTCATCGACCCGTAATTCGCGTGTCCATCGTTCCACTTTAGCTGGTGATGATTCGATATCAGCCAACACGCTCGCGATTTTTCCGCTCTCGTGAGCAGATCCCACGACATCGGCGGGCGAAAGATGTGATGCGTCAATTCCGCGCCATTTCTTAACACGGCTACTTCTTTTGCGACGAATCTCTCGTTAGCTACGAAACCTTGAAGATCGACGAAGATCGGCGCGTCCATCGTCGTTGTTAGCGGTATTCGAAGTGTCCCCTCCTAGATTTCTTCCTAAGCGCTTTATTCTCTCTCCATACTTTTTCGAATATCGTCGCGCTTACACGATTCTGCGCACGACGTTGGTGAGCGGATTGTACTCTACCACTTGATCGTGAATGATAAGACAGTAGGCTGTGGTGTTAGAGAGGATGTTCTCCTTGCAGTCGAACTCTACGCGAACGTCCACGGTGGCGCTCTTGATCGACTCGTTCTGTCGAGAACAGTCGATGACTACGAGCGGGCCGTGGGCTAAAAATTTATTTAGATTTAAGAGCGCTTCGTCGTTGTCGCATCCGTAGTACGTTCTTCGAAATTTTGAGTACATGTCGTATAACACGGCGACTTTATGCTTATCGAAATCTAGATTCATGTCGTCGTAAGGATAAAAATCGGAATTAAGATACAGTTTGACATTAGTCAGTTTGCAATCGTCGAATAAAGAAGGCTCCTCGGACAGAACGTTCTTCTTTCCGGATTGTAGCGCGAAGATAACGTATCGCGGTTTCTCGAGCTGCGTCGCCGCTTTGACGGTCCACGAGTGTTTGGTCGTGTTCTGTAGAAGCGGAAACTCGTAGAGATCCCACGAGCGAAAAGCGACGCTCAGGTATCGTCCGCTATCCAACGTGCGCAATAATTTTAATTTATTAACATCGTTCAATACTATATGAAGCATTCGCCATTGTATTTTTAACAAAATGATTTTAGGTTCTTGCGTTTCGCGCGATATGATACAATTGTTATCGTTGCGCGCGCGTATAAGGAATAAGTTCGTGTCGCGCGTTGATCACAACGCGCTTGTGATCTTCGCAAAAACCTAATAGCACGTTGAGAGGTATGCAAAAGTTGAAATCGTCGATCGACGAATGAGTTGTCGCTAATAAGTCCCATCCGGCGTTTTTTAATATTTTGCCTCTCTCGACCGTCAGCGACGCGTAATTCTTGATCGTGCTCGTTATTCCAACGTTTCTGCTTCGATCGATCTCCACGCCGTCGAGCTCGTAGCGAATCTCCTCGAACATAAACGCCGCGCAATTGTTCACTAATTTCGTCATTGACGCGATTTCCCCTTGCGCGCTCGGCGCCTCCTTCGACTCGAGTCTGCCCTCGACGTAGAGAAAACTGTCGCAAGGTAACGTGTACAAATCCTGCTGTTGTATAGGAATTCGTATCTCGTCGCTATTCCCGAACGTGGTATTGGCGTAAGAGTTGTACGTGTGAAAATCAGCTCCCCACCGATGCTTAGAATGTCGCACATTCCGCTTTTACGAAGAAGCGGTCCTCGGCACGACGAAGCCCAAGGAGCGCAGGAAAGCCGCGTTGGCGACGGTCAATCTTCCTCCCTTCTTCCTTCTCTTTTCCGCGTCTAGAGGCGACGCGACGGCGACGACGGGCGCGTTTCTCGCGTTCGACCCGTTCACTACGAGCATCGCGCGCTTCTCTACCGTTTTCGCCGCACGTGCAGACGAATCGTGATCTCCTCGCCGCAAAAATCGATCAATATTCCGTTCTGGTCCACAACACGCACGTTTATATCGGTAATGATCCGCGCGATGATTGGGAGGTAAATGATCTGCGTCGGGATCTCCGACACTTTATATCCGGGTGGAACGTTAGGCGCGAACTCGTGTATAGTATGCGCGGATTTGTCGTTATGATACGCCCCTGTCGTGACGTTGCACTCTACCCGAATGAGGTTAATGGCCATAATATTTATCGGCTTATCGGACGCGTACCATTTATTCGGTTGTAACACGCGAGACGAGAAACCCAGTAGCGAACCGATATTATCGGGTTTTGTGAAATTTACTCGATACGCGCACTTAATTTCGCTTCTCATAATGTTATCGTTACCGCGAAGCGTTATAGAATTTTCACTCTTATCACCATTCTCATCGTCTTCGAAATAGTCGCCGCCAGCATCGTATATATAATCGTCATCGCTCGTTTCCGGTTCCTCGTTTTCGCGCTCTCGCCTCTCCTTTCTCGCTCGTCGTTTATGATAAATCGCCGCTCTTAGATACGCGCTTATAGCGCTTAACTCGTAAGATCCTACCGGAATCGCGATAATCTCGTCGTTATCATCGAAGTAAAATTTATTATTCGCGGAATTTACGTTCGGTATCGTATTATAAGTTTCGAAATTGGTTAAACCTAACTCGTAATCGTTGTCGTTTAAATCAAGAGGCGGAAAATAACTCGCCGCGAGAACGCTGCTTCGTCCGAAAAGAGTGAGAGTCAGCGACATGATCGGCGAGAGCGATCGAACTGCTCTCGATCGACGAACGACGGTCGATATTATAGTTGGCGATTCCTCCAATCGACTCCTCGGAGAAATCGAAGACTCAATTGTCCGCAGATATTCTGATCGCGCATCTGCTCGGAGCGACGATTGTATCGGACGTTCGCGTCGCGCCCGAGATAACGCGCGAGTTCGCGCGGAGGACGAAGATTGCCGAAACCGTCGTAGTAAATCGCGTCGCCTCCTTTTTTCGCGTACGCCACCCAGTGAGTACTCGGTCCGGACGTGTCGTCTAAATTCACAATGCCGCTCTAGTCGCGGCGTGCCCGCGACGGAAGCGCGTCGCGCATAAACACGCCTCTAAAGTGAGGCACGCGCGAGAGTATCGCCGCGCGATTTAACTGTTCATTCGTCGTTGCTCCGACGGATGGGAGGATCTCTAGCGTCTGTTTACGCGAAGTTTTTTTTAGCGTTTCCTCTTCTTCTCGTCGAGGACGCGCCACTCCCGCGCTTGTACGGCGCGAGATATAAACCACGACCCTCCATCGCGCGATCGTGGCGCTGCAACTCCTCCAGCTGTCGTCGCGCCGCTTTGCGATCGTCCACCGCTTTCGCGATTCCCGCTGCTCCCCCAGCCAAAGAACCGAGAGCTCCCAATAACGGTAGTAGGGGTAAAACGCCGCCGCGTTTCGCTATCGGAAGCGTTCTTTTCCTCGTAACGGTCGTTCTTCTTTTGCTCTTTCTTCTCTTGATTTTCGTCGTACCCATTCCGAGTTTCGTCTTCGATTTCATAGCCATCCATACAACCGTCGCGGCGCCTCTCTCGCCGAGAGTCGAGTCTCTCGCCGCGACGCGCTCGCGCGCTCTCTCGGCGAGCGCGCGGTCGGCGGCGTGTCGATCGGCAAACTCGCCGCTTCGCGAGTACGCGACGTCGTGCTCGCGGCAGGCCGCGTCAAGAGGATTGACGCCTCGATCGCCTCGCGCGAGTCATTTCGCGAGACGGGTACCCGGCCCGCAAAATTGATATCCAGGTATATGTAGTTCGAAAGGGAGCGCGTTTATCGCTCTGTTCAATAAGCCAGCGCCACAGCTCACACCGTACCGCCGTTTCGCGAATTGCATTCGCCGCAATCTTTAACGAACGGCGCCGGACCGTCGATGTGCGTTCGTTGCCAGGGGCGATTATAATACTCTAGGCATCGACGGTAGCGCCGCACCTCCGGATCCACTCTTATATATTCGGGCAGTTTCTCCCACAATCGTTCCACGTAGCGACCGAAATGTTTTAGCAAAATTATTTTCGGGATATACCGCAACTGATCGGTGGTGAAATCGAGAATATCGTCGCCATCTATTAGTAGGATAAACATCTCGATTCACCGCGCGCGATTCGCTACTGCGCGATCGGTGGCGATTTATTCGTATATGAATAAAAAGGTCTCGCTCTGCCTCGCGCGAGTGTACCGCGCACGCGCGCGGCGAGAGGAATGCGCTTCGTGCGGCAACCGATCGCGATAAAGGTGACGAACCTCGACAATAGGGCGCGACCGTCGAAGGAAGCGCGCAGACACGGTCGTCTATTACCGAGCGCTATTCGCTGCGTCATTTGCGGCCCCTCTAGTTGCGGTAAAACGAACGCGTTGATAATTTTGTTGGAGAGTCCGCATGGCGTACGCTTCGAGAACGTTTACGTTTACTCGAAGTCGTTGCAGCAGCCTAAATATCAATATTTAGAGAATTTATTAACACCGATGGAGGATATAGGTTATTTCACATTTTCTAGTAACTTTGACGTTATTCCGCCCAGCGAAGCGCTCCCGAATTTGATATTCGTGTTCGACGACGTAGCGTGCGACAAACAAGATACTATCAGGGAGTATTTCACTATGGGTCGACACTCGAACGTCGATTGCTTCTATCTGTGCCAAACGTACGCTAAAATACCGAAGCATTTGAGTCGAGATAACGCGAATCTGTTGATTCTCTTTAAACAGGACGGCATTAATTTGCGTGACGCGTACAACGATCACGTAAACACGGATATGTCGCACGAGAATTTTCACGCGCTATGTCGCGCGTGTTGGCGGTATAAATATGGTTTCTTAGTGATCGACAAAGATAGCGCGCTTCGCGCCGGTAGATACAGACGAGGGTTTAACGACTTCATTGTACCGTAGAGCGATCAGTCGTCGCGGATACGTCGAATGCACCGATCGCTCTCTCCAGCGAGCGAGAAGAATCGATTCGTTAGTTGCAATGGCCTCGATGGATATCGGTGAACGCGAAAAGACGGCGAAAGTGATCGCTAAGACGCACGCGTCGATTTGTAAAAAACACAGAGCATTGAAGACCGGCAAAATGGAAAACGAGATCGCGGTAGAGAGTCGTTTCAAGCCGATCGTCGAACCGCTGCGGCGCATCGCCGATCGCGCCGAGCGAGACGAGATAGAGCGAGACGAAATTAAACGCGAGACGCAATCGACGCCTCGCCCGCGACGACGAGCGTCGAGGAAAAATGGAAGGACGAAGCGCTGACTCCCGTTTGGAAAAAACCTAAGGCAAAACGAATACGCGCGCGACGACGATTGGACGCCGTCTCTACTCCATTAAACGAGTATTCCGTCGAGAGAGATCCATTCGCGCGAGACGAAACCGAGGAGAAAGCGTTCGAATCCGAGAGTCTCGAGTCGCCCTCGACGCTCGAAATACCCGTTAGACAAATTCCGCGAATTTCTCAAGGTCGCAAGATATCGCACGGTCGGCTAGGACCGTTGGAGCGAAAGTATATGGGGGCTCTTCTCGGCGGGGAAGCGCCGAACGAGATCGATCACGTTTACGGGGTTTACATCGGCGAGAAAAGCGCGATGCTCGGCAATAAGCGATTCGACGTAGACGCGAATGATTCCATATTCATAGATGAGATTAAATACATCGGTACTCCCGGTTTGTACGAATTAATCTTTATGAAAATTCCTAATAGTCTCATATATACAGAAAAGGATAAATTAACGTACAGAAGTATATTGTTAACAACGAACGCTCATAGACGCGATCATGGCGCTAAAAAGTCTGTCTTAGGTAATAAAGGATACAAATACAAATTCGTTATTGCTCCGCTTATCCACGGCAGCGGCGCGAGAAAGATTGGCGCGGGTCGCGTACCGTCGACTATGCGAGTCACGAACAATAGAATCGATTACGTTCATTGGGATGATCCGAACGAATTAGTGGATCGTCTGCGATTGTTGGTCGCTTCGCGTCGAGCCGGCAACAACGCTCACGAAAACGAGATTCTATCGATAATCGAGGAGCTTCGCGAGACGGGAGCGATCGTATAAATCGAACTGTCGCGTCGACGACCGTCGCAGTCGTACGCGGGATTCGTGATGTCCGTGAGCAAATTCGGCACACCTCTAAGAAACCGAGGCTACGACGCGAGAATCGGAAGACTACGTCCGGCTATTGAGTCTCTGCGAAATTACGTGCGCGATAACGCGCTGTGTCTAAGTTCTTCCATCGAGTACGACGCGAGAGAGCGCAAGATAAAACGCTTGGCTCAGCCTGAGGAGGACGCCGACGCGACGAGCAAAAGCTACGTCGAGGGAATCACATCGCAATTGAGAAAAGACGCGGACGAGGCGGGGCAGGGCGTCATCCTACTGTTCACGAGACTCGCCCAGCTCGATAACGCTCTGGGTAAACGAATAGACGTCGCGGAGAGTTTCGTTTCCGAGATAAAAGCGCGCGACGACGCTCTGAGTAAACGAATAGACGCCGTGGAAAATTCCATTTCGAGAATAGAAGCGAGCGCTAACGCTCTAGATAAACGGATCGATGCTTTGGATAAACGAATCAATGGTTTAAGCGATCGAATCGATGCCGCGAAAAATACTATATCGCTCAACGCGGCGGAGTCCTCGATGAGAAGCGCGAGCAATCATAAAATACTGTTCAATCAAGGTAAAATAATACAGGAACTAACCCAAAAATCGCGCGTCGCGGCGAAATCCGAGACGAAGATACGAGAATTGGAAAATTCAACCTCGCGATTGAAGAGAGACGCGGACGAGCTATTGGGAAGAGTGAGGGAACTGGCGAAGATTAGCGGGAGCGGCGAGCCGCTCGAGAGAGAGATCCCACCCAGCGTTATTCTCGAGAGAAAGAGGAGAGAATTATGAGCGTCGAAAAACAAAGACTAGTCGAGGAATTGCACGCGCTCGCGAGAAGAAACTTCCCGCGTCGTCGCGTCGCGGTGCGCGGGTACGACGACCTATGGCAGGCGGATGTGGTCGAGATGCGTCCTTACGCGAGACTCAACAAAGGCCACAACTACATACTCACCGTTATCGACGCGTTAAGCAAATGCGCGTGGGCTGTACCGCTTAAGAGCAAGAGCGTGAACGAGGTTATCCGAGCGTTATCTAAAATAGTGCGAGACTCTAAGTGGTGTCCGAAAAATCTGCAGACCAACAAAGGAAAGGAATTCTACAATGCCGAGGTGCGAAATTTCGCGAAGAAGTGCGGAGTGAATCATTACTCGACGTACTCGGTGATGAAGGCGTCGATAGTCGAACGATTCAATCGCACGCTCAAAAACTCTATGTGGAAGTACTTCACGCTGAACGGAACGTACAAGTGGATCGACGAGTTACCTCGACTCGTCGAGGAATATAACGCGCAAAAACATCGCACTATAGGTATGAGACCCGTCGACGTGACTCCAGCGATCGCCGATAAACTTTTAAATACTGTGTACAGCAATATAAAGATCGCGGCTCCGGCGAAATTCAAAGTAGCCGATCCGGTACGCGTCAGCAAATTTAAGACGATCTTCGAGAAAGGCTTTACACCTAACTGGACCACCGAGATTTTTCGAATAACTAAGATACATCGGACTAATCCCGTAACGTATCTGTTGAAGGATTCGCGCGGCGAGCCGATCGCCGGAGGATTCTACGAGCACGAGTTGCTGCGCGTCGGCGATCCCGATGTGTATCTCGTGGAAAAGATGCTGCGTCGAAAGGGCGACGAGGTTTACGTGAAATGGCTAGGAATGGACGAATCGCACAATTCTTGGATAAATAAAACGGCTGTATTATGATAAAAATGTATTTTTATTAAATAAAACTACATATATTAAATACAACTACATATATTAAATACAACTACATATATTAAATACAACTATATATATTAAATACAACTATATATATTAAATACAACTACATATATTAAATAAAATTATTCGTTAGAAAAATAAAAATTATCGCGAAATTATCGCGTTCCATACGGGTTCTTCTCGCGCTCTATACAAATTCTTTCTCGCGCTCTATACAGATTCTTTCTCGCGCCGCTACGCGGCTGCCGCGTCCTGCGTTTTCTCTTTCGCGCTTTATACGGACTCTTTCTCCCGCTCTATATGAATTCTTCATCGCGTCGTTAAGCGAACGTCGTATCTCGCGGTAACCTTTTTTCGCGTTGCTCGATATATAATGCTTTCGAGAACATAATAAAGAGATCGTGAAAATTTCCGCTTTGTCCAACTTGCGATAAATCCTGCCTCAGATTTGGTAAGTTACTCCAGTCAAGATTTGGAATAGCTCGCATAATCTGGGTCAAGATTCACCACGAATTGGACAGAATGCAGATTATCACGATTTTTTATATCGCGTTACATACGGATTCTCTCTCGCGTTCTATACGAGTTCTCTCTCGCGCCGCTACGCGGTCGCCGTATCCTGCGTTCTCTCTTTCGAGCTTTATACGTACTCTTTCTCGCGCCCTATATACATTTTCTATCGCGTCACTATGCCAGCATCGTAACTCGCATTAACATTTTTTCGCGTTGCTCTATATAAAATACTTCCGAGAACATAATAGAAGGATCGTGAAAATGTCTAATCAGTCCTATTTATGATAGATTTTGACGCAGATCCGGTAAACTATTCTAGCTCAAGATTTGTGAATAAATCTTTAGCAAGAATTAAAAGTTATTCTAGCTCTACAAATCTTGAGCTAGAATAGTTTACCGGATCTGACTTAAAATCTATTACATATAGGACTGATCGGACGTTTCAGCGATTTTTTATAATGTAGAAATACTCGACCCGCCTTTGTTATTTTTCTCTCGAAGCATTTTATTAAAGGAAACTATATTAAACGCGAATATTTATTACATTTTCGGATATACAAATTATATTATTTATAAAAACAAATTAATTATTCGCGCAAAAAGCGCGTTCTTGGAGACGATTCGTAGAACGTTCACCGATGTTTCGAGTCTCGAAATTCCAAGTCAAAGAATACAAGCCTGTGATGTAAAACTTGTATACTTTGATGTGAAATTTAGAAGCGCGTCTCTTTGCGATAATTCGTAGAATGTTAACCAACGTTTTCTCACCCAAATAGTTCAAATCGAAATATATAATCTTTTCTTTTTGAGTTAAAAACATGTGTTTCAGTCCTTCTCGAACTATTTTCGACGCGATAATTCGTAAAATGTTAACCGATGTTTCTCATCCTAACATTTTAGATCGAAATATACTTTCCTTCGATCTAGAAACGTCAGGTTTCGAAAATCTTGGTTAAAAACACATTTCGATTCTTCTCGAACTATCTTCGGCGCGACCGCGAAATATTATATCGAAAATGCGATGGTAATACTATGCTGAATATATAAAATATGTTATATTATTTATAAAATATGTTATATTATTTATAAAATATATTTATACTAACAATAAACTACTAAAGTTTGAATGTTTTAAGAAACGTCTCCGAGAGCGTCGTAGATAGAATAGCGAACGCGCGTTTCGCAAAATTACGAAGCGCTCGCGAGTTCGATCCTCGCGAAACATGCGCTCGTTATTCTCTTCTATCGTGCTCTCGGAGTATTTTATTAAACGTGAATAGTATTTATTAAACATAAATAATATTTATTACATTCTCGATATACGTTTTTCTCGCTCCTTACAGCGGTATTTTATAATGCCCCCATGGTAAAGTATCCGTAGTTCCCGATATCGCGTATCGCTTGTCATCGTGCGGACTGAGCGTGACCTTCAACTCCGACACTGTATACATCTCGTGTAACTTGGACCTTATACAAAACTGCTCGCGCTTCATCTCGATCCCTCGTCGAAGACAGCGCGCGTAATCGTCGAACGTTATCGTTCTCGCGACGACGCCGCTCTTAACACCCTTGATCTTTTTCGTATCGCTTCTACCGTCGACTCGCAGCGCGTATATCTTCGCTCTGAGTCCGACGAATTCGGTCATAATCGCGCCAGCGTTCTCATCCTTCATCGCACCAGGTATTTTCTTATTAGCGAGAGGCATACCGTACGCGTTGTCCGTCGCGTAATCGCTCGTATCGAATCTGTCGATATCGCGCTTCATATCCTCGTACACGTCCTCGCACTCGACGTGATAAATGAGGCTATCCGTGTCGGTGTACATTATCTTACACTTATCTCGATACAATGGTAGCATGTATTTGTAATGAAATTCGTATAAACGAATCTTGGATACGTCGAGAATGCACATACCCACGTAGATCGGTTTGTTGAACTTAATCTCGAGTTTGCGCAATTCCACGGCTACGAGATCCTCCGCGAAGACGCTTCTACTGTGAAAGTTCGGCTTTGCGATCATCGCTTCCGCGCCGTATCGCCCGTCCCATCGAGTCACGAGTCGGAATTTGAATGATTGCGCACGTTCTCCATAGTTTTGCCGAACACGGCGTTATTCATCAATTTGTACAGATTTTTCTCAAACTCGTTTTTCGCGTTAATTCGTAATCGCGTGTTCAGTTCGATATATCCGCGCAGCTATGGAGATTGTGCGAATCGCAATATTCTGTGTATTCTCGTAACGCGTAATCCGTGTCGAACGCATTGCTGCAGATTGCGATAATATATCACGTAACGGCTCTTATCGTACAGCGTGGCGAGAAGTTTCTCGTCTCGTTTTCCGGGCGGCTTATCGCGCGTCGGGCAGAACGGCAAGTCAGCGTGAGAGTCGTGAAGGTCGGACGGATACGCAAGGTCGACCTCTAGAATGTAACCGATAGGCGAGTTCGGTGTCACGGACATTAAGTCAATGCTCGTAACGTCATCGACCCATTGAAAATCTTCGTAAGGCAACGACTGACACATCGCCCATCCATACAAATTATTTATATCGAAGTACATGAGATACGACGATGGTTCCGAGGAATCGTACGACTGTAAATACTTGTTATTAGCGCGCGCGTATCTGTTGGAACATTGACTTAGCCCGCCGAGTATTCCGCATTCCACGAACATCACCATATCGATGTCGGTTAACAATTCGAATCGCACACCCGTATACTTTAACATAGCGTCCCATGTGTATCCTAGTAACGTGTAATAGTACGCGGGATCTAAATTATAACTTCTCATACACGCGTCGCGAAAATTTTTGAAGACATCGGCCAATAGAAGAATGTCAGTCTTTAAATACTAATCGCTATAGTCGCCTAACGTCTCGACGCGAAACCGCTCCCAGACTCTTATCGCGCGCGCGTAATCGCTCTCGGATATCGCGTCACCGGTTAGCGAACTGTGGAAAGCCTCGCGCGGCGGTAAACGAGTCTCCAGCAATTTATCTACGTCGTCGACATACTCGTACGAAAAACCCTTTCGCGCGAGAAGCTCGAAATCGGCGTCGCTAAGATCGGAAAATTCCGAACGCGCGATCCTCAACTCGCTCTTGTCGAGATACGACGCCAATTTTTGAAAGAATCCACAAAGCGCAATTTCAAACGTCTCCCGAATCATCCCTCGTCCCACGCATCCTCGACGTTCTTCGTGAAAGAGATGTACGTTTCTTTCGTTATCGGCAATACTTCCACGCTGCCGGGAAAAGCGTTAGCTACATCTTTAATGATAAAATACGCGTCGTAGCCCGATAAATTGTGAAAGAATACGGGAATTACGTAAGTATCCTTATAATTTAAATTACAATTCGAATGCGCCGGACCTTTGTACCGTCCGGTCAGATGACAGTGATCGCGCACGCGAGCGTCTTCCGATTCGAACGGTCTCTTGCATATGCTGCAGTGCGTCGCGCCTATGAATCTCTCCCACTCGTCCGATGTAAGATCCGTCCTAGGCGCATCTGTATCGAGAATAGTCTTTGCGCGAAGCGCTAGATCGTGCAGTTCTTTAACGAACCACGATACGCAATCCTCGCCGCGATAAGCTCTGTAAGTCGAGCTAACGCCGTCGAGCGCGCATCACGCGTAATATCCGGCGCTATAGACTTTGTGATGCTGAACGATAGATGTGTTCGACGTTCTCCTTTCCTCTTTCTTTTCCAGCGCGAATTCGAGATCGGCGTACACCACGAACGGAAGCCGCTCTTTTCTACCGTAGTTGCGAAACTCTAACCATTTGTCGTCTTTGGTAGGAAGGACTATAGCGCACTCGTTCATCCTTTCGCAGTCCACGCTGTGAGCCGATAACTTATCGCTCGTTCGAAAATAATGCATGCATCTGCGACATAACGCACATTTTTAAATCACGTACATTATCGACATCGCGCGACGATTCTTTTAATTTGTACTCACCGATCGCATATATGCGATTTATTTTGCCTACCGCTCAGTTGCGAGTCGACGAGTCGCGACAGATTCTTGATCCACGCGAAATGCGCCGCGTTATCTCGTTGCGTCGTATCGTCCAGATACAGCAGATTAACGTGTCTGTCCTTTTTATCACCAGTGAGACGCAGAGGAACGACACGGCAGCCGCCTTTCCCGTTCTTCTTATTCCAAACGGTGTACACGGTTGATAGATATGCTGTTAATACGCTCGAATCTAGTAATTCTGTTCAAACTCATAGGAAACTCAACGCCCTCCAGATTCAACACCGTCGAGTAGTGAGGATACCGCGAGCTTCTCTCCGTATTTTTCTCGACTGGATATAGAGCGGCGACTACCGCCCACGCGAAACACGCGTTATCCGTAGATCGCACATTAATCACCGCTTTCTTCAACATAATCTCTCGCGGTATCTCGACGCGACATCCAGCGCGTATAGGATTGTACCTGTTCACATTCACCGTTAAATTAAGTATTCGCGATAACGCCCATCCGCTATCGCGCTCCTGAAATTCCTCCAACGAGGCTAGAGTAGCATCGACCTCGCTTCCCGTACCACTCTCGCAGGTCGGAAAGAGGTAGAAGCGGATAATTCTTCGTGGCGATAGTCTTAACACCGATCTTGTCGCCCGAGACGAACTCGTTGATGAACGCGGTATTGACCTTGACACTGTTATATCTATCCATAACATCGCGTATTCGATCGAGCACGGTATCTCTAGCGTCCTCGAGAAATCGCAGAGGTTCGATATAATCGAAATTAATAACCGCGCCGGTTAAAACGCGTCTAGAGAAAGCCGTCTCGATCTCGGACCACGAGAATCCCTCGCGTCTCTCTACGGCGCCTCCCACGCGTTCGAAACGTCGACGCAGATCGTCTCTCGCGCCCGTCAATCGAACGATTCGAGCGATAAGAGAATTGATCGCTCCGGTCGATCTCCCTCCGCGCTCGCCTCGACACCTCTCCCGCAGAGATTCGAGACGCTCGTCGCACCGTCGTGCTCACGTGCGATACGCGTCCTCCCGCGCGCTATCGAGAAGATCGCGCGCCTCCATCGTTTCTCGATTCGTCACTCGTCGTTTAACGAACGCCAAGATTTTTTACAGATAAACCACGTCTCTTCTTCGTCGTAATTCTCGATGTAGAACAAAGCTCTCGTCGCGCAGCCGCCGCACCAATTATTCGACAGGTCGAAAACCTCGTCGACGAGATCGCAAGTGGGCACTATCTCGCTATACACCGTTTTTGTCACGTGCGTCGATACGTTTCTCACGAAACTCGAGCTACGCGCGCAATACGCGCAATATCTCTCGTCCTCCTCGAAATAATTTCTGTTCCCGAATCGGCAACCGAACTTAAAAAAGCAATGCACGACGTGATTCACATCCCACGAAAATTTCGGAACTCCGTATCGCCGTTTCCAAATGCGATAAAGCAAATAGCCGTCGGCTCCGACATTCGCGAAGGGCTCGTCGAATCGCGTCTCACTCGCCTCTCGCACGAACTCTTCCGCGAAGCCGATCTTTTCTCTACAGTACAAACAGTCCTCTATATAACGTTCGCGCAGTTCCTTCTTCAAACAATTCAGTATCTCCAAATTCCGTATATCCTCGATACTTCCGATTCGAACATTCACCGCTCTTCCTTCTAATCTCGTTAAAGCGCTCGGCGCGCGCTTCATTGCGCCGCGAAATATTCTCGAACGTACTAATACCTCGAGACCGCCACGGCGTTCTTTTATAACGGGGAAAAATAGCGAGGACGCGCCCCGATTAACCGAGCCGGATACTCGCTCTCGGACGCGTCTCGCCACCGGACGCGCGTCGTCGCCGGAAAACGGAAAAAACTCGCCCCGAAACGCGATAAGCGTGCTCGTATCGCCGTTAACGCCGTCCCCCTCGACGCCGGGCGCCCGGCGTCCGCTCGCGGATCGCGCGCTAGAAGCGTCGCGCGCGTCCCTAAAGAATCGTGATAGCGGATCGCGCGCTAGAAGCGGCGCGCGTCCCTAAAGAACGAGTCGCGTCAAGGTCGAATCGGGGAGGAACCGCGATCCCCCCGATCGACCCGAGCACCATCTCTCGAGCATTCTCGGCGACTCGTACCCCGCTTCCCCCCTCGCCCTACGTACCACCCCGTTCCCCCCCGGCTCGAACTCCCCCCCGCGGGCACCAACAAACTGCTCAGACACATATCTCTGTCTCTCTCTCTCCAATGGTACCTCTCTCTCACACTCATTGCAAAAGTGAGCTAGAACCAACCTTACTATCCTACTCTTAATATTTTTAGCTTCTAAGTTCTTACATTTTTTCCTCGCTATTTTTCCACTATGTCACATTTACAACTTGCTCATGTATTTATAGAGTAAAAACATCATAGTGCGTATATATTTGACTTTTAAATAAAATAATCAAAGTACAGACTCTTTATTAATAAATTAAATTAATGATATAGCCCAGGCAGCAAGGTGTCGTCAATTTGATGTCAATAATTTGTCATTTGAAGTCGCGAACGTCATGTTACCAAATGAAGACGTAATAATGATGTCATTTTTTTGACCTATTAATGACGTTAGTAGATTTACCATCTTATGACGTATTTACAACGTCACACTTTTCACTAATTAGTAATTAATTATTTGACCATTTAACGTATTAGTAAGGTTCTATCAATGACCAATTACTGACGTTAATTATAATCTATTCTGTATACTTGCAATATCAATTTTTTGATCAAATTTTAGATTAACTATATGTACATTCGATATATTAATAATGTTATAAGTTTTGTTGATCATCAACTTAACATTTATTATTTATTAGGATTAATTACCCAGGCAAGGTGTCATTATTATAACGTTATTTTAAGGTCATTTCTTATCATATGACATAATGTTGTTAAAATATGTCAATATTAAAATTAACGTATTTATATAAAGAAAATTATAAATACAATATTTTATGATACTTATAAAGTTTGCATAACTTCCTGTTCAAAACCCTTGAAAATACGGTATATTATATTACAAAACTATGAAATATTGTTTAATATTAATAATTAAATTTGATGTTCAAGTTTTTATATATTCAAAATTATTATTTATTTAATATTTTATGAGAAATGTTACTGCGCGCAACATTTCAAAACTTTACAAAAAGATATTTCAGCCATTAGTTCGTTTATTTATTGCCATGCGATGCGCGACGTGTGTTATCTCGTATTTGAGTTTCAGTCATGAGAATTATATAAAGCTTCGAGCAACTGGCAGGAGATTAAAATGTATTTACTTGTATCAATTTAATTTCTGATGCAATCCCAGTATAAGGAATTCAGATATTAGACTGATAGTTTTAAAAGTCGGTCAGATAAATATCCGAAAAAGTTAAAATCATCCGTTTATTGTCATTTTATCATACATATGACATCAACGGTCTGTGATCAATGACCGTTATTTTAATGTCACTTTATGTCGTTTCAAAGGTGAAGTTGACGTAACAAGTGACTGAAAAATGACGTTGTAATGACGACACCTTGCTACCTGAGAAATGACGTATTTTTGGCGTCGATTTATAACGTCGTTCAGATGAGACAAAAGTAGGTCAGTTTTACGACATTTGGACGTCATTTCAAGACGTCTGCTGTGTCATAAGAATGATCATAAAATGCCGTCAAATAGACGACACCTTGCTACCTGGGAGATAAGTGACAACTTAAAGTCAGCGCGGAAATTAGTGCGCGTACATTATTTGTAATTTATTACAATAAAAATCATCAAATTATAATAAAACGAACGTTTCAACCCCTTTTTTAGATCTTCATTAGCGCGATAGATATTTAAATAATATTATATCCTGTTCATCTTAAAAAAGTTAATAATATCGCAGTGAAAACTTGAACAAAACGCAATTGACATATTACACGGAAACGAAGTAAACATGTTAATTAATTCGCTATGGAACAATACCAGGGAATTAAAAGTATGTCATCCATGATGTAAGATGTTTGAATTTTCCTCCATCTCAACAGACTGATTTGTGTTGTGTGATCTTGATTGCGATAGTCCTTTTTAATCATTGGTTGTACTAACATCGTTGGAACATACCAGGAAGCACATCGAGAACATGTCTTTTTAATCCTTATTAATTCTCATGCTTCCTGGCTAGTCAACCGAGGATGGAGGGGAATTCAAACATCTTACATCATGACATACCCCAGTAAACATAGATAACTGCTATATAACATAACTGCTATATAACATGGGAATAACATGTAATGTAACAGTTGTTATGCCTAATTTATATTGGGATTACATAATTGTCTCTTATTTATGCAATATAACACCAGACTATAACTGCTATGTAACATGGGAGTAATATGTAATGTAACAGCCCAGTGACAGAGTAATGTCAAAAGACGATATAATGACGTCTATTTTTGATCTATAATATCGGCGACTAATAATTGACGTTTAAAAGACCTCATTCCCAGATAGCCAAGAATGTTAAAATCACGTTTTGCCAAAGCTTTGCGACAAAGCTTTAATTTTGACAACAATTGTCTAGCAAACATTTGTCTTGTTTTGGTTTGTTAAAAAGTTCGAAGTAAATTGACGGCAAAACTTTTCGTCTTACGATGCTGTAAATAATAAGAAAGGGCTTGCCCGTTTATTTTACGCATAGAAGAACACATATGATGCTATTCATGGTATAACACAAACTTTACATCAATTAGTAATAAATCTTGTTATACACGCTATAATAGCAAATTTACGACAAGAACAGAGTAAACCTTATTGTACACAATATGATAACATATTTACTAAAAGAACAGAGCAAAGTATACTTTTGCACAACGAGATGCAAAATTCACGTCAATAACAGAGCAAATCTTGCCATGCACGGCATGGCAGCAAATTTACAGCTTTATTTTATTACAAATTTTACAAAAATATAGTAATATAGCCGATAGTTCGTTTGTTCATCGCTATACGACGCGCTATATGCATCCATCTCGTATTTGATTTTTAGTCATGAGAAGTATATAAAGCTTGCAAAAAGCAACTGGTAGAAGATTAAAAATATAACTATTTCTATCAGTTCAATTACTGATACAATCCCAAACTTAGGAAATTCAGATATTGGACTGATTTTTTCTCTTAGATCGGACAGATAAATGTCTGAAAAAGTTTAAATCATCCGTTTACTTAAAATGTAAAAATATATATATATATATATATATATATAAAATTCATATATTCATCATATTATGAATTCATTTTCAATTATTCATATATTATCATCATTCATAATTATAATAAATGTCACCTAAGACTCTTATCTGCACGGTCGCATATTCTTAAACAACGCGTCAGAAAACATGATAGATTGCTTCACAAAAAATATTCCTCTCTGCGAGATTTATCGTTCCTCAGAGTTTGTCGCAAAGTTTCTGAATCACCCTACACAGAAAATTACCACAAATTTACGCACGAAAAAGTTTGCTCTATTCTTGCCACAAATTTGCTGCCATGCCGTGCACGGCAAGGTTTGCCCTATTCTTGTCACAAATTTTCTGTCATGTCGTGCACAGCAAGGTTTGTCCTATTTTTGCCACAAATTTGCTGTCATGCCGTGCACAGCAAGGTTTGCTCTATTATTTGCATAAAATGTGCATCACACTGTTGCGACAAAACGTGCCAGCAAAAGGTAAGCTTTTTGCGGACACTCCTTGTCACAATCTTACTGTAAAGGCATGCTTGAGTTTGCTGCA
The DNA here is from genome assembly GCF_030449975.1 of Polyergus mexicanus. Taxonomy (NCBI): domain Eukaryota; kingdom Metazoa; phylum Arthropoda; class Insecta; order Hymenoptera; family Formicidae; genus Polyergus; species Polyergus mexicanus. Next base: position 6,383,303 of record NW_027223329.1, on the reverse strand, counting down.
AACTTTGCGCAAAATTTGCATCATTTTGCTTGCTAGGTTTCATAGATTAGCCAAAGACGTAATTTTGAAGATCGTCTTGTGATCGTCCAAATAAAGTCCTTTTGTAATTAATATCGGGTTTATAGTTCATTTGCTTACCGCTATGCGGTGCGCTATTCACTATCTATACCTGTATTCAAATTTTTGTTATGAGCGTATATAAAGCCTGCAAAATGCGGTTAATAACATTGTAATTATTTTTTTATCAGTTCAATCTCTGATACAATTCCCGTATCAGGAAATTCAAATATTAAACTGATTTTTAGAAATCGGACAGATAATATCCGATTTTAATTTATTCGGACAATTTCTATCCGAATAAGTGAAAATCTTTTGTTATTATCCACTTAAAATATGAAACAGAAATTAACTTCCATATAAACAAAATTTTTAATTTTATAAATTAAATTATTTAAATTTACCTATAATATATATTACATTAATATATGTTATATTATTACTGTAATTGGTCTCAAACAAATGTCAGAAAATGACGTCCCGTGAATGTGACATATCGACGTCATTTTCGACCTAACTTAGGATATCTAATTGGTCATTTTGTGACCAAAATTTATTGTTATTGTGACGTCAGTTTGCTACTTGGATGCACATTACATGATTGTAACAATCATATTACATTTTAGTAACATGTTTTTTTCATGTCATATAAGTGCAATTTTGTATGAGTGGGAAATAACAACCAACGTGAATGTTATATGTAATAAATACGTTATATTACTTGTTACATTCCGTTTCATTAAGGCAATGTTACAGTTATGTATCTGTGTTTGCTGGGACCTTTACTTCCCTGGTATCCTTCCATAGCGAATTAACTAACATGTTTATTTCGTCTCCATGTAACATGTCAATTGTGTTTTGTTCAAGTTTTCATTACGATTGTTAACTTTTTTAAGTTGAACAGGATATAATATTATTTAAATATCTATCGCGCCGATGAAGATCCAAAAAAGGAGTCGAAACGTTCGTTTTATTGTAATTTAATGATTTTTATTGTAATAAATTACAAACAATGTCGCACACTAATTTCCGCGCTGACTCTAAGTTGCCACTTATCTATATCATTAATTTATTTTAAATAAAATAAAAATAGTTTTAAACTTCATGACAAATATACTTCGTTTTTACAAAAGTACAAGTATCTTTAGTGCGTGTATGAATCTTTTGAGCGTAACAAACCTCAAAATTCGCCTTTCCTTAGCGGTTACGGGCATAACAAAAGATATCGATTTATATTTTTTCAAAATAATATTGTTCATTATAAAAGTATGGTCTTTTATGAGCTGCCAAACGATCAACTTTGATAAATGTTGTAAACAATTAAACAAAATAAAAACAGCAATTTTGATCAATCGGAAAAGTCATCTTTAACTACAAATTTTACATTTCAATGCAGATCAAACATGAGAACTCCATCCAAACTGAAATCTGCTATATTGTATCTGCTATCTTCTATATTCTCCGAATGTTATTTTTCTCAATATTTATTTTAGTCATTACAAAATAGTTTGAATATTTGTATCCTTTTAGATTAAATTCGGTAAACCTTGATATTAGCATCGACCTCACCGATTTCAATGACCTTGACATATGTTGTCAAGGACATGATTCTAAGTAACTTGCAAAAAATTTTAGCTGTCACTCGTTGTTTATTACAAAGTTATTAACAATTAAATTATATGATAAAAACACATTAAACGCGATAATCTAAACTTCTCCATGCATGAGCATTATATATTTAAGTATTTAATTGTATATTTAAGTTATTAATTGTATATTTAAGTAATTGCATGGGCAAGGGAGGAGCTTTAGGATTAAATCAAATTTTAATTTTAAATCAGAAATAGGTTTAGGTTCAATTATACCTTCCGGAAGTGGAATCTCTCCGTAGAAGAAGGAGGAAGGGGGAGGGTGGAACTAGAGTCCTATATAATCAAAGAAGCGACAATAGCGTTCCGCTTGCTGATTGGCTGATCGCCACGGGCCCGTTCCACTTAACGACCGCAACACTCACGTATCATTTCATCTTTGTTGTTCACCGAAAGTTAAACAAAGACAGATAATGGTCGCAAGCGTTGCGGTCGTTAAGTGAACACGTCCTATGTTGGCGATTAGTTTGCACGTAGTGAATCCTACGCAACCGGCATACCGTAAGTGAAGAAAAAGTATATTTGTAATTGTTATTTTCTAAAAAAAAAACATCTTGAATATCTCTGAGACATTCTTAAGACATTTTAGATTACACATGGACAGCTGCAGGATCAACATGGCGATCATGGGAAGCATGGAAGGGGTAACGATGTCGTTTCTCTGATTATATAGGACTCTAGGCGGAACCTACTGCATCCACGCATATACTTTACATCGCAAAGCGAGATCCATTTCATAATTCTTGTATGAATGGGAAAATGTTGCGAGCTTGTATTCATGCCGAAATATATGCAGTCGAAATATATGCTTATATTGCAAGCATCGGTTGGTCACTATCTTCAATTGTTAATAATTTTCTAATAAACAACGAGCAACGGCTAAAATTTTTTGCAAGTTACAACATATGTCAAGGTCATTGAAATCGGCGAGGTCGGTGCTAATATCAAGGTTTACCTTAAATTCTTTGCATTCTTTTAGAATTCAAAAATTACGTTTTTATTTTCTTCAATAGTATATTGATTATTTTTCGTAATAAAAATATATGAATGCTCTTAGGAAACTGACAAAAAATTGTAGACAACAACAGAGATTATTTAGTCGATAAATAAATTATTTTTTATTGTACGAAATAAGGTTAAATTTTATTCAAAAATCAAATTTAGCTTTTTAGCTGACCCAATAGAATATAATATCATTAATAATAACATTTAGTGAATGACATATTATTTTTCAAAAAATAAAAAATAGTTACATGTTTAATTTAATAAAAATTAAAGTATGGGAATAATTTTCAGTATATAATTGCTTAATTATATATTATAGAGATGTAAAAGAGATAATTGAAGTACATTCATCTCTAATTTAAAAAAATTAATTTTATTTTAACAAAATATATTAATTTTAAATAATATGTATGCTGTATATATGGTATTCCAGGTCAAGTCAATGAAACTTCAGGATCTAGAAAATTGAATTTAAAACGAAAAGATTTCTATAAATATAGGTCCGGAAACGCTTCGTTAAAAAAAGTTATAGCTAATAAACTCTTTATAACGTTAAGTTAGATAATTCTCTGTAAGTAATTAGTTATAATCAAAATTTAATAATAACCTTTTTATGTTTGCATGTACAATGTTTGCACTACAAATTTAATGTGTACGTAAAGACGATTGAAAGATGGTTTTTTCCAGTTTCTGATTTTTTCGTTGTTTTGAGTTTATTTTCTTTTGAATACCTTATCAGAATTAAATGAAATTAGTGTAATTTAGTTTGTTATTTAATTACTTATTAGATTTATTTCGTTACTTTTTTCAAATAAATGATGGTTTTTGAAATTATTTTTGAAAAATCATGAAAAAAACGTAATTTTTCAAAGTTCATTAGCTATCACTTTCTAACGAAGTGTTTTCGAACCTATGTTTATACTAACTTTTTTGTTCTAAATACAATTTCTTATAAGACCTTTATTGATTTGACCTGGCACACCTTGTATAGTATCAGGACATTTAACTTTAAAACTTAAAAAATTGCGGCAAGATATGATCGTATATAATCATATTTTAATACAAGATAAATTATTTTAGTTTTTAACAAAAAATATCATTGTATTTAATATTTGTACTATAGAACATCCCATTTAATACTTAAATGTGCAATAACGTTTTATATCCATGATTCTTGGAGTTAATGGATTATATTATTTGTTTTCTATTATTTTTTCAATATATTGAGAACATTTATATTCCAATAATTCTATCATCTAAGTATAATAACATAAATAAACATACCGCAATCAGGTTTTGTACCACGTATTCTGGTACCAGCAAACTCAATCCCGTGCGGGTCGACGCACCAACAGAGACCAAGGCCATGATGACACTGAGTGCTACGATAATATCCTCGCGAATCGCAAACAGGTGCAGAATCCGGCGATGATCGTCTGCGCATAGCGGCACATGGACGTTCGGCTTTGGAGAAACATCCACACCATTCAGATCCGCTTATGAAAATATCGCTGCAAATATGCCGTCAAACGTGTATTTTATTTTATTATAATTGTTTAGAAATATCTTGATATTTTTAATTTGATAGAATAATGATATCATAACATTTAAATTATTGTTGTATTAAACATAAATATAATATGAATAAGATTGATAAGAGCAACCATAGCAAAGATAATATATGTGTAAAGAAGAGCGATGTGCGAAATTTTGATATACGGCTAAAAAAATAGAATCCTTTTTATAATTGGATTATTTTAAAGTGAAACTCAGCGAAAAATCACCGTAGACAAAAAATTAAAAAAGCATTTTAAAGTTTGAAGTTTCAACTTTAACGTGTCATCGATAATTTTTTTAAATTTAATTTTCTTTGTTTTTCGCTTTAAAAAAGAATACATTGTTTTGTTCCTTAAAATTGATACTCCGCAACTCTGTAGCTAAAAATTTTTCTAAAAAAATTTAAGTTAAGTTCCATAAACTACAACGGTTTGCCTACAAAACGCTTTTTAAAAAATTTTCCTACGATTTTTTTTGGCACGATTACACGATTTTGAAACCAAACCTGTATTTTTTAGAAATCCTTTTTTAGGACACAGAATTAAAAAGATAAAAAAAGTTGAGAAAACTATCAGTAGCACTTCAAAATTGAAACTTCAAGTTTCAAAATACTTCTTTTGTCTGTGATGGTATTTTGTCGAGTATCGACGTTATTTCTAAAAGATACAAATTTCATTTTAAAATTATATAACACGGCCAAAAAAATTGTAGGAAAATTAAAGAAAAACATTTTGTAAGAAAAATGTTATATATAGTTTATAGAATTTGAGCTAAATTTTTCAAGAGAAATTTTTTTTTTTATTGCAGAATGTCAAAAATACGTAATTTTCAGGAGTAAAATAGTGTTTTTTTTTTTAAACAAGAAAGATAAAAAAATTTTATAAAAATACCCATAGTACGTTAAAGTTGAAATTTCAAGCTTTAAAATACTTTTTCAATTTTTTTTCTACGATGATTTTTCGTTGAGTTTAAAAATAGTTCAATTTTCAGCGTATAGAAAGTATTTTTTGTTTTTGTTTTGAGTAATATACATCAAATAATATATAAAATATTATATCGATTAATAAGTGTGTAAAATAATATAATATTTACATTAGAAAACAGCAAATGTAATAAATAAGAAATATAATTAGTTATAAAAAATAATAAAGAACTTTTAATGTATAAATTATAAAAAAACAGTATTTATTGATTAATAATCAATAAACACACGTTTAGATATAATAGCGCAATACATTGAGTTAGACCAAGTTTGTATTTGGCACAATATAATATAAACCAATAAGAATTAGCACCTTTAATATCTTCCAAACACTATAGAACTTAGAGAAAAATTTGTTATTGTACAACAAAGATTGTACAATAAAAAAAAGACCATCATGGTGATAATGATTTTTTTATAGATAAAGTCGCTTCGGGAATGGAAGGTAACTTTACTTTTTTCTAATGATAAATTATAAAACGCTTCATACTGTTACTTTTGCAAGTATATTTATTATATTTTGATAATTATCCTTTATAGTTGATAAAATTATTATATTTGCAAGTAAATTTTTCATTATTGGAATTGTTTTTGCCATCGCTTTCTTATTTTGTTCTTTTTTTTATATATTTATCTGTACCTGACCTTTCATTTCTTTATGATTATATCTGTATTGTTTTCATACATATACTCACGCATATGTTAGCATCAGATCTGTTTTTGAAATTTTTATATCATTTTTTTTGTTTCTAACTCGTGTGTTAAAGATGACATATGTCATATTGTCATTTAATACTCAGTATACGCACACAAGTCAAAAGTTAGCCATATCGCAGGGCCGAAAATGAAAAAATAGACGTTGTCCACGATATTTTACACCGATAAAAAACTCGTATAATATATAAAATATTTACATGGAGATCGAGGTATACTTCGAACCCTATATCTTTACTCATCTCTCCTACCTTTATATCCGTTTTTCCGTTCCATAAACCGTCCTTTTAAATGCTCCATCTCCCTTAACCTTTCTCTACCTCTATCTGCCATTCACTTCCCTTTATAAATTCCTTTCTTTTCTTTTCCCAACCCTTCAAAATGTTCCTCTAAAGGAAGGAAGGTTTTCCTCAAAATCTCTCTTTGTTCTTTGCCTCATTTTCTTCCATCACTTTCTCACCAACTCTCCTCTTTTTCTTTTCCAAACAAACAACTTCTCATAATTCACTGCTTTTAAACCCATCCTCCTGTTTAGTATCTCCCTTTGTAACTCCACCCTATCTATATATCACGGCGTGTACTTTTTCAGCACCAATCTATAGAACCATACCAACCTATCGAATAATCATATCCTCCTTTCCCCATCCTCCCCTATACCTCGTTTTCCCATTTTCCCCATACTTCCTTTTCCCATCTGTACTAATAATGCCGTCTCGTTCTTTTTACTTTTTTCCTTACATACGCATTTTGCTTCCTATTATAGTTCACCGTATATCCGAGATACTTAGGCTCTTATTCTAAGCTCACATTTTGAGGCATATCTAAAGTATCACATTTAGAGACGCAGATAAATGTACTAGTAACACGAAAGTCAGTCGAATTCTCATCGCACATTTATAGCGCCTTTAATTACATTTATGATTACCATGTTGTATATTGTATATTATGCTTATTACGCGCATACGGCACTATGATAGGCCGCCAAACAAATCATTATATCACGCGCCATGAGTTAATTTAGTAAATTTCATTTCGATCTTTCTTTTGGCGTTATTGCAATACAAAACGCAAATGCACATATAATTGTAACAACATTCTTTAATTAACCGATATTTTTGTCGGAACTCGTGATCATTATAAACATCTTCAAAAATGTTTATTCTATTTTGAAATACCCGCGGGTCACGATTACGCACTGCATTTACTTTCCAAATTTCGATCGCACGATCAATGGCCTAATGGCCTAGTTTATACCAATATATTTTCATACATAAAATAAATTCTATACTGTTCAACCACAGTCGTTCTATTCTTTAAGAGGCCCAGTAAGCAATTTGATAACAAATTGTTGCCAAATTGGCATCAAATTCGCTCAAAACTTGGTAACAAATCCAGTGCCATCTGTGTCCGCATTAAGCTTGTGTTTTGGTGACAAAGCTTGTTGACATAACCTGACAGCAAATTGACGGCAAAAACTGAGCAAAGCTTGACATGATTTGACGTCAAATTGATGGCAAAAATCGAGCAAGATCTGCGCAAGACAATCTGATAGCAGATTGTCAGCAAAAACCGAACAAATTCTGCAGCTTTTGGCCATTCATATAAAAATATATATTTAAATAGATTTAAAGCCTTAACCCTAAGTAATAAAATGATGATAAGTTTTGGTCATAAAATGACCATTAGATAATTAGACATTATATAAAATCATATATTAATATGTTAAAACATATAGGTAAATTCAAATAACTTAATTTATAAAATTAAAGATCTTTTTGGACAGAAATTGTTTGAATAAGTGAAAATCGAACAATTTCTGTCCGATTTGCAAAAAATCAATTCAATATCTGAATTTCCTGTATAAGAATTGTGTCAAAAATTGAACTGATAGAAATATATATATTATAATATTATTAGCATTTTGTAGGCTTTATATACACTCATGACAAGAATTTGAATACGGGTATAGATAATGAATAACGCGCCGCATAGCGATAAGCGACTGAACTATTTTATAATACTTTGTAATAAGCTGCAGATTTTGTTCGGTTTTTGCTGCCAATTTGCCATCAGATTGCGCACTCTAGATCCTGCTCAGTTTTTGCCGACAATTTGATGTCAGTCATGTCAGCAAGCTTTGCTCGGTTTCTGCCGCCAATTTGCTGTGTAGTTATGTTAGCAAGCTTTGCTTGATTCTTGCCGGCAATCTGCCAGCTTAATCGGTAATAACAACTCTTGTACCAAATTTGTAGCCTTTTTGCTGACAATAATTTGTAGCAAGCACTTGGCAATATCTGTTAGAACAGACCTGGCTGACTGGGGGAATGGTTATGATTGGCCAGTGTAATACGTATTACAGTATATTAGTGTAAACTAAGCCATAATTAATAAGAATAGAATTGATATTTATCATTCGAGCCTCTTTTAACTTTTTAATTTTATTATTTATTTCAGTGCTGAGATTTACTTGCACATTTCGGCCCGATTCCGTGGCTCACGCCTATTGTCCCCCACTCACCGCTCGTGCGTTAGCAACGAGTCGCCAGATATGCGTAACTAAGGATCGCGGCGCTTCGTCTCAGGAGCGTTTATATGTAAGAATGCCCAAATATAATAATAAGACAATACTTTTCTAAATACAGCGCGAAAATTCTTAGAATTAAAAGTTTTTCTTCGATATTTTATAATTCATTGATATAAAATATTGAAGAAAAACTTTTAATTATAGAAAAGTATTGTCTTATTATTATATTTGGGCATTCTTATATACGGACGCTCCTGAGACAAAGCGTCGCGTTCCTTAGTTACGCGTATCTGGCGACTCGTTGCTAACGCACGAGCAGTGAGTGGGGGGCAATAGGCGTGAGTCACGAAACGGGCCAAAATGTGCAAGTAAATCCCAGCACTGATTTATTTTAAGACATAATCATAAAATACATCCATGATATTGCAGTTAAATGTGCTCTTTTAAGCTAGTTTTGTTTCAAAGTGCAAGATTCTTCGTCCTAATTAATCCTTCCAAATGAAAATAGTGTCAAATAAAATGCACCCTTCATTGCACTTTACAGAACTATACTTTCAGAAGAAATTTCAGAATTGACCTAATATCATTAATATCGTTATGTAAAAAAGTTCTATTATTTACAGAAACTAGATCTGTAATAATTTTATTAATGAAATCAATTATATAACAGTGATAAAATTAATCAAAGTTACGAAGCATCGAGTACAATGCGCCAATATTACGTATAAATGTACGTATAAATGTACCGTCGGGCACATTTATTGGTATATTTATTGAGAATGGCATAAATGTGTTATAAATGTAGTTCAGAATACGATTTTCATTATAAAGTTGCGCATTTAAGCTAAAAATGGCGATTTGCTACTAAATATGCGCTCAGAATACCGCCACATTTATCGTGTTATCTAAGGCATATCTAAAGATAGATGTCAGCTCAGAATACGGGCCTTAGTTTTTAAGAGGATGTCGGACTGTTCTGTTTTATCGACAGAATGCGAATATTAGTTAAAATGCAAAATATTTTTGTTAATTATAGATATTTTTGTTAATATAGATATTAATAAACCCCTTTCCACAAAGTATTATTAAAGTACATTACAGTACACTGTGACGTTGCCGTCTCGTGCGCGTCCACCAAACCTCTCTCCGATCACGAAGGGCGGGCTAAAGGGCCGCACCAGTTACCCAATTTGCGAAAACCGTATCGCAGTCTCCAAACAGACGTTTTTAATCGAGATTTCGTTCATTATTTTAATTTCGTTTGTTATTTCTTTTGTCGTATGAACATTTAATTTGGGAGCCTCATCGGAAGGGAAGGCGGGAGATCAAATTTTGACGTCCAGAAGCATCTATTGAAAAACCGGAGAAACCTTCGAGGGGAGATGAATCAGTATTTCGACAACTTAAACAAGCAGCGGAAATATTGCGATGTCACGACGGGATCAGGATCTGCACGCGTGATGCGCGACGCACAAGACAACGAGCGAATCCTCGCGCAGACTGAGGACCGTGCGGAGCCGTTCCCCGTAGAAGTACTGCCGCTGCAGGGCGCAGCCCACAGGAAAAGACGGCAGCGAGGGTCATAATCATACTTCCGGCCAAGCCGTCCGATTTGGATCTCGCGACGGCCCCGCTGAGCGGACTCCAGCAAAATATCACTCGCGATAACAGGGTCGCGCGCACCTCCGATACGATCGTGAGCGCGCCGCCCGCTGGCCACAGCGTGTGATAGCGCGTAATTGGTCGCGGTGATACACATCCCGAGTGCACAGCCCCGGCTGGTCCCGCGGTATCGATCCTAGATCGCGAGCATCCCGGGGTCAGACGTCAGACTGGTGCGAGCCTATGTGCGAGATAGAGGCGTTTCGAGAGTGATTTGTCTGCGAGAGCTACTGTGACGAGAAGAGGGGATTCTGGCGATCGGGAGCGAAGGGATCGTGCCCGAGAGGACCTCGTCGACCTTATGCAGCCCTGAAGGAAGAGTGTGCCGGTAAGGTTATCCTCCGCCAACTAGCTACGCGCGATCGCGTCCGGGATTGTTTCGTTCTGCCGTCGTCGCTGTAAATTCGTACTTTGGCGTACGGGCTGAGTCCGATTCTTTAGTGTAGATTTTCGCGTTACAGCCACATCGCCAAGCGATTCGAGCCTCGGAGCTTCGAGAGTATCGATTTCTGCGGATTGTGATATTATCTCGCATTTAATTAACCGTGTGTCGTCCCTCTGAAGATTCGAATTCCAAATACTGCATATGTTGGTTCTCGCATGTTTAAAGCGTAAGTTTCGATTATACAATATGTCTGTTATCCGAGAGTGTGTGTCGATCGTGTAAAGCATGTCCTTTTGTATTGCGTTTGTGAATCTTCGCGTCTAGAATTTGCGTGCACGTTCTGTGCGAATTTCTTTCGCGATTATAGCGCGAATTGCGCGTGTCAAGCTTCATGTAAGCGTGTCTCGTTCGTCCGGAAATAACGAATGTGCGTGTTTCGCGAATTGCTTGTTAGTTATAAATTACATATTAGTTTTTAAGTGACAATAGCGGGCGAGACGGTCGCCAACTGATTGATATCGAGAATTGAATCGGGTTATCACCCGAATTAAAGTCGAAACTTATTAATTGTCAATTCGAAGGTGAGGCGTAGTTAACGTGAGAGAGAGAGTTACGGCCGATATAACGAGCCGACATCAACGTATATCTTCCGAGGTTTTGCGCCCCGTTTCTAACACCCAGTCTCATCCTCATCGCATTGTTATCGCCATCGAATATCTGTGCAGTCGTCATTACCATTATTACTTTCGCGGGGTCTCGCCCCGTTTATTATAATAAACTCGTTATTTTCTTTGTTTTATTTTACGTCTTTAATTTCAGCTTGTGTTTGTCGCTCCACTATTTGTTGCCTCTTGCTTAATCATCGCGTTAATAACTCCTTCGCCATATCCTTCTACTATTAGGCGAGCAAGACAGCCCGTGGCGGATTTCGATATATCTCGCGCTTAGAATTATCTTATGGCGTTTCACGAATTGATACGTGAGAGACCATGTCTATCGCCCAACTTTAGTTTTCTGTTATTTATTCTATCTTCCGTCATGGCACGCGTGGAACGCTCAACATCCCGTTCCTACTCGGCGCGTTATTCTTTATCTAATCTTTTCTGTTTTTGTCCTCGACCTTCCCGCGTCCTCCGTTCGGCAAATTAGCTCCTGTTCATCGGCGCAACGTCCATCTGAGCGACGGAGAGATCGAAACGGCGAACGCGCTTATTGTTTGGCCGTGATAAGGGAAAAAGTTGTCGCAACACATAGTAACGTAGTGCGGGGTATATGATTTCATGTAAAAAGAGAAAAAAAATTAAAAATTATAGTTTTGTTATCAATTTCTGCCATCAACATTTGCTTAATATAAAAGATTTGTAATTTACATATGTCTAACAAGTGGATTCCGCACTCGGCATTTCATCAAAGAGTATCAGTAAACTTTGAGAAATGAGTTTAGAAGCTTTATAAAAAAGATTTTACTATGCAAAACTTTCGTGCATATGTGTATGTGCGAGATCGAGGCTCAAGAGTAAAACAGAGCAGTAGATTAGTTGCGTGATGTCACGATAGACAATGCTGCAATCTTACATGACAAGAACAGACATAATCGTACTATCTTTGTCTCTTTCATGCGTGAGAGTAATATACATGTACGCACTAACATTATTCCAATATTTTTTCTCTCTCGCTCTGTCTCTTTTTAATCGCTCGCTCACTATATACTACGTATCGCTTAGCTTCATGCTCCTTATATTCACTTACGCGTTCACTTGCACTTCTCTCTCTCTCTCTCTCTCTCTCTCTCTCTCTCTCTCTCTCTCTCTCTCTTTCTGCTCGTTCATTATTGTATTCTTTTATTCCCATTATTATATTTTTTTATTTGCTCAACTCTTATTCTTTCTATTCTCGTCTCCCTACATAAAAATAAATAAATTTATTTATTCATTTTTATTTTATACAGCATAAATGAGATACACAATAAGTTATTTCCTTTTTATATTTAACTATAGTTAAATACAACACACGTACATACAAAAATATACATAATTAAATACTTTTTCTATTTATAAAATATACAATATCTCATTTATACTCTATAAAATAAACATGAATAAATTAATGATTAAATTTATTATTATTATTATGTAGGAAGACGAGAATAGCAAGAATAAATGTTGAACAAATAAAAAAAATATAATAATGGGGATAAAAGAATACAATAAAGAACGAGCAGAGAAAAGGGGAGAGAGAAAGAGAGAGGAGAGAGAGAGAGAGAGAGAGAAAGAGAGAGAGAGAGAGAGAGAAAGCTTCATTTATTATGCGTTCTGGGACGAATCTCCTCAAATGCAATAAATAAAAATACAATGTAAAAAAATAAATAATACAATATGATTGTGTACATGTAGAATGTTCGAAACCGAACTGAAAGTAATTAATAAAACGCGGCTTAAGCGCGATCATAAATTGGCGTGTTAGCAGCCATCGCGCGCATCGCACGGCACTCGACAAATAAGAGCGCGCTCCGACAGCGGCGCTACGCGAATCGTGTCAGGCCCGCGGCATCGCTCGTGCCTACCGATGCGGTCACCCGGGAGAGCCTAAGTTACAAAATAATGCGAATAACAACGTTCAATTTTGCCGAAATCATGATCAAATAGTAAGCGCGATCGTTCGACAAAACATATCGAACCTTCGAGAACAACTCAAAAATCGCGCAGTATATAAACTCTCGAGGAACCGCCCGGACCGCTAGATTTGATATCGTTGAGTTCAGTGTGATTATCTTTTTTCGGAAACGCTTGCAAAGCAAAGTAGCTCGCTTTTCTTTAAGACCATCGCTCGTGGTCCGCGAATTTAATCGTTCCCGAGACTATTCATCGCTCGTGAATATCACTCTCGCAATCTCGCCGTCGCTAAATATTCGTCGCTTGTGAATATTCGAGCCGAGATCGTTCCGTCGCTCGCGAGTTCAAATTTCGTGGTCGGTAGCTAGCCGACGCGAAACCGAGATTAAATTTAACGAAGTATTTAGATCGATAAGAACTTGTACATATATTTATTAGGTTTAAATATAGACAGACTGAATTTAATTAACACTTCGTGTACAAAATCCTTTCGTTCCTCACGCTCACGTTCAACCGCGCACATAGAATAACTATGCGAGTGAGTATATATGTAAGTGTACGTATATATATGTAAATGCGTTAATGCGAAAGTGTGCTATTATTATGTGAATACACATGTGTAAATATGTAAATGTAAGTGTGCGCTATGTGCGCGAAAGAATAAAATGTGTGTTTAAATATGAATGTATATAACTAGATTTTAATATTTAATCTTTAATCTTAATGTATGCCAAAGAGAGATGCCAGATTTTTAACAACCGCAATCATGATTCTAGTCATGTGGATGCACAGACGAGCAAATGCGCATGAAGCCTTGTTTAAAATCATTCCGCGTCGTTGCATTCCGGATAGATGATGGAAGACCATTTCATAATCTGGCCGATGAAAGTCTAAAAGAGTGTTTTTACAATTCAGTTCTACATTGTGGCTGAATTAAAATATCCTTCGGAGCTCTAGTGGCACAGTCAGTTGTTGTACTACTTCAGTTAAAATTGGAGTACAGTAGACTTGGTTGATTAGTTTGTAATATCTTGTACAATAAGCATCTAACAAAGGCTCTCCGAAAATCGACTTTAAATCAACGTAGCTTTTCGTAGTAAGGTGTAATGTGTGCATCAGCCCTTACATTAAAAATAAATCTAATATAAGAATTCACTGGTCTATGAAGTCTCAGATTATGTTCGACAGTCGTGTCTGTATAAGCTGCACAGCAATAATCGACATATGGATAGATTAGTTAAATGACGAGCTTAAATCTAAGAGTATCAGGAAATAGGTGCCTGCAAAGTTTTAACTGATATAGAACTGAATGAATCTTGTTTGCCATATTAGTAACCTGTTTTTCCCAAGATAGAGTATTCATGATCGTAATATCAAGATACTTAATAGATGTAGAATATTCAATTGTGGACCTGTTCACTTTTATTTCAAGAAGGGTATTCAGATCAATAGTGTTAACAAATCTCGAGGTTTCTATAATTATAGTCTGAGTCTTATCCGAGCTTAAGATGAACTTGTTAGCAGTAGACCAGCCAAGAATAGCATCAATGTCCTCATTGACCTTCTGGATAGTGTCAGTTAAAACCCTTGGTACACAGTGAATGTAGGCTTGAAAATAATCGGCATAAAAATTGTATTTGTAATGCTTGACTATAAAACCAAAGTCAAATAAATATAAAGTGAATAGCAAGGGCCCTAAAACAGAGCCTTGGGGCACTCCTAACCTGACCAGAGATGGAGATGAGATAGTACGCTCGAGTGAGTCTCGATTGCGCACATTACCGATCGGACATGACAATATTTCCCAATCGGACACAGACTCAATCGGACACAGATCTGTTTGGACACAGTCCTGATTGGACACAGGCTCGATCGGACACAATTCCGATCGGACACATATGGTTGCAATCGGATACAGGCTCGATTGGACACTATCCCGATCGGACACTATCCCGATCGGACACTATCCCGATTGGACACAGTCCTCATCGCGAAGCTAAGTCCACCTGACAATTGTTGTATAGATAGGAAAATGTATGCGTGTCATACAATTGGTTCCGCCTCCCCTATGGGGAGGCTCCACTATCAAAAAGCTAAACACATAGGTTTGCGTTGAACCTCGCTTCACGTGGAAAGTTGTAAACTTATGTGGAATCTTACTACGCATTAAAAAGTATATGCGTGGAGGCAATATATTCCGCCCCTCCCCTAAGGGGAGGCTTCACTTCCGGAAGATATAACCTAACCCAAACTTATATTTTTCTGATATACTAAATCCGATCGGGATGGTGTTCGATTGCAACCATACGTGTCCGATCGGGCTTGTGTCCGATTGGGATGGTGTCCGATTGCAACCATATGTGTCCGATCGGAACTGTGTCCAATCGGACATGTGTCCGATCGAGTCTGTGTTCCATCGAGTCTGTGTCCGATCGGGAAATATTATCGTGTCCGATTGGTAATGTACGCAATCGGGACGATTCCGTACCCTCCATGCCATTCCTAATCGCTTGAAACCGCTCCGTCAGATAGGAATGTATCCAACACAAGACAGCATCAGAAAAGTTTAAGTTCTTCAATTTCTTAATTAGTAGGAAATACTCCACCCAAAAGCCTTCGAAATATCGAAAAACACAGACACAGTGACCATTCTACGATTAGCGTATCTCACCTCATCCAGCATTTTGATCAAACAAGTTTGTATAGAGTGGTTGTACCGATGAGCAGACTGACATGAATCGCAAAGGCCAGAGTCCTCAAAATAGGTACGAATCTGCACACAGACTATCCGCTCCAGAGCCTTCGACAATGTAGGAAGGATAGATATTGGTCGATAATGTTGCACCAATGTAGAATTCTTAACTTTAGGAATCGGACAGATAAGAGCCGATTTCCGTTGGTTTGGAAAAACTCCATTCAGCAAGGAGAAGTTGAAAAGATGTTCCAAAATAGGTAATATACAGTGGATTGTTAATTGCAACAATCTCAGAGAGATGCCATCCACTCCGACTGCATTTGATTTGGCCTTGGAAATTACCCTCGCAATATCCCTCGATACATAACTCCAATGGAAACTCCCGTCATCAAAATCTCCTGTGAATATATCTTCGAGAAAGCCACCGCCCACAATCAGTATACTCTTCACTGTGTCCAAAAAATACAATAAGTTCCTCAACAGAGTGTGAGAGATGCATTCCAATATCCCTAGCCTTGATAAGACCAAGATATTTCAGCCTGCTTCAGACCTCAGATGCCCTGCTACCGCGATTAAAGATGTTGACATAAAAGTCGCGCTTTGCAGAATGCACAAAACTCTGTACCCTATTGCGCAATATTTTGTATCTGTCGTACTATACGTCAATTTTATGTCTGCGTCAAGTTCTTCTGGGCAGATCTCTATTATACATCGCCAAATATATTTCTTCAGTCAGCCATGGGTAGGCAAATTCTTGAAAAATCATCGTCTCAAAGATACATGAGAGTTGAATATGTCAAGTAATTTAGTAGTAAAAGCCTCAATCTTTTCATCTATATTATTTGAGCATTACCTTACCTAACACATCAGTCCAGTCAATTTCACTAACATCAGATTGGAAGAATGTTGTATCAAAATCACGCCAATCTCTGCAAACAACGAGCTTTCCACAACGTCGCTGCAGTTTTATTCCGTATCTTATAAAGATATGATCATGTGCTAATAGAAATGCTACTCTCCCTGCTGACTAAATTCTTTGAGCTTATCCATGTCGTTGATAATATACAGATCTAACAGCGTGCTGGAGTTTCTCAGGTGATGGGTGGCCATGAACGGCACAAGATATAGGCTCGAGGCAGAAATAAAGGTGCCCAACTGCTGGCTATCAAACGTGATTTGATTCATATGCATTGGAATCTCCCAGGATGACCGAATGTCTGTAATTTACTTAAAATTCCAAGAATGATTGAAAAAACTCGTTCAGGTAACCTGAGTTTGAAGGTCGATATACCACAGCTAGTAAAAGTTTGGACCAGTCATTAAATAAGATCTCCGCAATAATAAATTCTGAACTAGCAGTAAGAGACCCCCGCAGAGCAGCAAAGAATGGAGGCACGAAGATGATCCGATAAATAAAATGCCACTCCACCACCAGATCTTCCAACTTTATCACACCTGATGAGAGAATACCCATGTAGTCTCATCATAGCATCAGTGATAGCAGGCCGAAGCCACGTCTTTGACATGCAAATAATGTGAAAATCAGCACTGCAGAAGAAGTGACAAAACTCAACAAGATGCACAAAGAGAAACTGACAGTTGACATGACAAATTTTAAGGTCCTCAAAGTCATTTGCTATATCATTCATAGCTGGTGTTGGCTATTCTGTTCTTGATTTTCCTACCCAGTATTGGACACTTTGCAGCATCTGTGGCAGAGTGAGTCAAATCACCATGAGACACATGATGACGCCCACAGTTCAGACATTTAGATGGTTGATCTATATTCTTGCAATTCTTCATCTCATGAGCTCCAGCACAATGTTTGCAAGAAAGCCGACCCTTACAATCCTTGGCAATGTGTCCAAACGAGAGGCATCTGTAACAATCTGCACAATCCTCACATGATCCGCAAAAGAGCACGCAGCATAACGCAGGTAGATTCATCCGCGTCCGAATAAAGACTTGCGTACAGCTGGTGAAACCTGCAGAATGTAACTTGTAATACGCCTTTTTGTTTTAGCGTAAAAATATACACCATTTTTACGTCGCTCGCGGAATCCTCATCCAGGTTCTGAGCAATAAGCTCATCCTTAATCTCCTCAGCCGACATCTCGGCAGGAACTCCGTGTATAATATAAGCCTAGGATATGATTTCGCATTTTTGCGCATCGTCAATTCAAGACCCTGCAAATCAGGGTGAGCCCTGATTTTCTCAATGTCAGGAGAGAACGCCTCAATCCTGTCGCCGTTATCTTGTGCATAAGATATCCTCTTGACCTTAAGATCACAATTAGCAGGTTTTAAGACCTTGCACAAGGTCTCTTTAATGGCCTGAGATGAGACAAATTTATCTTTTTTTAGTTTTGCTCGGCACAACTAGGAAACTAGAGATGTTAAATAACTCCACTATCGGACCCCGTGAGACACGAACTTCAGATCCTGCGAAACGGACGCATACGATTTTATCCTCTCCCTCGAAGCTCCTGCAGGAATAATATCATTCCCGACATATTGATTATTCCTTTTTTATTGAGGTTTCATCTAGCGCCTCCACAATAATCTTCTTAATCGGATCCGCCGAAAAACTCGCAGATGTCGATCGCTCATCGATTAAGTCTCATCGATTAACATCGTAGATATCTCCATAAAAGCGTCTCTGCATGCTCGAAAAGCAGACTCATAAATTACTCCCTTTTCCAGCATTTCCTTACTGGACAAAAGCAGCTTAGACACAGTTTCACTATGTCTATTGACCGTAGCCCTTAGCGCATTTACTCTCGAGGAATTCAATATTTGCCCTCTCTGACATACCTGAATAAAGTGCCGTGCTTGAAGACTGCTTCGTGAGCCCTTTCTTTCCTACGCCACTGTTATCCTGCCCACCAGCACCTACGCCGGCATCCATCCTTCAACCGTAAACAAATATTCCTATGTTGAATAATATCAACGATAAGATTCATGCCAAAAAAATCCAGAAAGAGCCCAGAAAAAATTTTTGCAAACCGGTCAATTGACGATACAGAAGCAGCGAGCACCAAAAGTCAAGCAAAAGTAGCCTTTGACAATGCACACTAAAAATTAAAAGCCTCGAAGGGCATAAAGCGGCAAAGATTTGGCACATG
Organism: Polyergus mexicanus; assembly: GCF_030449975.1. Classification (NCBI taxonomy): domain Eukaryota; kingdom Metazoa; phylum Arthropoda; class Insecta; order Hymenoptera; family Formicidae; genus Polyergus; species Polyergus mexicanus. The sequence continues at coordinate 6,364,336 of NW_027223329.1, read as the reverse complement.
AAACAGAGCAACGCGAAAATACATCTATATGTCAGCTCACCGTTAACTGTCTCAGAGAGAGAAGGAGAGAGGGAAGAAGGGAGGAAGGGAGGGAGGGAGGGAGGGAGAGAGAGAGAGGGAGGGAGGGAGAGAGATTGATTGATTGATCTTTATTAGCTTTCTCAGCTATTTGTAATACAAATCTAGTTTACATTAATTACAATATACTCCTTTAACATTTGCTTAAACGGCATAATTCTTTCATTCTGCTTTATTTCAGCTGGTAAGGCGTTATACATTTTCACTCCTTCGTAAAACATACTCTTTTGCGCACTTCTTGTTCTGGGATATTTTATTGCAATATCCCCAGGTTGTCGTGTTTGTCTTTCATTCTCATTTCCCTCTATTTCTAATCTATTTCTTAATTGCTCCGGTAACATATTCCTTAAAATCTTAAAAATAAATATACCATACATATATTATAATATAGCCTCTGTTTTATGGACACAAACTGCAGCGTTTGCAGTATACGCTCCACTTTGGTATGTCTATCACATTGCAATATGATCCTCATAGCCCGGTTTTGTGCTTTTTGCAACTGGCTCTCCTCTTCTCCTCCTGTATCGCCCTTTTAAATGTTGGACATTCCAGGCTAAGGGCGTCGTGTTCATCACTTATCTTCAGGTTGTATGTTCGAATTTTAAACATACAATTTACACATTTTTTCTTTGTTGCCGTACATTCAATCGCTTTATGATTTCCCTCACATTTGTGGCATGTTTCATCTCGCGTACAGTTTTTTGCAATATGATAGTATCAACATTTAAAACATCTTTTAATATTCATGTGATTGAATATAGGATTTTCTCCATCCTACATTTAATTTCTCTTTTTTCAACATCAATTCATGCGTTTCTTCATCTACTTTAATTATTATCAAACCTTCTTCTTTTTCTCTTCTTCTAAGTTGATTATTATCATTTTTTTTCTTTAACTATTTTCTTCACTATTCGCATTTGGACTCCATTATTTATTGCATCAATTCTATTCTGCTTCTTGATTGTAGTTATTATGTCATCATCATCCAATCTCATTTCTTCTTCGCTGACATTGATAATTTTTATTTTGGGCTTCATCTGCGGTGATTCCAAAATTTTGAAATTTTCTCTTAGTTTGTCCTGCACTGTGGCTTTCAACGTTTTCATTTCTTCTCCAGATTCACAACCCATGATCACTGTTCCCTTGCTTCCTTTTTTTAGCTTCGTTATTCCCATCGCCATGTTTTTGATATCTACCTTTTCTTTTATCAATTTTTTTGTAACTTCACTCTCTTGTTGAATCTTGGGTTTGATAATTATATAACATTCTCTTTCTTTTTCTCTTTAACCGCTTCACTATAACTCCTTTGTATTCCTCCTGTTGATCCACTTACTTCTCCCTGTATCATTCTTTTCAGCTCTTCTAGCAGTTCCTGCTTAACATTTCTCAATTCTTCACGAACTATTTCCTTGACCATCATTTTAATTTCCTTCTTACATGCTGTTTCATCCTTTATTTCTTCTACAACTTTTACCAGCCAATCTATTTTTACATCAATAGTCAATGATCCACTCGCTCCTGATATTCTATTTCCACTACTTGGCGCTGTAAACGAACCTGTAGATCCTAGCCTGTCCCTGCCGCCCCCGGCCACTGCCGATGCCTTCTTCATGTCTGCTTCACTTTCAATTGTAAATCTGTCAAATGGGCCAGAACACGGTACCAATTCTTGATTTTTATCGTAAATCCTATGCTTGCTTACACATCCTGGATGGTAAAACAGCTTAATACGATTCACCTGATAGCAAGACTTGCATGTCAGCACCTGATTTTTTATTGTCTTTTTACATGCCGAGCATCGATATTCAGCATATTCATCGTCCATGCCGATAATTATCGGCCGAAACCGCTAATATCAGCGTAAGCGATCAGTCACCTCTGTTCCACTGTCACACGTCAGCACTTTTGTGTCCACCTTGATTGTCTACCTTTCGTGTGAGACTTTGGTGTCCCAGACAGAAAATGCACTTCTCACGCCCACAAAACAGCATATCCCGGCTAGATAACACTCATGGTTAATGCCGGTCTATGCCGCTATGACTTGAATAACTTTCTATCACTCCCCGTAACTATTTAACCATTTAAAAGTTATTACTTTTGCGGAGCGATGTTTGACACGTCTTCTCCACAGAGAGAGAGAGAGACAGAGAGAGAGAGAGAGAAGCGCGAGTGAACGCGTAAGTGAATATGAGGAGCATGAAGCTAAGCGATACGTAGTACATAATGAGCGAGCGATTAGAAAGAGACAGAGCGTATGATCGAGAGAGAAAAAATACTGCAATAATGTTAGTGTGTACATGTATATTACTCTCATACGCATGAAAGAAACAAAGATAGTATGATTATGTTTGTCCTTGTCATGTAAGATTGCAGCATTGTCTATCGCGACATCACGCAACTAATCTACTGCTCTGTTTTACTCTTCAGCCTCGATCTCGCACATACACATATGCACGAAAGTTTTGCATAGTAAAATCTTTTTTATAAAGCTTCTAAACTCATTTCTCAAAGTTTACTGATACTCTTTGATGAAATGCCGAGTGCGGAATCCACTTGTTAGACATATGTAAATTACAAATCTTTTATATTAAGCAAATGTTGATGGCAGAAGTTGATAACAAAACTATAATTTTTAATTTTTTTCTCTTTTTACCTGCACTACGTTACTATGTGTTGCGACGACTTTTTCCCTTATCGCGGCCAAACGATAAGCGCGTTCGCCGTTTCGATCTCTCCGTCGCGCGAATGGACGTTGCGCCGATGAACAGGAGCTAATTTGCCGAACGGAGGACGCGGGAAGGTCGAGGACAAAAACAGAAAAGATTAGACAAAGAATAACGCGCCGAGTAGGAACGGGGTGTTGAGCGTTCCACGCGTGCCATGACGGAAGATAGAATAAATAACAGAAAACTAAAGTTGGACGATAGATACGGTCTCTCACGTATCAATTCGTGAAACGCCACAAGATAATTCTAAGCGCGAGATATATCGAAATCCGCCACGCGCTGTCTTGCTCGCCTAACAGTAGAAGGATAGGGCGAAGGGGTTATTAACACGAATGTTGACGCAGAAGCCGATAACAAAACTGTAATTTTCTCATTTTTTTTTCACTTTTCATATGAAATCGTGAACTCCGCTCTCTGTTATTATGTATACTTTAATTGTGGAAAAGGATTTGTTGATATCTATAATCAATAAAAAGATTTTGCAAAATAACTGATATTCGCATTCTGTCGGTAATCCGGCATCCTCATACTTATTATAATACTTAAGATTTCTAAATTATATTAAATAGCTGACACAACTAAAAATAATTATGTATTCATATTAAATTTTTATAAATATATTTATAATAATATCTTAAAACATCTTACAAATGTCCTGAACCGTCCTGGACATATTCAGAATGATCCTGAGGATGTTTTGTGCTGTCTGGGAAAATAGGCTAAAGAAACAGAAAGAGAAGAAGATATAGAAAAGAGAAAGCAAGAGAAAGAGAGACAAAAAGACAAAGCTATATATATATATACAGGGTGTCCGACATGTAAGTAGTTAAACGAAAAGTGGAGATAGATCGGGTCAACCTGAAGCGAAAAGTCCTATACCAAATTCGCAATAATTATTATGTTATTAATTAAAATGTCTGAGCCAATGAGCGCGTGGGAAGCGGTAGGCCGGAATCGATAGAAATGTAAAATGGCTTATTTGTTTATGTCTCTTAGCGTTGGAAGTATCAGCTGAGCGAGAGAGGCGGAGTCAGCGAGCGGCGAGCGACACCGCGCCGAAAAATAATTATCACACATCGAGTGAGGAGCGATGTCACCGCGCCGGAAAATAATTATCCTCTTGAATTATTTTTTCGATGGCAAGAAAATGATGTGCTATCACTTCCACACCACCTTGCGGTAGATAGCTTGGTGCGCTTTTTTATAGTGGTTTCCCCTGTACGCCTAATCCACTCTCAATATTTAATGTAAAAATTGTTCGAAATGTCGTCCTCCTTCTCGTATGCAAAGTTCAGCCCTTCGAATAATGTTGCGCGTAGCACGGTGCGCCATATCCGGCATAATGGTATTAAAGGCCGCAACAATAGCTTCACGTACCTCGATTTCTCTATCATTACGCCGGTGCTCGATTAGACTTTTTATGTATCCCCATACAAAAAAGTTTAATACATTCATGTCTGGCGACCGTGCCGGCCAGGTGATTGGACCACCACGACCTATCCATCGGGATAACGGGCGTTTAGAAAATCGCGTACCTCTCTGCGAAAATGAGCCGGAGTTCCGTCGTGCTGAAAAATCAGCTGCGCTCGTACGCAAAGTGGCACATCCGCGAGAAGACCTGGCAACTCGTTCTCGAGAAAATTTTGATAAATTGCGCCAGTTAAACGATGCGGTAAAAAATACGGACCAATCTGGAAATTACGGAAAATGTTTCACTTTGACAGAAAAAAATTGTTTCCCTCTATTTACACTTACCACTTGATTCCCTATTATTCCCGCCGAGGGCCGAACTTTGCATACGAGAAGGACGACATTTCGAATTTTTACATTAAATATTGAGAGTGGATTAGGCCTTCCGGGGAAACTACTATAAAAAGGCGCACCAAGCTATCTACCGCAAGGTGATGTGGAAATGATAGCGCATCATTGTCTTGCCATCGAAAAAGAATTCGAGAGGATAATTATTTTTCGGCGCGGTGACATGTCTCGTCACTCGATGCGTGATAATTATTTTTCAGCGCGGTGTCGCTCGCCGCTCGCTGCGTGACTCCGCCTCTCTCGCTCAGCTGATACTTCCGATGCTAAGAGACATAAACAAGTAAGCCATTTTACATTTCTATCGATTCCGGCCTACCGCTTCCCACGCGCTCATTGGCTCAGACATTTTAATTAATAACATAATGATTATTGTGAATTTAGCAAAATGGTATAGGACTTTTCGCTTCAGGTTGACCCGATCTATCTCCACTTTTCGTTTGGCTACTTACATGTCGGACACCCTGTATATATGTATACATATTGTTGCGTCCCTGCGAATCATCTGTGGTGGTTATTCCTGAATCTGCTATATCCGTCTCCGGGTGAACATCCCCAAACACGTTGCTAAGGGTTGTTGTTAAACAACGGCGGATATTCTTGAGAGAGACCGGCCATCTTGAGTCTCGCATCGGTAGTGATTCCGAGCGGGCGGATTGACGGATTACGAGATTATCTGTTCTGTGCTTTCTGTTCTGTGTTCTAAGCTGTTATTAAAGTTCCTCTTTTTCTTTTTAATACGTGTCCTTTATTTGTGTCGCGGTACGCGAGTGTCGGTTGTGTCGCGCGTATTCGAGTAATATCGATTTCGATCCGCGGACGCAACATTTTGGGAGCTTGTCTGGGATACGGCGGACCGTTTTGTGTAATTTAAAAGAAAACCGAGCGTGAGCTATAGCAATGGAGCAACAAGATTCAATAACGGTAGTTTCCACATGAAAAAGAGTTCGTGCTTCGACGACGCTTCAGAATGCGACATCGGAGCCGACGTTGGAGGCAATTATTCTGCAATCTGCAATGCGGGAAATTCGGGAGCTTCGCGAGGAGCGATTGCGGATGCGAGCAGAATTTGAATTGTAATTTTGTGAGCGGGGTAGTGAACTTCGCCGAATAGAGGAGATTTTCCGTCAACGGCAAACACAGCTAAGTCCATCAAATAATAAAGATTCGGTAGCTCGAAGCCAAAATTCTTTTTGAAAAAAATGAACTCGATTATAAATTGAAACTCAATAGTTATATAATGATAATTATATTTTACTGTTTTTCAATTTTAAGTGAATTTTCTTGCGTGTGTTTGTTTTCTTTGCTTTTGTTTAAGGAAATCATTTCTTGGAGAGATGATGAAAGGAGCGAAGAGGGGAGGAGAGTTCTTCGGAAGGAAACGGGTTTGTAAAGAAGAAGAGAATTCTTTTGAAGACTGCCTCACCCGCGGTTTTTGAGCCGTATTTTTCCCGTCGGGTCTTAGGGCGAATGCCAAGGCAGGGGCTTGAGGAGTCCTCATATGAGGATGTCGGGTCCACGGTAGATAACCCCCTCTTGTCCGAAGATTCGCTCCCTTATTTTGAGATGCGAAGATGCAGCAGCATTGGATTTTCCGGAAATAAGGCAAAGAACGAGGGACAGCTACTGCAATTTCAATATTTATGGAAGTCGATTGGGTTCTGGATTATGACGGAGCTCGGTAACCTGCAGCAGCGGCTCAGGGTAAAGCAGGAAACCCTGCTTGGTATCCTGGAGTCGACATTAAACATTCTTGTCAATAAAATGGGTTCGATGATAGAATCCTGTATATTCCTGAAGGGCGCGTGATTGGGGCCGGCTAATAATGGCATTCGGTGACCTGTAGCAGCAGCTCAGGGTAGGGCAGAAAGTCATTAAGGCACCCTGGAGTCAACGCTTTGGAAGAAGAAGACAATGGTCAACCCATTCAATTTAGAAGAGCCTTTCTACTATTGATTGTCGGAACGACAATCTTGAAGAAGGGGAGTAGTGTTGCGTCCCTGCGAATCGTCTGTGGCGGTTATTCCTGAATCTGCTGTACCCGTCTCCGGGTGAACATCCCCAAACACGTTGCTAAGGGTTGTTGTTAAACAACGGCGAACATTTTGAGAGAGACCGGCCATCTTGAGTCTCGCGTCGGTAGTGATTCCGAGCGGACGGATTGACGGATTACGAGATTATCTGTTCTGTGCTTTCTGTTCTGTGTTCTAAGTTGTTATTGATGTTCCTCGTGTTCTTTTTAATATGTGTCCTTTATTTACGTCGCGGTACGCGAGTACCGGTTGTGTCGCGCGTATTCGAGTAATATCGATTTCGATCCGCAGACGCAACAATATATATATAGAGTGTTTCAGAACAACCTTCTGTCCGTAAAATGACGTATTACTCATACAATTTTAAGACAATTTTTCCTTTACCAAAATTTGAATTGAAACGTAATTTTTGAGTTATAAGCAAAAATAGTTAGCAAATCACGCATCGAGTACAGATGGCAGGCAGGAGCGGCGCGGCGTGCCGCAGCTGACTGTCCAATTACCACCGCATGAGTCGTTAATCATTTTATCTTATAACATAAAATTAGGCTTTAAATAAAATTTTGATAAAGAACAAAATGTCTTAAAATTACGTCAGGAATTTTTCTTAAAATAACGTCACTTTAGCAAAAGTTGTTCCGGATCGCCGGCCGTCGGACATTGGAATCAGCTGATTGCTACACGCGATGTATATATGACGGAATGTGTGCGTAATTCTCATTCACACAACAATCGTGCATATAATCGTGAATACAATCATGAAAATAACTTTTCTTTATAACTTAATCAGCGATCATTGTTTATTAAAAAGTTATTAATAAATAAAGTTTGGGAAATAAAACGTAATTTTTACATGAGTTTGTAATTTTCACGCAAGAAGCGAGATCCATCCGCATCAAGACGTTGTATAATTCAAATCAAATTTTCAGAAATAGGTTGGGGTCAGGTTATATCTTTCGGAAGTGGAGCCCCCCGTAGGGAAGGGGGCGGAATTCACTGCATTCACGCATCCACACAACAATTCTGGGCTGAACGTTGTTTCGCATCGTAAAGTATATGCATGGACATGATGGGTCCCGCATCTCTCCCTCCTACAAGGGACTTCACTTTTGGAAAGTATAAGCTAACCCAAACGTATTTCTGATATAAAACTAAAATTTAATTCAAGTTATGTTATATAACCAAAATCAAATTTTCATTTCGAAGCTTCAAGCTTTAAATATCTCAGAAATTATAAGAGATCGCCGATTATGTTATAAGAAAAAGTTATTTAGGATCATGTCCTTGACAACATATATCAAGGTCAAGGTCATTGGCGAGGTGTCCGTTAATGTAAATAATTACCTCAAAATGAATCAATGTAATCTGCTTGGTCACACAAAAGAAAGAAATAACTCGACCAGCAAAGTTTGAAAAAATATTCCTTAATCCAGCGTGTTACAATTAAATAAATGTTTACACTCTATGTGTGTAAAAAAGTTCGAAAAAATAAATCGTATACGTTGCAAAAGCAATTTTACGACTGTTACTCATATTCTTTGTAACTCCTTTTCATCAATTTTGAAATACAATAATTCTGCAATACATATCCGCGAAAAAATGTGTGTGTGTGTGGCCTATATATAATTATATATAATTATATATAAAATATGATCTATGTATACATTTTATATATAATTATATACAAATATATATAATTGTATAAAATTATATATAAATATATATATAATCTCATATACGGTTGTATATGACAATATATAACATCATACAAGATTATACAGGGTGTTCCAAAGCACCCTTGATAACGCTCGTGAGCAGGTAGAGAACAATAAACTGAACAGGAAAGTCCTGTATCATTTTTTTCTATAACGCTTAATAAAGGAGTTATTATTAAGTAAAGTCTGGTCAATCAGCGCCGACTTTTAGCTGAACGCACGTCAGTGAGCCGCTCGTCTGTTAGTATACGTCGCCATACGACGGAGCGCTCACGCACACTATCAGGCGCGTGGCTAAAGATCGACGCTGATTGGTCAAACTTTATCCAATAATAACTCCTTTATTATTCGTTATAGAAAAAAATGTTACATGACTTTTCTGTTCAGTTTACTGTGCTCTACTTGCTCACGAGCATTGTCAAAAGTGTTTTGAGACACCCTGTATATAACTATATATACATCATATGATAATTATATATAATTATATATAATCATATATAATTATATATAATCATATATATTTGTATATATTTATATATGAGCATATTTCATATATAATTATATATAGGCTATTTTTTCCCGGGTACTTTTCGAGTTATTTCTTTCTTGTGTGACTAAGCAGATCGCATTGATTCATTTTGATGCCATAGCATTGTTTTTGGTGCTTCGCAATTCTTTTCATCAATTCTGAAGTATGTCAGACTATCCGCCATAGGAAATCATTGATATGATACGTACCATAGGTGAGACTAGGGACAATTATATGGCCGCCGAAAAATTATATGCCGAAATATTTCTTGATAGACGACATCCAACGCAAGTGACAATAAAACATTTAGTTGACAGAGCGGAAAGAGGTGATTCAAAAAGAAAACGTCGTAAGACTGGTGTAAACGAAATGAAAACGCTGGTCATTATTGCTGCTATTGTGACAGATCCGCATACTTGAACAAGAAAAATTCAACGTCAGCATGGAGTACCAAAAACAACTGCGTATCGCATTTTGCGGGCTCATAAATTTCATCTGTATCATGTTCATTTGACCCAAGCATTAAAAAACGAGGATTTTATCCGTCGCGTAAGATTTTGTAATTCGGCTGAAAATCAAATAAGATAAAATCCGTTATTCTTCTATCATATGCTTTCTTCTAATAAAACCAAATTTAATAACAATGGAGGCGTCAATAGACAACTGCCATTATTATTTTCAAAGAAATCCACATTGGCAACGGAGTGAAGAATTGCAAAGGCAATAGTCTGTTAATGTATAAGCAAATATAATAAGAGATCATGTTATTGGTCCATATTTTTTAAATAATATTAATGGGCAAAATTATTTGAATTTTTTGCAAAATCAATTGCCGATTATTTTAGAAGATGTTCCTCTTAACATACGTATTTGAATGTGGTTTGTGCAAGATGGAGCGCCAGCTCACAGAACACGCAATATCAGGAAATATCTAAATAATATATTCGGAAATCAATGGATTGGCTTAGGTAGTCAAAGTCATAAATGGCCCCCAAGATGTCCTGACATAACACTATTATTAAGATTTTTTTCTCTGAGGATATGTTAAAGAAAAAGTGTACGAGATTGAGCCAACGACTGTTGAAAATATGCAAGAACATATTTGTAACGTATTTAGGAACATAATACCTGCTATACTTAAAAGAGTTCGTAACAATTTTTACGAAAGACTGCGTTTATGTATCCAAGAAGAGAGACATGTTTTCGAATACCTTCAATAAAATATGTTTTTTATCATTCTTAGGTATCCACACCCATATCCACATCCAGACCCACCCATACTCACACTCACACTTACACCCATATCCATATACATACACGCGCACACACAACCACCCCATCAAACAAACACCTACTCCCCACACCTACCTCCACCCCACCCACCCCCACCCATCCATTCTCTCACCCACGCCCACTCTCCCACCCACACACCCACATCCATAAAACAACCCCCCACCCCCACCCCACCTCCCACATACACCCATATCCACCCACCCACCCACCCCCTTCACACAGAGAAAGAAAGTGAGAAGGGAGGGAGGAGAAAGGAAGAGAGGAGGAGAAGGAGGGAAGGAGGAAAAGGGGAGAAGGAAGGAGGGAGAGAGAGGAGAGGGAGTGGGGAAACGGGGGGGAAAAGAGGAAGAGGGGAGAGAGAGGAGGGGAGAAAAGAGAGGGAGGGAGAGGGAGAGAGACCGCCCCTACACACTTTACACACCAAAGGTGTAAATCCGACCGAGCAATCTTCACGGCATACATCTTGGATAATGCTAATGCCGGCGGTACTGTTTCAAGCCTTATAATTCGGGAAATACTGAATGAAAAAATATTTAATTATAGTGTTTTGGAAAGCTCTCGAGCTAAGTTACAAGAAAGTGTACTGAAGAATAGGGGTTTCCATTTAAAATTTTTATGTTGATCTTCGAATGATCTTCAGATTTGACACCAAAGTCAAGATGAAAATCACCATCAGATGACCCCCTCTGAATCTTAAAACTTTTATTTAAAACCTTTTTCTCTACGACCGCTCCCTACAAAGTTACGAGAAATGATAGATTAAAATTAATATACCATAAAGGGTGATAGATTATAAAATAAATATAAAATAACTCAAAAAGTACTTAATAAAAAAATACTTATAGTGTTTTGGAAAGCTCTCGATGTCAGCTACAAGAATACTAAATAAAAAATGGGGGTTTCCATTTAAGATTTTAAAGTTGACCTTCACATGACCTTCAAATGATTTTCCAAGGTCAAATCATTGTTACCATCTTATGGCCTCCTTGAAGCCACACAACTTTTGTTTGAAACATTTTTCGATTTAACGCAGTGTTTCTGAGATATTTGAGTGGGTCCTTTAAAATGGGACACCCTGTATATATACGCAGACACCCTGTGTATATATATATATATATATATTATATATATATATATATATATATATATATATATACAGAGTCCCTTTAATCTATCATTCAACCAAAGTTGTAGGGTTTTAAAAGCTCTATTCAATGATCATATTCGTTTGACTTTGAGAGGAGGCGTCAAGGCGAGATGAAGGCCAACATGATTTTTTTAAATGGAACACCCCTTTTTTTATGACACAATATTAAATATGACCGCGAGACGTTTCCAAAACATTACTTGATGATCTATTTTTGTTGAGAATTGTCTGAGTTATGACCTTTAGAATTTACAGTGCCGCCAGCATTAGTATTATCCAGCTTGCACGAATCTTACACCCTGTGTGTGCCTGTGTGTGTGCGTGTGTCAGCAGAGATAAGAACCCCGCGATTTGTCACTCCCGCAGTATTTAATGACTTCAAACCCTCTCTGCTGTGTATGTGTGTGTGTGTGTGTGTGTGTGTGTGTGTGTGTGTGTGTGTGTGTGTGTATGTGTATGTGTGTGTGTGTGTGTAGACGGGTTTTTACTGAATTAAGTGTTCAAATTGTCTTCCGCCTGCTGCTTGATAATGACCTAATCGCAGGTAAAATTCATTTAAAACGTTTCGTCTCATTTCTGGTGAGATAAAATTTACTTGGTGCAGTATGCGTTTCCTAAGGTCTGCTAAGTTAGCAGGTTTCATTGTGTACACATTTTAACATACCCCCATAAAAAGTAGTCCAATGGAGAAAGATCTGGTGATCTAGAGGGCCACTCTATTTCTTCACGTCTTCCTATCCATCGGTTTGGGAAAGTATCAGTTAAAAATTGACATACTACTGCTGCATAGTGTGGCGGTGCACCATCTGGTTGAAACCAAATATTTTGTATATTTCCGTCAAACAAATTGTCAATAGCAGGAAGTATTTGATTTCGCAATAATTGTAGATATGTGTTCATATTTAAATTTCCTTCAATAAAGAAGGGCCCGATAATACCACGTTCGCAAAAACCCGCCCACACATTCAGTTTTTGGGAGTGGAGATCAGGCATCCAGTGAGGGTTCTTATCATTCCAATAGCGGCCATTCTGACGATTTACGTTCCATTTCGTTCGAGAGAAGCTTCATCGGAAAAAATGATATCAAGAAAAGTGTTATCATTATCGCATTGACGCATCATTTCATCGCAAAACTCATTTCTTCTATCGAAATCACATTTCGCTAGCTCCTGAGTAAATTTTATTTTAAAAGGATGCCATTTTTCTTTCATTATAATTTTATGAATGGAGAATGTACTAACTTCAGTCGCCTGTGCTACCTTCCTTATCGAAGAATGAGGATTTTCTATAAATGATTGCATCACATCCAAACTTTTATCGAAATGTGTCGCTGATTTTGGTCTACCACTCCGCGGGCAGTCCTTGACAGAACCCGTTTCTTCGAACCGTCTGACAGTTTTTTGACCGTGGCGGAATGCCGTGGGCAACTCCCGCGTTGGCGAAAGCAAAAAGAAATTCTCGAAGGACCACAGGGATGGTATCCGTATCCTCCCTTAACGCGAAGCAAGCATTTGCGAGCGATAGGCGCGTGTTTAAAAAACAAGACGCATAACGATTAATATAGCTCACCACACGGCATGTACCTCGTCATCCGGAGCAATCCCGTTCGTCCTCGTCAAGGCTGGATCCTCATCCTCCAAAGCATGCAAGGCAAGGCAAAACAAACCAAGGTAAGCGGTAAGCGAGTCAGTCGAGCATGCACAGCGGCCGGCTCTCCGCGTGTGTAAGCGTCTCCAAGAAAAATGATGTGTCTCCGAAGACGACTCATGCAAGAAGAAAGACTCGTAACGCGTATCGTGAACGAGAGCCCCCTTTTGCTCCTAAAATTTGGTAAGGGCTACCGTCGACAGATAGACGATGGCAGCATTAATAGGTGAGTTACGCGAATTATCGAGCAATCAATCCACCGACATTTCGCGCGAAACACAAATTAAAAGACTACTTCTAACTAATTGCCGCGAATAATAAACGTTACTAAACTTTATGGACTAACTATTTACAAGGAAGGCCGTGCGCCAAACAATTGGATATTATTAAATATTAAATATTAAATAATAAATATTAATTATTAAATGTTAAATAATAAATATTAAATATTATAATTATATTATCATAATATAATTATTATAAAATATAAATATATTAGGTGTACAACTTTGCTTCCGCCGTTTTTTTTCCGAGATTCGAGGCTTTAATGTAAAAAACTGGTTATACATTTTGAAATTGCTTGTTGAGTCACTCCCAATGATCGTGCCAATTCTTTTTGACTTTGACTCGAGTCTTCATTAAGTAATGCCTCCAATTCTGCATCCTCGAAAACCTTTTCTCTTCCACCGCTATGCCGGTCTTCGACGTGAAAATCACCGTTATTGAAGCGTTGAAACCACTCACGACACGTTCTTTCACTAATAGCGACTTCACCATAAGTATTTGAGAGCATTCGATGAGCCTCAGCCGCAGATTTCTTCATATTGAAGCAGAAAATTAAAACCTCCCGCAAATGACGAGAATTTGCCTCGTAAACTGACATTTTCAATCGAGAATAACTTTATGATGCAGACACAAATCGACTAATGTTTCTATGGGGTTATGTTGACAGATGCCCAAGTTTATTGCATGACGTCTATGATCTATTTATTTCGACCACTACTTACCGCTAAAGCCATCTATAGGAAAACGGCGGAAGCAAAGTTGTACACCTAATAATATAATTATAATATAATTATTATACCCTTTATCTTTGATTTTACAACTTTAATATAATATTTAACTTTAATATATTTTATGTACATTTTATATATACATTTTAAAGCTGTTAAAAAATATATTTATACATTTTAAGATATATAAATATATTATATGTATATTTTATATATTTATATATTTATATATTAATATATTTTATTTCTGACAAATTTCTTTAATATATACCAGTGGTAGATAAACACTGTCAAAATATGTATGACAGTTATATCTTTGACAGCCGCCAACGACACGAGTATTACTGAGGTGAATTTGCGCCATATAACAGCCAATCAAATTTAGGCACAATCAGGGATGTGCCACAGGAGGGCACAATTTATCTCGTCGCATCGTCCCGCAGTGGTTGCCCCCCGCAATGATATGCTCGGTCCTTATATTTCTATGTCTATAAAATTGACATATGTCATATTTTCATTTGATCATAATAATCAATCCGAAATTGGCCATAGCGCAGAGTCGAAAATGAAAAAGCAGACGTCGCCCGCGATATTTCAAGTTGATAAAATACGTATAATATATAAAATATTTACATTATACATCATACATTGTTGTGTTCGTTTCAAACAGTGGTACAACTTTTATTACATCGGAATATTCACATTATTATAAAAAAAAAATTATGCATACCTCTCCGTTCATTAACATAGATAGCTTTTGAAAGCAACTATTATGCTCACAATAGAGTTTAAACCATTTAATTTAATATATATTTGTTATAGTTTATCTCTTTTAGTTCAAAAAATAAAAGAATATGGCCACTTTTGGTGGGACACCCTGTATATATATATATATATATATATATATATATATATATATATATATATATATAAGAATATCTTTATTGTTCCCCAAAGGGGTTACAAATATTTACCTCCCTTAGCGTCTCACATACATTTCCTTAATCTAACTTATACTACTTAAACTACTTAAACTAACTTATGCTATCCTTATTCTATCTTTCCTTCCTGCCTATACACACACACACGCTAAATTCCTAACCCTTCTTAATCTATTTTGGACCTCCGCTTCCGGTTTTTAGTTCTTTACTTCACCTTCTCTCCTCTTTCCTTCCTTTCTCAATCACTCTCTCTCATTCTTTCACTCCCTCTCTTCCTCCCCTTCCCTCCCCTCTGCCTTATCCTCCCTTCTCCTCAATACTTCCTTCATCCATTCTTCCCCCTCCCCTTCCTCTCCTAATATTCTTTCCACCGCCTCTTGCCAGCTTTCCTCCCCCTCTCCTTCTCCACTCCCGCATCCCTCCCATACATGTTCCCATGTCTCTCTCTCTCTATTACACACCCTACATACTTTTTTCTCTTCACTTTCCCAATACCTACTTTCCCTCATTTCATTACCTAGCCTAAATCTTGTCACCCTTCCCCACCTCCTCTCCGACCAACCCTTTTTTAAATACTTTGGTATTCCCTCACTCTTTATTCTCTTGTACCATCTATTAAACCTCGACTCCTCTATTCTTTCTTTTCTCTCGTCCCTCTGTAACTCCTTGTCTTTCCTTTCCACTTCCTCATACTCTATCATCCCTCCCTCTCCCTCTCTATTCCATGCCAATTCCTCTAGCCCTTTTTCACTGAAATATCTCTCTCTTTCCTTCTCCCATTCCGACACTCCTCTCTCCTTTTCTGATCTTTTCTTGATTTCTTCCAAACACTCCTTCGCTAAACCCCCTCCTTTCCCTTCTTCTAATCTTTTTTCGAAATTCCATGCTCTTCTTGCCGCCCTACTTCTAAGTTTATCTCTTTTTAATTCCTCCCTTACCATGTATCCTGGTGTTTTCCTGTCTACTCCTAGTAACCACTTTAAGAATCTTTCTTCTACCTTCTCTACTCTATCCCTCTCCTTCCAGCCCCATACCTCCGCTCCATAACTTAACACCGTCCAAACTAATACATCAAAAAGCCAGATCCTCTTCCCTATATCTTTTTCAAATTTTCTCTTTCCTATACTCCATACTTGCCCCATAATTCCCACCGCCTTCCTTACCCTGTCTTTTACATGCCCTTCCTGTCTACCATTTGCCTGAAACACGTATCCTAAATACTTTATTTCTTTAACCTCCTCTATCTTCTTCCCTTTCCACATCCACTTTACTCTTTTTCTCCTACCCCCTCCCTTTCTAAATACCATGACCTTTGTTTTCAATACGTTCACCTCCAATCTCTTATTGTCCATATATCTTTCCGTCCTTGCTAACATTGCCCTCATCTCATCTTCCTCTTCCGCTAACAGCACTATATCGTCTGCATATGCCATGGAGAATATCTTCCCCTCTCCCAACTTAACTCCACCCCAAATTCCCCTGGCAATTTCCTCCTTCATATCTGCTATTACTATGTTAAATAACACCGGACTTAATGGGCAACCCTGTCTTACTCCTCTACCCGTCCAGAATTCTTCACTTATTTCCTCTCCTATCCTCACTCTACTCTTTGTCTCCCCTATCACCTCTTCTATCCTTTCTATCAGTCCCTCTCTAACCCCTCTTTCCCTTAAGACTCTTATCAGCACTCCTCTGTCTACTGAGTCAAAAGCCGCTTTCAAGTCTATAAACACACTTACTAATTTCTTTTTCTCCCTACTAATCTGTCTTTGCGCCAGATAATTCAATACATATATATTGTCCATCACCCCTCTTCCCTTTCTAAATCCTGTCTGATTCTCTGGTATTATACCTTTCTCTTCTACTTCCTCTCTTAACCTTTCTGCCAGAATCGATGTGTATATTTTATACAGCGTTGACATAAGCGTCACTCCTCTATAATCCGTGACTTTATCTCCTTCTCCTTTTTTCACAATCGGTGCTATTATCCCTTCCTTCCATCCCTCTGGCCATCCCTCTCCTCTCCATACCTTGTTACACGTTTCCCATACCCATTTTCTTATATCTTCTCCCCCGTATCTCCATACTTCATTTGGTATATTATCCAACCCCATAGCTTTGTTTAACCTTAAATTACTCATAATCCTATTTATTTCTTCCCACTCTATTTCCCTTTCCATCTCTCTTCTATTCCTTCCCCCTCTTCCCTCTCTTCCTCTCCGAACTCTTTCTTCTACTCCTCCTAATAACCCCATAAAATACTCCTTCCATTCCTTCATCTGTATCCCTTCCTCTACTCCTTTCCTTTTCCTCCTCTCCCTATTAACTATCTCCCATACTTTACTTTCCATTATCGCTTCTCCTGCTTCCCTTATTAATCTTTCTCCTTCCTCTTTCTTTTTCCTTTCACACATCTTCTTGTATTCTCTCTTTTCCTCTCTATACCTTCCTCTCTCTTCTTCTCCTCTCCTCCATTTCCTCAACTTCAGCCTTACTTCCTTCTTTTTCTCTATACACTCCTTATCCCACTACCCCCCCTTTCTTTTCTCTACCTTTCCTTCCCCCTTCTCGCTCTCTTCCAAGACCTTCTTTATCCTTTCATTCATTTTCTCTATCTCCTCTTCCGTCTCTCCTTCTTCCCCTCCTATATTTATTTCTCCTATTTCCCTCCTAAATTTCTCTCTCCCCTCCTCATTCCAAACCCCTCTCCTGCCTTTCTGCTTCCCTTTCCTTTTCTTCTTCCAACTGTCTTCTCCTTTTATCCAGCAAATCACCGGGTGATGATCCGAGTCTATGTCCTGTCCTATCTTTAATCTTTCTATTTTTTCCCATATCCCTTCATTTCCTAATACATAATCTATTACCGTGTTTCCCCTCCCCCCGGTATACGTGTATTCTCCTTTTTCATCTCCTTTTATATTCCCATTTATTATACTCCATCCAGTTTCCTCTAGCACCTCTACCAATCTCCTCCCTTCCCTATTACTCTTCTTATCTTTGGAGTTCCTATTCTTTCCATTTTCCTCCTCCTCCCCCAAATTTACCCTTCCTCCAGTTCTGGCATTAAAGTCACTTCCTATTATTATTCTCCTTCCTTCCTCCTCTCTCTCTTCCATCCACTTCTTTAAACCCTCTATCTTCCTCTCTAAATCCTCGTTCACATATACTCCCACTATTCTCCATTCCTCCCCTCCTCTTTTCAATGTCCCCGTCATCATCCCTTCCTCCGTCACTTCAATTTCTCCTATCTCCATTTCCCTTTCCCTTCTTATCCCCATTATCATTCCTCCCATTGCTCTTCCTTTTTTATTCTTTCTACTCGCGTATTGTACCCCCCATTTAAAACCCTTCTGTAACTTGTTTTTTACTCCCCTCCATCCTTTCTCGTCCACCCATGTCTCCATGAGTACTATGACATCCCACTCTCCAATCCTATCCCAAAATCCCTTATCTTTGTTTTTTAAACCTGCTACATTCCAGAAAGCCATCTTCCATATCTCTTCCTCCTTACCGCCCCCCCCACGTCTCTCTGTTCCCCCTCTCCTCTCCTTTCCTCCCCTTATTACTCTCCCACTTGTCCTCCCCTCCCTCTCCCCTGTCTCTATTACTAGTCCCCTCTCAACTACCTTCCCCCTTATTCCCCCTGTCTCTCTCTCCTATAACCTACTCTCTCCCCCTTCACTTCCCCTCTTTCACTTTTCAATACTTCCTCTTCCTCATTCCATTTCCACCATTTGCCATCTATTTGCAATCCCCCATTACCTATCCGTACCCTCCTTCCTTCTCCTTCCTCTTTCCTGGCTATCTCCCTGAGCCTCCATCTAACCTTTCTTTCCTCCCATGTTAAATCATCTTCTATCCTTTCCTCTCTTCCCCTCAACTTTTTCTTATTCTCCATAACTTGTCTTTTCTGTTCCATGCTCCCTAACGTCACCACCGCCATTCCTCTCTCTCCTTCCGTCATTATTCCAACTCTTTTCACACTCTCTATTTTTATATTTACTCCTAGTATTTCCAAGATCTTTTCTACTCCTTCTCTTACGTCTCCTTTTTCCACTTCTACTCTCCTAATTACTATATTTCTCTTTCTATCCTCTCGTTCCTTCCGCTCTAATTTTCTTTCTATTACCTTTATTTTTGTTTCTAATTCACCTTCTCCTACTATTCCTGCTCCCTCCTTGCCCTCCTCTCTTACTCTTCCTTTCCCTTCCTTTATCCATTTTTCTAATTTCCTTTCCAGATTTTCTATCCTTCCTCTCATTTCCCTTCTCTCTTCCTCCCATTCCCTCTCCCTCTCTCTAAATTCCTCCCTTATCTTTTCCAATTCCTTTTTTATCCCTTCTCCTTGCCCCACTAAACCATCTTTGATCTCTCTTAAATCCTCTCTTATCTCTTCTCCTAGCAATTTTACCTCTGTTATTATGTCCTTTCTTAATTCCTCCCTCAATTGCCTCTCCCATCCCTCTCTATCTTCCTCCTTTCTCTCCCCCATTGCTTTTGGTGATCTTACTATGATTTTACTTGATCTAAAAATAGACTCCTCTCCGTTCTTATCCTCTCTCTCTCTCTTCTTCTTCAAAAACTCTGATATATCTCCTACACTTCCTTTTCTCTCTTTCGATTGTTTTATCCCACCTTTCTCCATTCTCCCCTGCTTATCTATCCTTGTTTCCCTTTTTCAGCTTCTTGTTTTGTTTCCTTTTCTCTACTTATACTCTCCTTCTCTTCTCTATTTGACTGTCTTTGTTTCCCCTTTATCTACTCTCTTTGCTTCGTGCTCTGCCGCTCATTAGCGCTACCCCCACTTTTCCCTATCGCGCGCTGTTTCCCTAGCGCTCCGTCGCGTCTACCGCTCTACCTATTCTATACTCCGTGCCCACTCGCCCCTAACCGCCGGCTCGTAAATGCCCTTTTATTCCCTTCCCTTCTCACTCCCAGTTCTCCCTTCACTCCCTCACTCGCTCTTTCACCTCCACTCGCTCTCACTCAACTCTTCTCTCTCGTCGCCCCTCTAATTCTCCTCTCAACCACTGTCAAACAGCACCTTCCACATACACACGTGTCACACTCTACGTACCGGAAACGGAAGTCTATATATATATATATATATATATATAATACATCGTAAAACTTCTCTCCTTGTGTAAATAGAAAATTACATGTGATATTTACCTGTCTGTGTCGCAACCATCCAGAAATGGTTTCAAACACGGTTCATTCTGATCATGTTCCAGACCATATAATTCGGAAAATGAAAGTCGGCTATCGCTGTCACTGTCCAAATGTCCAAACATCCATCTAACCTCGCTTTGACAACCGATAGGAAAGTGACCTAAAATCATTCGATATATTTTCTTATTAAGATATTATTACATAGCTATAATTAGAGAAATAATGTAAAAATAACATATCTATATATATGCATCCTATATAGAAAATAATGTGTATTAGATATTTACTGGATATTCTCGATGAATATTAGGGATATCCGTGAATATGTAGGAAACAGCTATTAGACATGCTTTAAATATCCAAATGTCCGCAATACGAAATATCATAAATTTCCACAAGATATATAAGCCACTGGACATCTACATCAGTATTCAGTGGATATTTATGTAGATATCCATTATATGTTGGTTAAATTTTGGTCACAAAATGACCAATTGTCCAAGATGTCCTAAGTTAGGTCTCATGAGACCCGAAAATGACGTCAATATGTCGCATCCATGGGACATCATTTTCTGACGTTTGTTTGATAGCAAAACTAAGATCAATTACAGTAATAATATATAATAACATATATTAATGTAATATATATTATAAGTAAATTTAAATAATTTAATTTATAAAATTAAAGATTTTATTTATATGGAATTTAATTTCTATTTTATATCTTAAGTAGATAATAACGAACGATTTTCATTTATTCGGACAAAAATTATCCGAATAAATGAAACACTCATGACAAAAACTTGAATATGGATATAGATAGTGAATAGCCTGCCGCATAGCGGTAAGCGAATGAATATAATCCCAATACAAGTTACAAAAGAATTTTATTTGGACGACCGTAGGACGTCTCCAAAATGACATCTTTTAAATATCAATTATTAGTCGCCAACGTTATAAACCAAAAATAGACATCATTATGTCATCTATTGACGTCATTCTGCTACTTGGATATATGGGTAACACATAGATTTCTAATGAATATTTTTGGTAGCTACTTGATAGACATAGATATATGGATAACACGTGTATATCTAGTGGATATCTTTGGTGGCTTCATGATAAGTGGAGTAAAGGGAGATTGAAGGCAGTAAGAGGCACCTATGAAATAATCATCCCATCCGTGGCAGCGGCATTGTCGTATCTGTGTAAAGCGTTTACATACTTTCCCACCCCGACAAATAATTGTTAGAAAACAATATTTATGCACTGGAAAAAATGTGTGAGGCACGAGTGGTTGAATCAGTAGCAATGAAGTAGGGGAATTGAACTCAAGTCTTTCGCTTTCCAACTGTTCTTATCAATGAGCTATTTAGACCTCGTACCTTTTGCAACTTTTTAACAGTATATACGACTTCAGAGCGATGTTGGAATCTCGCTCAATGGATGCAATACTGATTGTCACGGAGAGACGATATCCTCAGTACATCTCCAGAGCAGTCCATGGATAATGTGTACACATTCATTAGATATCCTCCTAGTTATTTGAGAGATATAGATATTTTATTCATCCATTAGTTGTCTACTGGTTATCCATAGTAGATATGGATATCAGATAGATATGTAGATATCCATTAGATATCTATTCAATATTTTGTTCTATGTGGGATGTACGCATAAGCAAAAAAGAATTGTCATTATTGTTATATTCGGGAAAAAGGTCCAGATAACCAAGCGTGATTAATCATATTGAGCAAACTAATGCACCGCATGTGTGTTTATTTGTTTGTTTATATTTGTTAATATTGAAGTAGACTGCTACTAAATGTAGCAACATAAGTGCTTATACAAATCAGTTAACAAAATTTCGAAAGTAAACAATCAGCGATATGTTATGTTATCAGTAACATGATAACAACTGATGGTTTCGTTTAGAGCATTATGACGGCAACAGCACAAATATAATGATTCCCATTCGTCATCGCACACATACACACATATTTCCTTAAACAATTAAATTTTTTAATCGTAGTTTGTTGTTAACAAAATATTAAAAGTAAGATTGTTATATGTTTACCGCTATGCAATGCATGATCTATTCCGTATTTAGGTTTTTATTGAGGTATATAAAACCTGCAAAGCGCGCGTATAACTAGTAATAGTTAGTAATAGCTAGTAATAGCTAGTAATATTAAAATTATAATACATTTTTTTATCAGTTCAATTTCTGATAATCTCAACAACACAAGAGATTCTAGATCAACTAATTGTTTGTAAAATGGATAGATGAATATTCGAATAAGCGAAAATCTTTGGATTTTTACATCTATTTAAGATGTTGTGCCTCTAGCCACTAAGGAAGAGGTCTTTAGGGATTTGTACGCCCAAAGGATTAGTATCCACGCTTGAAATAAGACACTCCCGGACGTTAGGTATAAATTAGTATATTTTGTAAGATTTAGTACACTTTCACTTATTCGCGATTATAATGATCGGGCGCGATACATACGATATTTCGATACTATGCGAGAGCGAGCGTCGGTGCATTTCGCGCTTATTATATATCTTAATTAATTAGGTCGTTGATTAGGGAGGAGTGTGGTGTCCCTGACCGGAGCATGTCTCGTGCTTTACTTGTTAGTCTGTTTCGTCAGCTGCTTACTTAGCTTCCGAGAACTTGACTGTGACTTCCTTCTCTTTAGTCACGTATCTTACTTTTATTTTATTAATATTCTTTTATTTTTTCTTAATTACTTTTCTTTGTTTAAATGGTCGATTCGAAAGACTCGTATTACCTTTTCAGTACGCGGGATGTCATCTTCTCCCCTTTTTGCTTGTGCGGCGTTTATTTTCACTGTGTTTTCTTGTGTGATTTCTTCAATTGTTACTTGCGGCATTAATATTTCGATTACATTATCAGTCGTGTTTATTATACTTGCCGGACATAAATAATTTTGTAGGTCGACCAGCTTTCTATAAATATTCCTGGTGCGGCTTCTTCTGCTTGGATGATGCCTATCATATTTTTATTCATATCTACTTGTATTATTGTTTCACTACGGGGTTGCAATGTGGTTCTTTGATATAGATATAATTTCAAAGTATTCCGTCCGATTCTCAGTTGTTTCTTTGAGTAATTGCAACTGGCTTCCTGTTTCTTTAGGAATTCTACCCGGGATAAAATAGCTCATATATAATTATATATGAAATATGCTTATATATAAATATATACAAAATAAATATATATATGACATAAATATATATATATATATATATATATATATATATATATATATATATGATAAATATATATATGATTATGTATAATTATATATGATTATATATAATTATCATATGATGTATATATAGTTATATATAATCCTGTAAAATGTGTTATATATTGTCATATATAACCGTATATGAGATTATATATATTTATATATAATTTTATATAATTATATATATGTTACGTCGAGACTCGGGGAAGGATGAGTCGACGGAAGGGCGTAACAACTATCTTTTATTATCCCGAAGTTAAACGTCTCGTGGCGTTTGAAATCGGGTCGAACGAACTGACAGGTCTGAAAAACAGGTAAACGACTGAGTCGCTATTAAGCTGGTTATTCGTTCGGCGGTCCCTTTTCGGTAAGAAAATTTAATTTCTTTTACGCGGGATGGGACCAAGTGCAATCCTTTGACTAGGAATGAGTGGGAATTTAATAAAGAGTAATTTTATTTAAATTAACTTTTATTTAAATTAACAAAGTATGAATTTATTCATATTTTAAAGTAAAGGATAGATGTACATGATTATATAAAAATAAAAATAAAATATTGTTGATTATAATTTCTCGGTGTGTGTGTGTGTGTGATTTAATTCGCGGATGTTACATTAATACGGAGGGCATCAGTCAGAATACAAGGGAAAGATTCTATCGTTAACATTTAGGTTTTGACTGGTTAATACAATATAAAAATATATTTGATTAAAAGATAAAAAAAATAGATCAAAATCAATATGTACAAGTAAATAAGTGTACATGTTAATAACGGTCGGAAGTATAAAATTGGTCGCTCGCAAAAGTGTTAGATTAAGATCAGGAGTTAAAAGTTTCTAAGATTTATCGCCGGAACGGGTTGATGATTTAAAAGAATAAGACATTCTTCGGAAAGTTTTGATTTAAATAAGAAACAAGACAAAAAGGAGGAAAAGAAATATTATTCAATTAAACTTACTTTTTTAAATAGTAATTCAGAGATGGAGGGGTGGTGAATTTGTATGGTGTTTTGCTTTGCGTTTCATATCGACAGCCCGATGTTCGATTTGTGGTTGACTTGGAGATGATCCCAAGTGAGGACAGTGGTGGCACAAGTGCCTAACTCGCGAAGCACAGAATAAGACTGCGTGAAGTTGAAGACCGGAAAAAGTGTGTCTAAATGTCTTTTCGAGTCCCCTTTTTATTATTCTCTTTTCGGGGTGTATTCTAATTCCAAGAGTGGGAATCTTCCAAAAACTTCAACGAATTGGAATTGCGTAGAAGTGAGGATTTTTCATCTTAACGAATTAAAAATTGTGCTAGTGACCTTTGCGCTATTAAGCGGGGTGTTTCTTCTATTTTTCGAATTTTTACCCGTGGTAATCGTCGATTGGTGATGTCGATATCAGTTCAAGTCTCTTGAGCATTAGATTTCCTTTGCGCACGTGATCTGATTAGAAAAAGTCTTACTTCCTTATGATTATTTTTATCAATATTAACGCAGCTGTGGTTACTGAATATTTCATCACAGAAGTTTCGTCATTATTGATTTAGTAGTGTTTGTCAGATATTTTCTTAGAAGGAATTTTATCAATTTATTCTTCCGCTGGAAAATTCTATTGCGAGGGTATCTACTGATTTTTTATTTACTTTTAGGCGACCGGCGCGGTTTCGTCACCGGTCTCTCGCGTCTTTCTCACGGTTGCTCATAAATATAGATATTGACAAGTGACTAAATGTTTAAAGAAATGCGTGGCGCAAGATGCTCTATTTACTGGACGACTCATTTTTATCACCGATCGATTATCGTTGCCGTAACGTTGCGGAAGAAAGGAATCGTGGAATCGCTAGGATGTAACAAATATTTATATATATTTATATATAATTATGTGTAATAATTTATATACCATATGAGCATATTTCATATATAATCATATATAATTATACATAGGCCACACACACACACACACACACACATTTTTTCTGGGTACTCCTAATATTCTGTCGTATTCTATCGGAAAATCATCTTTTACTACGTGTATTTTATGTTTGATTCTACCGTCGTTTAAATTTATTGTGGCGTTGATTCTTCCTATCATCTATACTTTGTGTCCTGTTACTCCTGTCTTTTAAATATTTTACTTTAATTAATGATATAGCGGCTCCCGTGTCAAATAATAAATTAATTTTTCCCTTTTTCGATTCTCGCATAGGTAAAGCGACTAAATCTAGTCCTGTATGCGTTCGCGGGACACGCTTCACGTGTGTAACACGATATTCGATTGCGGGTCGTCGCTGTTTCGTTTCTTCCTTGTCTTTCTTGTCTTCCTCGTCACTACTGTACGCAATGTTAGATCTCCTTTTTCCTTGCTCTTTACTCTTACGATTTTTATTTTCCGGTCGCTAATTATATTGTTTGGTTCAGCTCGATTGATCTCTATGGGGTCGTCCGTGTAACAACCAACATTCTTCGCGATCGTGTTCGGATTTTTTGCAATAATTGCAATATTTATTTATTGTATTTAGGCGGAGTTGTCTATCAGGTTTCGACAATGAAAATCGATTCGCGTATCGGCTAATTCGATAATCTCGACCGTAATGCCCGGATTTTCGTATTTTTGACATTGCACGTTTATTTTATTTTCTTTTATAGGTGAATGTGAAATTTATTTTGCTGCGCGTACCGATCGCGGGCGGTCCTTTAACCTTTTCTTCCGCGCTGGCCGCTGCTATTGCTTCTTGCAACGTAGCATATCCTCGCGATCGAACAATTGTTTTAATTCCGTCTTGCAATCCTATTTGCAAATTTTCTAAGACTTGTTAATGTATTATTTCCATTATTGAGCATTTATTATCTACTGTATGATGACGTCCTTCCATCATTGACTCGTATAGCTCCATGGCTAATCTGTCTGCTCAAGTCCGTAAGTTCGTACGCTTTCTCCTGGTATCTGCTTTAGCATGTTAAATTCAATTTGTAGATGGGTCGTACTTTTTTTACTTACGTAACAGACCTCTAATTCTCGTTTCAACTGTGCGAAATCTCGAATTTTACGCGTTTGAAAATCTAGCATCGCACTGCCTTTTAATTTCGTGCATAATACTGCTCCTAATAGCGTTATTTCATCTAACGGGTCGATATGTTCTACTGCATATGTAGTCGTGCTCAAAAATTCTCGTAATTTATTTGGTGATCCGTCGAATTCCGGAGTCATTCCACGAGTCTCTTTTAATGTTAAAAATCCGCGTCCTCTTCGATGTCGTACATCGGGTGTGAACTCGTACGCGGTCTCGGTCCTTTCTGCCGGCACAGTTCTATGCCCGTTGTTTTGTCGGGGTTGCGATTCTCTAATTCTTAAATTGTATATCTCGGAAATGCATACTTCTAATTTCCCGTCTCATTTCCTCTCTCATACCCCACAATATTTCTCTAAGGTCGTCGGTTGCTTCGTCCGTTTCTCTCCGCGGGTCGTATTGAGCTCGCGCGTTTGATTGTGTCGCGTTTGTATTTGCTTCTTTTTGTAATCGCTGAATTTCTTGATCGACATCTTCCAATGTGATGGGTTGCGATGCGGAAGCGTTTGAGTTATACATGTTTGTGCGATAGATTTCGTCGGGGTCAAAGATACTCGATCATATGACGTTAATGAGAATTCGCGGCGGTGTGTTAGTCTGCTAGACATTGATGATTCGACCTCAACATCTGGATCTATATTATTCGCTATTAAGCTATTATCTAATTCGCCGAATGAAAATTTGTGTTTGATTACAACGTTTGCTCCGAGTTTTGGTTCGGACAAATTCTCGTTTGAACTTAATGCGCTTAGATTTCTTCGTTATCGCGTATATTCCGGAGTGCTTCTACTGCTACTCTTGTAGGGTTTAGTGCGCTATTTCTAATGGCTCTATCCGCTGGTTCGCTAAATAGCCACGCTTTATTCGCTACGTTTTTTGGCTGCGCGTTTCGGTTTTCCGACATTCACGCGTTTACGAATTTTTGATTGTTCGACTTACAATAATACGATGAGCAGCATTGTCTCTCGTTCGTTCTCGGCCGTCGGGCGTCGATCGTCGCATGTCGTTGAGATAGGTCGGTGCGTCTTTTCAGGTTGCGCTTATAGTTGTCGCCTCGATGTACCGGGTGACTCGAAGTTCCAGCTGGACTTCCTTTTTCCTCGGTTGTAGTTGTTGATCGTTTGACGGAGTTATCCTTGCTGTCTCTCGTTCTATCGATTCCACAGATTTTTTTCTCCTTCGTGGTTATAGACCTTTGCCGGTGTTGATCTTGTTAGAGCTGGCGTATCCCACCGCTGCCACCAATTAATGTTGTGCCTCTAGCCGCTAAGGAAGAGGTCTTTAGGGATTTGTACGCCCAAAGGATTAGGATCCACGCTCGAAATAAGACACTCCTGGACGTTAGGTATAAAGTAGTATATTTTACAAGATTTATTATACTGTTTACTTGTTCGCGATTATAATGGTCGGGCGCGATACGTACGGTATTTCGATACTGTGCGTATATTTTTTATTATTATATTACTGAGCGAGCGAGAGAGAGCGTCGGTACATCTCGCGCTTATTATATACCTTAATTAATTAGGTCGTTGATTAGGGAAGAATGTGGTGTTCCTGACCGAAGCATATCTCGTGTTCCGCTTGTCAGTCTGTCTTGTCAGTTGCTTACTCAGCTTCCGAGAACTTGACCGTGACTTCCTTCTTTTTAGTCACGTATTTTACTTTTATTTTATTAATAATCTTTTATGCTTTATTCTTTCTTAATTATTTTTCCTTGGGCTCTTTCCCTGATTCTAATGCTTTGCTTTAATCAGCTCTTTCTTAATCTTTTCTGTTCTACTTTACTTGTTTTATATTTTCATATTAAGAAATTGATTGGGTTACGACAATGTAAAACAAATCTAATTTTCATATAAATAAAATTTTGTGTGCGTTTTATGAATTGAGTTGTTTAAATTTTGTTAATTTATTATTTATTTGATAATGTCAATTAAAAAGTCATTTATCAAAAAGACGTCAATAATGTAGAATAAAGTTAAAATATATTATTTTCTTTCCTAACGTCTAAAAATTTTCAATGTGCCGTGAATGACAAATCGACAACAATGAGTTCTTGTAAAATCTCCTGTAATATGACAATATTCTCACAGACAGACTTCTGAGTATAAATATAAATATAAATATACTCAGATAGCATAATGCTATTTAGTAGTATGCCAACAAATTCTATCATAACTTTCCAGCAGATTTCGGTGTACTACGTTCTCATTAATTAAGCTTAATTTCTGACAACGGCTTGATATAATATAACAGAGAAAATGGAGCAAAAATCAAGCATTATTTGTTATTACATCGTGACAGCAAATATATAGCAAATATCGAGTAAAGTCTGCCGTATTAAATACTAACGGCAAAAATGTGTCAGAAATCAAGCATGATATACCGGTCAACGTAAAAATGCTGCAACGGCAAAAACGCAGCAAAAATAGAACATAATTTATCTCATGAACTGTTAAAGGCAGTAACGTAGCAGATATCGAGCATAGTCTGCTGTCACAATGTGGCGGTAAAAATACGGTTAAGATAAAACACACTTGGTAAACACAATAATATTAATATAAATGCAGTAAAATTGAATATTACAAGTATTGTTACAATTATAATTGCATAAATATTAGCGGAAAATCGTAAATATTATAATTTTCTTTCTAGATTGGACAATGAAATATTACAAACGATGAATGGACAATGCCCAAAATGACCTACAAAGCTAGATAAAAATAATTTATAAATAACTTAGCGTAATAAGTAGACTAGACATTCCAATAGACGCAAAAATGTCATCATCACGAAATACAGATCATTTTCTAAAAAACCATTTTACAGCTATATCTCTGCTAATATGCATCATAATTTTTCGTTTTTTAGCTTGTATGAAAGAACACAACACGATCTTATGATCATATTTATTAATCATTGTATTTAGTTAGTGCAGAATTTTCAGCCCAAAGATTCTGATTTTGAATATGGAAAATCTGTTAAAATCGTTGCAGCGACTTTCGCGTATAACACTCCAGATAGCCATGTTTGCCCGATTATGTATTGCACAAATTATGCATTACATATTATATCGGTAGAACTTTGGCACCAGCCGCGCATGATTTGCCACTTCAATTAGTGCCGACAAAAATGCAACAGAAAACAAGCAATCTCTGCATCATTATATGCTATAAAAAATGCTGGAAAATTTAATCAGAAGTTCTTGGCATAGAAATAGTAGATTTAAAGCATTGCATGTTGGCACAATATGTCAACTGAAGCTAAATAAAAACTGAACATAACATGACACGTCATATCGGCACAATATCGTTAAAAATCGAGCATTCATCTGCAAGGACGACGTAACGACAGAAATGCTGCAAAAATTAAGCATGCATTTCCTAAAAGATAACAGCAAAAACATAATAGAAACACAGCAGAAACACAGCATGATCTATCATAAAATAATGACAGAATCACAGTAATCTTAAGATATGTTATACAATATTAAGTTGTAGTTCTTTCGTTTACCGTTATATGACATCTCTATCTCGTATTCAAATTTCTGTTACAGGCAAATATAAAGATTGCAAAGTGGGGCTAACAAGATTAAAAATGTGTAATGACTCCTGCACACAGGACGCGGCAACGCGGCAAATGTCATGTGTGCAAAAGTCATAATATCTGTTTTTATCAGCTTAATTTCTAAATTCTAACAAAGGACTCAGAATATTAAATTAAAAGTTTGGAAACCGAGTGGATTAATAGACAATTGTCCATTTAATGACTTCTTGAAACAAAATAAAGAGTACAATTTCCATACAAATCTTGAAATTTGCAAATTATTAATAAATTAATCATTTACTTAAATTTATATATTTAATTATTTAATTATTTACAACTATGCTAATATTCAGATTTTATTGTGTCTACAGGGTGAGGCATTTATATTGAGACACCTAAATATCTAAAAAATAAAGCAAAATAGAAAGAAATGTTTCAGACAAAAGTTGTTCGGTTCTAAGGGGGTCATAAAATGGTGCCATTAGTTTGATCTTGGGTGAAGGCGCTTCGGAAATTTCAATATCAATCTTGTTTTTTTAAATGGAAGTAGTGGTACTAAGGGAGTTCTGGATAGGGTCCTCTGAGGGGGGGTGAAGGGCGAGAGGAAACCGGCGCCGGGGGGGGTATGACGTCACGCGGGGGGGGGGGGCAGCGGCACGAGTCGACGAGATCGCCTGGGAGATGACGCTCGCCTCGATCGGGGGTCGCGGTTCCTCCCCGGCGCGACTCGACTTTTCGGGGGCCGCGGTTCCGCCCCGGCGCGACTCGTTCTTTAGGGACTCGCGCCGCTTCTAGCGCGCGATCCACTATCGCGATTCTTTAGGGATGCGCGCCGCTTCTAGCGCGCGATCCGCGAGCGGACGTCGAGTATCCGGCGTCGAGAGAGACGGGAATCGTCGGAGGGCGGTCGAATGGAGAAAGGAGCGTTCTCGTCGCTCTTTTCGCGACGCGCGTTAGCGGCGATACGAGCGCGCTTATCGCGTTTCGGGGCTGAGTTTTTTCGTTTTCGGGTACAGATTTTCTTAAAGAGAAATCCTTATATATATAGATATATTTATACAGGACAGATTTTCTTAAAGAGAAGGAATGAGGGGGAGGGGGAAATCGGCGCGGGGCGAGGGGAGGGGTTTATGTGCATGTGTGCGTTGTCGGTCCGGTGGTGGGGGCCGGTATCGCGCGGGGGGCGTCGCGAGAGAGATAGCGTTTATGGAGTGAGCGAGACGGCGCGTGCGGTGTACGAGCGAGGGAGATAGCGCGTGCGGTGTGCGTGCGAGCAGGATAGGTAGAGCGGGCGATGTCCGGCTGCTAGATTATTCGCGGCAACGTGACTCAAGGTTTAGACGCGTCAAGATACGTTTATCGATGTATTACAAATATCGGCGAGCGCCGAGTACAGCGGGTACTTTGTAATTTTTGTGTGAGCTAATTGTTCGGTACAGCGGAAGATTTCGCGATAATCCGCAAAATGGAAATTATGGAAAATATCGCGCGGACTGAACGCGACCTGTTGGAGCTGTCGCACCGAGTCGCTACCTTGGGCGAGTATTTCGCAGTATTTCGTATTATGGGCGCAGCGATGCGAGGAATTTATCGAACAGCTCGGGGAACGCAGCCGTGTCAAGCGTCCGCGACTCTCGATCGGAGTTCGACGATCTCTGGTGGCCAGAATCGCGCGACTCGAGGGTGCGACGACTCGATTAGAGAGACGGTTTATACATAGCGGTGGTGATTATAGTGGTGACAACAACGCGGAAAGACTCATTTGGCGAGAGATCGATACCGCGTTCGAAAACCGTATACTGACCGGTGCGGTTAATTTATGCCAGTATTAACAAATTTCATTATAATTAATTACATTTAAAAGGTATTGTAATTAATTATATAATATAAGATAAAATTTTAAGAAATAACTCACTTAAAAAATAATGAAAAGAAAACAAACACGTATTTCTCAAATCATAAAACACTTTAATATTTAACACATTTGTCATTTATATATTGATATAAGCTTTATTATCAAAGTAGGATGCGAGGAAATAAACAAGATCTATCTATTTTCCTTAATGAATAGTTTGACTTGAGGTATGAGCCACATCAATTTGTAAAAGAAAGGCAAGCGATGTGTTTCGAAAGAATTGGGCATAAAATTTTATGTAAAGCCTTGAATTTCATTTTTCCATTATTGTTTTGTCCATGATTTCCCCCAGGTAATAAAGAATCAGGGACACAAATTTATCGTAATGTAATTGTGACGACTATCGCTGATTTCTAGTTAACAGATTACAGTTCTCGCTTGAATACACTTTTCGTCGTTTTTCCTTGTAAAGTACGCGGAAGTTGTTTAGGATTGTAGGAAAATTAGGTTTCTTGTCATGGCTTCACCTCGGCAAATAGTGCAGACGAAGGTGATAGAAAAAAATGGATAGACAAGAACTCTCGGAACTCGTCCTTGAACAGTTTTAAATGGCATTTAGAAGCAATGCCTTTCTATGTGCTTGATGTTGCTATACAGGACGCAGTTACAAAAGTGTATGAATGGTTGCGCTGTTTATCTGAGATTCTTCGAGGAACTAACTAAACGGTCCAGTGGTTGATATTCTTGGCGAGACAGGGAGACCACATCAAATATTGGAAATACAAGAAACATCGTTTGCGCTCCTTCCACGGTTTCTTATCTACAAATTTGTGATAGCTGCATCCGGTCTTATCCTCGTGTAAATAGAGGATGACGGTCGACCGGAACTTTGAATGTATGACTGGGATATTAATGCGATTAACGTGAAAGTGTTGCGATACATTTGCATTGCATTTGGTTTCTTTGGTGATATATTTCGGATGAAGTTTAACGAGATAATCGCGCATCTCGGCTTTAATTTATAGCAATTATAGAAGGCAATATTTTATTTATACATATTATATATTTATTATATATTTATTATAAATATTATATATTTTATTTATATAGAATGCAATTATTTTATAATATAAAAT
The DNA here is from genome assembly GCF_030449975.1 of Polyergus mexicanus. Lineage (NCBI taxonomy): Eukaryota > Metazoa > Arthropoda > Insecta > Hymenoptera > Formicidae > Polyergus > Polyergus mexicanus. The sequence continues at coordinate 6,331,361 of NW_027223329.1, read as the reverse complement.
ATATAACAGTAATTCTCTCTTTCATATTCTAAAAGTAAGTCTTTAGATTTGTAATTCATATATTCATATATTAAGAATAAGTTTCTAAATTGTATTGAGATGATAAAGGGGCAAGGGCGGGAGGGGTGGTGGAAGGCTAATTGTAATTATATAACGATACTTTCTGATAATATCATGAAAAAGCGATTATACTAGATGAGATAAAGATCCTGCAGAATGAGATAGTTTATTCGAGTGTTGCTATTATCTGCTAAAAATTGTTAGTAAAATCTGAAAAATAATGAAGAAGCCATTAAAAACAGCCTCGTCAATGAGGAAGGATGTCCAACTTATGTTACGAGCAGAAGGCGTGGAGCCGAATCGTAAACGAAAGCGTGTTTCACGGTTCATTGCCTTCTCATTCCTTAAATTATATAGTAATCAAACAAAGGTGTTCGTTTGTTTAATACCAGAAACCACAATACTGTCTCACTTGCATCGGATAAACACATCGTAAATATCGTGATTATTGATGCATTTGAACAAATACTTTATTACGAATACCGTACGTTTTTGTGTGATCGAGAGATTAATTTATACTTATGTCATGTTTAAAAGTTTATTTTTTCATCGGTAAACATGATGTTCCGCACAGGTAGATAGATATATCAGATATTGGAGTAAAATATATTCTATATTCCCTTCTAAATTAGCAGTGTTTGCATACATCTGTGCTATTAAAGATATATAATTTGTACTCACAATGTATAAAAGCTAAAATCTTTATTTGTATTAGAAATACGGGAGAAATATAAAAACTAATTAAAGAATTGCAATATTAATGATAATTGATTTTCAGATATGTTTGAAAGAAATTTTACCAGAGAATTTTATATAGCAATAATAGTTTAAATTAATATTTTTATTTTAATGCTAGTAGTTTAGTTATATATAGTCTAATTATATCTCTATAGAATTTGTTGATATTGAACTAATAATGTGATAATATTATATAATGTTAGAATTATTATGTATTATATTAATGTTAGAACTAGAATGTGGAGCTCTAATTTAATCTTAAAATAATATTTTTTTTATTTGTATTATATTTTTTCCAATTAAATTATCAACCAAACCTAAAAAAAAATATTTAACGCGGTTTTTCAAGTGTAAAAAGAAATAATGCATGCTACAACCCTTTAGGATAAAAAACAAAATATCTAGTTTAGAAAATTACAGATTACAAATTTTTGCGTCTATTACTTGAATTGTAGAATATCTACTGCGTTGTCGAAATTTTGCAAAACACTGTTTCTTCGAATCGTTCGACTGTTATTCGCTCATTTCCGTTTATAACAATCAACGATACCATTGTTGCGCGCACGATCGCGGTTCATTAGATTATAATTCTTGACCTTGGCGGGAAGTTGCACGTGAGGTATTTCCTTCAGAAGGAGAGAAAAGAGATAACAAGCAGCTCTGTCTGACCGTGCAAATTATCTTAATGAACCGCGCGGTTCTCTCGGCGCGCGGCCGTTTCTCTCAATGAAATCACTTTTTCGAGAGACGTCTCAGTTCGTAAGCGTCCGCGTTAAACACGAGCCGAGTGGGCCCGAACCCCGAACAGGTAAAGCGGACTCTACCTCTTAGCCGATCTCTCTCTGTCGGGTCGCTTCTTTTTATTTTTCGCAGACGGGTTGTTCCGCAACCGCAATTTTCGGCTATTTGTGTCCCTGTCGTATCCGTTCCATCCGAATTCTCGTTCTCTCCCTTCGTTTCTAACCTCGTGCCTTCCTGCTTCGTCGGCGCCTGCCTTTGTTTCGGGATCCCTTGCGGGAGCGAATCTGGGGAATATCTTGAACTCATAATACCGGCAAAGTGCGTTTTTCGCACGTACTCTCCTCGGAATTTCACCTACCGACCGTGCGGCAAGCATCACATCAAGAGGAACGAGTCTGTTTAGAACCGCTTTGTTTTCAACATCGCACATTGATAAACCGAAACAAACGAGAAATTTGTCACGGTTTGCCAAGATAAGATTTACTGCGATTGTATTTAACATGTGATTGATACTGACACAGTAACGCATAGTTGCAATTATTTCAGGAATTGGAACTTATTGAAGTTTATATTGTAATAAACCGCTTTCGCGAGGCGGTCGTGGATAACTCGGTCGGGATCCGGGGCTCGTGAAAGGGTATCGAGAGACGAACGATAGATGCGTTAGGTAAAATATACTTTATTGCGTTTAGCTATATGTGTGTATACAGAGTGAGTGTGTGTGTGTGATTATGGTGTGTGTCGGTGTGTATGCGCTTGTATGTGAGTGAGTGATAAGCGAGCGAGTGCGTGTGCGAATGTGTAATATCGGTGTGGTATTTACAATGTATGTGAGAATGTCGGATTGGTTTAGCGGCAGTCGCGGCGGTCGTTGTGCGTCCGCATTATATGCACGGCTTCACGGATGCACGGTGCGGGATGCGATTTCGGCGGATTCGCAAATATATCGATTACTTGGCGCGGATCTGGATTTCGGCAGGAGCCGCTAGCTACCGGGCGGTAATTTCGGTCGGGTCGGTGGGCGGTCCTTAAACGCGTCGGTATCGATCTGATTGCGTCGATCGATGTCGCGGCTGGGTTAGATCCTCCCCCTTTGAGCGGGACTTAGCGCGCCGTATTAATGGCGAGTCCGGTCGCGGTAATGGCGGTCGCAGAATTACCGCGAGTTCGTGGATATCGCGGTATTGCCTCGTCGGGGATGAGTTTCCCGTAAGATGCAGGAGTGCAACGGCCGACGGGAACACCCGTCAGTGGCAGGGAACTCCCTACCACTGGACAGTTGCCGTTGCACGCGGACGGACGGATGCGGATGAGGTGTCGAGAACTCTCGACGGAGGCTGGGTACGCCCAACCCCGTTTTCCTCTTTTCGTAGTGTGTCGGAAGGATCGCTCGTGGAGATGCCGCAAACTCTCGGCGGAGGCTGGGTACTCCCAACCCCGTTTTCTCTCTCCTTGAGCGGTTATATGATCGTATCGGATTTCCAGGCGTCTTACCGACTCTGGCGGTTGCGGAAGATCTGGTCTCGATATCGAAAATGTGCCCTTATTTATACCGCTTTTCCCGGCGGGTGCGCGTGCGTAATATGCCTGATTGTTTTAAGGCATATTGTTTCAAGTTGAGCCGCCGCGCGCGACTCGGGCGGTTTCGGGAACGGTCGGTACGGTTACCCGAGCGCGGCGACGACTCCCGGTAAACAAACGCGTCGGTTATAAATTCGAACGCTTTTCGACATCTTAAAAATGAGCGCTCGGCGCCTCCGCATCATGCCCGACCGGTGTTTGTCGGGCGGCGGACTTCCGGCGGATCGACGGCCGGGTAACGGTGGAGGGATGCATCGTTACATCACCCCTCCGGTCTAGCATGCCTGAAATTAGAGGCATAGCGGTTCTGGTTGCGCGGTGTTCGGCGTGTTTTCGCTCGCTGGTCTAATCTAAGCGGCGGCGGTAGCGAAGTTGCCCGTTCTTGGAAAACCGCATCACCCAGTGCCCCTGCGGTGATCGTATTTTATATTTCCGGGCGACGTGGACGGCGAAATGGGGCACGTCGAATGTGATGCCGGGTTCCACCTGGACCCGGATCGGTGGCGGTGGTAGCGGGCCGGTCGGCATCAGGAGGCGCGGCTGGTCCTCGCCGGTTCCGGTCTCCTCGGAGTCCCGCGGTCGTTTGCGGGCCGGAGCGCTCGCTGGCCTTCGCGAGCGGGCAGGCAGCGGTGGTGGAGCCTGCATCAGCTGCTCCATCTTCCTCCGGTTGATGCGGTCGGAGCGCTGAATTAGCGTCCCGATTTTTGGTGGCCGGCCGGGTGGTCGGTCGGCTGGGCCGGTCGGTTGCTGGTCGGTTGTCGGCGGTATTCCGTCGCTGCTCCGGCTGGTCTTCGGCGGTGGCGGTGTAGCTGGGAGCCCTGGTTCTCCCAGGAGCTCATTAATCGCGGCTAGGATGCTCTCTGAGTCGCACATCTTTGCCTTCTGAGACGTTTCTTCCCGGATCTCGGCGGTTTAATCCTCCCTGGCGGTAGTGGGGGTATTGTCGTCTTCGTCTCCGGAGTTGTTGTTGTCGCCGTCTGTTTTGGTTTTTGCGACTTTGAGATCCTGGATGTGTACCTGTCGGTACCACTTCCCTCGCTTGCTCCTTAGATCGACGATTACCGGCGATATGATTCGGCGAACTTCGAGCGGCCCGATGTATTTTGGCGCGAGTTTCGCGTTAAAACTGTCGGCTTTTTTCGACAGTGGGTGGTCCTTCTTCCACACCCATTCGCCGATGTGCGGTCTCCATTCTCGGCGTCGGAGGTTATAATGCTTCTCCTGTTGTTGGAAAGCTCTCGCCAGTCGGATCCGGACGATCTTATACGCGTCGTCCAGCCGTTCTCGCGTGGTATCTGGCGAGGTTCTCTCGGTGGCCGGTGCGATGCGGTACGGTGGGGCGAGCTCTCGCCCGTGATTTATGTAGGCCGGTGTATATCCGGTGGCGTCGTGGACGGCGGTATTAAAGGCGAACTGGAATGCGGGCAGGTGTTCGTCCCAGTCTCGGTGATCTTTGTCGACGAATTCGCCGATCATCGTTTTGATCGTCCGGTTCGTCCTCTCTACCGGGTTGCAGTGCGGTGCATAGGCTGGTGCGGTTTTATGCCGGATGTTAAAGGTGCGTAATCGCTCGGCAAACTCCCTGGAGGTAAACTGTGTACCATTATCCGACAGGATGGATTCTGGGCGGCCGTGTCGGAGTATCACCCTCTCGGTGATAGCCTTCGTGACGGCTCTGGCGGTGGCTTGGCGGAGCGGCGTTAATTCTACCCACTTCGAAAAACGGTCTTGCATCACGTAGAGCCACGTGTGGCCTTGCCGTGAGCGTGGCAGGGGCCCTACGAGATCGGTTGTGACCTGCTCCCAGGGTCGCTGAACGTCGGTTGCGTGGAGCTTCCCGGCCGGTTGTTGCTGTGCCACCTTGTGTTTTTGGCAGGTCTCGCAGGTTCGCACATATCCGGCGATGGTTCGGAACATCCCCGGCCAATAGTAATGTTCGGCGATGCGCGCGATGGTCTTGGCTATGCCCAGGTGTCCGGCTGTTGGTGCATCGTGCCCATTCTGTAGCACCGTGCGTCGTTGTTCCTCAGGTACGCACTCCTTCCATTGGTCTTCGGCCGCGGTTTCCTTGAAATCTAAGGTGTGCAAGATATGGCGAAACAGCTTCCCCTCGGTGATCCGGTAGTCTGGTCGGCTGGCTGGCTCGCGTTCGACTTCCGTGAATATCCGTCGGTACCACCGGCAGCGGCGGGCGGTCGCGGCGCAAAGTTCGGGCTGTCGTGACAGGGCGTCGGCTACGCGGTTGAGCGTGCCCTTGCGATATTTTACTTCGAGGTCGTACTGTTGGAGCTCGAATAGCCACCGGGCGAGGCGCCCGGTGGGAGCGTCCAGGCGCTGCAGCCATTTTAATGACTGATGGTCGGTCAGTACGGTGAAGGGGTACCCTTCGAGGTAGCCCTTCATGCGTCGGATGCCCCATACGACCGCGAGGCATTCCAGCTCGGTAGCGCTATAATTTCGTTCGGCGCTATTCAAGGTTCGGCTCGCATATGCGATTACGCGTTCCCCTTCCTCGAAGTACTGTGTCAATACGGCCCCAAGGCCGCTGGTGCTGGCGTCGGTCTGCAATACGAAACGTCGGGTAAAATCGGGGCAGGCGAGCACCGGTGCGGAAATGAGCGTCCGCTTCAGGATGCGGAACGCTTCCTCCTCGTCCTTGCCCCATGTCCACCGGGCGCGTTTCTTAGTGAGTTGAGTGAGCGGCGCGGCAACGGTCGAGAAATTCGCGATAAACCGGCGGTACCAGGACGCCATCCCCAGGAACTGTCGGACTTGCTTAACGGTTTTCGGCTCGGGCCAGTTAGCAACGGCGCTGACTTTTTCGGGATCCGTCCGTATACCTTCGCGGTCCACCACGTGCCCGAGATATTTCAATCGGTCGACGCAAAATTTACACTTCTCTGGGTTGAGGCGCAGATTCGCCTCGCGGAGCCGGCGGAACACTTCCTTGAGTAATTGCAGGTGTTCTCCAAAGGTTTCGCTAATTACGATTATGTCGTCTAAGTAGACGAATACCTTGGGCTCGAGGGCTGGACCGATGATTGTGTCCAGCAATCGTTGGAATGTGGCCGGTGCGGAATGTAACCCAAACGGCATGACGGTAAATTGATACAGCCCCCTTCCGGGTATCGTAAAAGCGGTGATCGGTCGGCTGGTCGTTTCGAGTGGTACTTGCCAATACCCGTTTTTGAGATCAAGCGTTGATAAGTATCGGGCGCCCCGGAGCTTGTCTAGTGTCGCGGTCACTTGTGGCAACGGATACGCATCTTTCTCCGTGGCGTCGTTTACCTTGCGGAAGTCTATACAAAATCGGTACTTTCCGTCTTTCTTTTTGACTAGTACTACGGGCGAGCTCCAGGCGCTCTTGGATGGTTCAATGACGCCGGCGGCCTCCATTTCGGCCACCTCTCGGTCGATAACGGCTTGCATCGCCGGGTTTCGCGGACGGTACCGTTGTTTAATTGGCGTGGTATCCCGTAGCCGTATTTCGTGGTGTACGCGGTCGGTCGGACCCTGGATATTCGCGAATTTTCCTAGTTCCCGTTCGAGGAACTCTTTTAGCGCCTGTCCCTCGCTTGCGGTCTGTCGCGCTAGACCCCCGGAGGTCCCGTGTAGCGCCGGTGTCGTCGTGTCGGGTATGCATCGTGGTGGTGTGATGATGATACCGGTACGCGACCAAAGGTCCACGCCGATTAATACCGGACTTTCGAGCGTCGGCAGGATCGTGAATGTATGCCAGTAAGTCTGGCCGATGATCTGGATGGGCAGTCTGATTGTGCCCACGGTGTTAGTAAATTCGCCGTCGGCGAGTTGTACCTCCCCTTCGCGGAGGGCGACCTGATGTCCCCACCGGCGTGCGCGAGTAACTGTCCTGTTATTGATAAACGATACTTCGGACCCGGAATCGAGCAGGGCGTCGTACCGGTCTTGGTTAATGGATACCGGTAGGTGCGGCCGTGGCGTGTATTTTATGCAGGGCTCGGGGCGCCGGCCGTCGTGGCCCCGGCCCGCCCGGCGTTTCCCGACGGCGGGTGACATTGACGCGTCAGTATCCCGTCCTTGCCACATCGTGAGCAGAATTTTCGCGGTGGGCGTTGGCAGTTGAACCGCGTGTGGCCCCGCTGCTTGCATCGCCAGCAACATTCGTCGCGGTTGTAGGCGGCGGCGACGGTCGGAGTCGTCGGCCCCTGGCGGTGGCGGCGGGCTTCGGTCGCACACTCGACGTCAATCTCCTCGAGCTCAGTGGCGCGCGCCTGCAGGTCCCCGACTTCTCCGGTTTCGTCGTAAATAATGAACCGCTTCAGCTCCGGGCGCATGTTCTGGTACACCCGTTCGTATTCCTCTCCTGGTGTGAAGCCTCCGGCTCGGCGCATGAGCGTGAGGAGGTCGGCCACGTACCGCTTAAACGGTTCACCGGCTTGTTGGCGGCGGTCGGCGGCTTCGCGGCGAAGGACGGCCTGGTACCGGCGGGGCAAGAATTGTGCCCGGAATGCGCGGTCAAAATCCCCCCAGGTTTGCCAGCGGTGGCGGTGGTTGCGGTACCACCGGAGGGCGTCTCCCTTGAATAGCTCGGGGAGTCCGAGTAGCATCGCGGCTTCGGGGTATCGGTGCCCGGTCGTGAGTTCCTCGAGCCTTTCTAAAAAATCGAACGGGTCGCGCCCATCGAAGTGGCAACCCCATTTTCGCATCTGACACAGCACTTCGGAGGTGGCGAGGGACGCGGGGATCGTGTGGTCGGTCGGCGTGAGGATGCGCGCGGGTATGCCCGTCGCAGTGGTGGGCTCGTCGCCCTGCGTCCCGAATTCTTCGGGGTGCGTCTCGACGTACGCGGACATCCGCCGTCGGATGTCGTCGAGGGTTCCGGATGTATCCACCCCCCGGCTGATGGCTACCTCGATCAATTGCGTCTTGGGTAGGTTGTAAATCCACCCTTTCATTTTCGCGTTGCACTCTTTTCGTCTCGCTTACAGAGGGTTCGTGTCTCGATACGGTCAGGTAACAACAAAACCGGTCCCTGTTCGGGCGCCAATGTAATAAACCGCTTTCGCGAGGCGGTCGTGGATAACTCGGTCGGGATCCGGGGCTCGTGAAAGGGTATCGAGAGACGAACGATAGATGCGTTAGGTAAAATATACTTTATTGCGTTTAGCTATATGTGTGTATACAGAGTGAGTGTGTGTGTGTGATTATGGTGTGTGTCGGTGTGTATGCGCTTGTATGTGAGTGAGTGATAAGCGAGCGAGTGCGTGTGCGAATGTGTAATATCGGTGTGGTATTTACAATGTATGTGAGAATGTCGGATTGGTTTAGCGGCAGTCGCGGCGGTCGTTGTGCGTCCGCATTATATGCACGGCTTCACGGATGCACGGTGCGGGATGCGATTTCGGCGGATTCGCAAATATATCGATTACTTGGCGCGGATCTGGATTTCGGCAGGAGCCGCTAGCTACCGGGCGGTAATTTCGGTCGGGTCGGTGGGCGGTCCTTAAACGCGTCGGTATCGATCTGATTGCGTCGATCGATGTCGCGGCTGGGTTAGATCCTCCCCCTTTGAGCGGGACTTAGCGCGCCGTATTAATGGCGAGTCCGGTCGCGGTAATGGCGGTCGCAGAATTACCGCGAGTTCGTGGATATCGCGGTATTGCCTCGTCGGGGATGAGTTTCCCGTAAGATGCAGGAGTGCAACGGCCGACGGGAACACCCGTCAGTGGCAGGGAACTCCCTACCACTGGACAGTTGCCGTTGCACGCGGACGGACGGATGCGGATGAGGTGTCGAGAACTCTCGACGGAGGCTGGGTACGCCCAACCCCGTTTTCCTCTTTTCGTAGTGTGTCGGAAGGATCGCTCGTGGAGATGCCGCAAACTCTCGGCGGAGGCTGGGTACTCCCAACCCCGTTTTCTCTCTCCTTGAGCGGTTATATGATCGTATCGGATTTCCAGGCGTCTTACCGACTCTGGCGGTTGCGGAAGATCTGGTCTCGATATCGAAAATGTGCCCTTATTTATACCGCTTTTCCCGGCGGGTGCGCGTGCGTAATATGCCTGATTGTTTTAAGGCATATTGTTTCAAGTTGAGCCGCCGCGCGCGACTCGGGCGGTTTCGGGAACGGTCGGTACGGTTACCCGAGCGCGGCGACGACTCCCGGTAAACAAACGCGTCGGTTATAAATTCGAACGCTTTTCGACATCTTAAAAATGAGCGCTCGGCGCCTCCGCATCATGCCCGACCGGTGTTTGTCGGGCGGCGGACTTCCGGCGGATCGACGGCCGGGTAACGGTGGAGGGATGCATCGTTACAATATAATTTTAGATATTAATTAACAGTATCGACAAACAAAACTTTTGATATCTATGTTTATTCTTAGTATTGGAAATGTGACGATTTACGCGAATTCAATGGAATTATATTAGTAAATTTCTGAATGAAGGCACTTTGATCCATTTACGAGACGCCGCATAAAGGCCTTTACTGTAGGCCTCGAGAAAATGCATCAAAATTCGCGTCCTCGGCCTCGAAAAGCTCGAGCACTACGAACTTTATATCTTCTCTTTTTTCTCTCTTCTTTACTCTTCTATTCAAGTATATGAATACGGATGCTTAACGAGCACAAATCTTGGAGGTCGTCCGATCGCGAAATAATCAGAAATGATGATGAGAGTTAAGCCAAATCTCTGTACAGCTCGACGACACCTGATGCTGCTTGTGACCTTGAGAACATCGATCATAGAATCTACTTTATCTTTTTTTGTATCTTGTAGAACAAGAAGCTCGGGCAGAGATTACATTCAAGCTTTAAATCATCGAGAAACGATATTAACTTCTCTGATTTTTTGTCAATTATAAATTATATATCAAAAGATTGTATTTTCATCCACGACATTGATTTTTAGAAAAAGAAAATAGATGCAAGAGATCGAGATCGAGATTGAGTTAAGTATAAGGACAAGATAGAGATTTAGAGAATCGAGGTAGACCGTATACATACAGCGCTTTTGATACGACCGACTCTCTCTTTTACGGCTGGCTTAGCACTCACAAGAGTTTCTTACGCGTGTTGGTAATCTCGCTGGTCAGTTGATAAAAAGAGCCGACGATGTCTGCCGATCATGGATCGCGGCTTCCATATGCTCCGCGATTAGTATTTAGGATTCAAGCCGCAAGAAACATGAGAGTACTTCTCAACGATGGTTTTGCGAACGTTGACGATCGTCCATTGCACGTATATACCATAAGCGAGAAAGAACGGTTTTGCGCGAATCCCGCCTGTGTAACACTCTTTTCAACGGGAGCTAGTGGTACGGTTGGTTGATCTGTAACTACTTTGACGGAGGTCAGTCCTTTATGCAAGGCAGTATTTTGGACCTGTGCCGCGCGTATATTCTTTAGGATTCTCAGACTTTTTTGACGTTCAATTTTTTTTATCTCATCAGGCCTAAAGTGAGATTTCAAAGTTGAGAGTGTTGTTTTTTGCATTCAACAGGAGTTATGATAGGTGGGTTATAAAAATTGATGATGTCATATATGATATATCTGCGAACTAAGATACGTTAACACAATACGTTATGTTATTAATACATTTTGCATTAAATTTGCTTTAAACAATCTATAATTTTGCAATAAAATTGAAGAAAAAATTTTATTTATAATTTGATGCGCTGCATGTCTTCTAATACATGCATGTATCTTGAGATTCATTTTGTGTGTGTGTATATACATATATATATATATGTGTGTATATATATGTGTAATATATAAGTGTATTTTACTTTCATAATATTCAAATATTTTCTGTGTAAAGTCATTTTATACAATTCATAATTTGCCATTTAAGACAGAAATCGTTTTATAATTTTGTGCGCTATAAATTCTAATATATCTGTCTCTCGATATATCTTTTATATGTATACATACATAAATTTTTCAAATATTTTCTGTATTATATGTAAAATTGCTCAATTTTCCGAATTTAATCATAAATCATAAATTGTCTAAAGTAAGCTCTATAGAAAAGAAATAAAGAAATAAACTTTGCAAATAAATTTGAAGTACACAAATAGATAACAAAAAATATTGATCTTTGTTTAATATCAAATAAACTTTCTCTCTTTAACAATTAATGTAAAATATTTTTAAGATTCTTTATTTTGACAAAAATCGCAAAATTATAATATTAATAAATTATCTATGATTTAATTTTTTTGCTAAGGAATATATATATATATATATATATTTTCACAAATTAGCGTATTTAGACACTAAATCATACTATATTTACGAATAGCTATTAGCGAAATTATGCTTCATCACCTTAAAGCTTGTCGACCTCATTAGAGCAGTCAAAATTTAATTACTATCACTGAATAATGTCGTTTCGTTTAGAGTTACAAGTTTGTTGTATCCAGTATGCGAAGTATCAAAGACAGCTTTTTATCTGTGTACATATAGCAATGTTATATTTGTTAAACTTAATTCGCGCGTCTAGCATATATTAATTATATATACTATTGTTATATATTGTTGCGTCCGCGGATCGAAATCGATATAACTCGAATCCGCGTGACACAACCGACACTCGCGTACCGCAAGTAAATAATTAACACTCCTTTGAAAGAACGAAAGGAACTTTAATATAATAACACAGAACACTATTATACAAGGAACACAGAACAATAACGGTTATCGTAATCTCGAATACGTCCGCCCGGAATGGCATCCGTCGCGAGACTCTAAGATGGCCGATCTCTCTTCAGATGAACGCCGTTGTTTAACAACAATCCTTAGCAACGTTCTCCCGGAGACGGATACAGCAGATTCAGGAATAAAGGTCACAGACGACCCGCAGGGACGCAACACTACTCCCCCTCTTCAAGATTGTCGTCCCGACAATCAATGGTAGAAGGGCTCTTCTAAATTAAATGGGTTGATCGTTGTCCTCTTCTTCCAAGGCGTTGACTCCAGGGTGCCTTAATGACTTCCTGCTCTACCCTGAGCTGCTGCTACAGGTTACCGAGCGCCATTATTTATCGGCCCCAATCACACACCCTCCAGGAATATACAGGATACTGCCATCGAACCCGCTTGACAAGAATATCCAATGTCGACTCCAGGATACAAAAACGGTTTCCTGCCCTACCCTGAGCTGCTGCTGCAGGTTACCGAGCACCGACAAAATCCAGAACCCAATCGACTTCGATAAATCTTGAAATTGCAGTAGCTGTCCCCCGTTCTTCGCCTGATTTCCGGAAATGTCCAATGCTGCCGCATCTCCGCATCTCAACATAAGGGAGCGAATCTTCGGACAAGAGGGGGGTAACACCCGTGGACCCACCATCCTTCTAAGAGGACACCTCAAGTCCCTGTCTCGGCATTCGCCCTTCGTCCCACGGGAAAACCACGGTCAAAAACCGGGGAGAGACAGAGTCTTCAATGATGGTCTTTGAAGAACAAATTTTGAATGAAGATTCTATAAAACATCTTCTTCAATTTCTTAAGAAAAAGAAACAGAAAGAAAATTAACAAATATCAAGTAACATAAACCATAAATCGGGTTTCGGATGTGATTTAAATCTGCCTTTAATCGAGATTTTCAATATTAACGACACACTCCAATACCGCACGCGCCTTTCCTCTAAGACATGATACGAGAGCGACGCTTTTCGCAGCGTCATTCCACCTATTTGCTCGCGCGATTAACTCGAACTGTGAGAAGCACTCCCTTAGCGGAACAGTCCCGTCAAAAATATCCGACTTTAATTTAAAGCCTAATTCCGTATTAATATTAATCGAATTACGCGCGTCTCTCTCAAAATTAGGCGTAACATTAGGCATAAAATTTCTGTTCACAGAGCGACTTAGCTGGTTGTTATCATCCAGCAGACGAATTCTCTGCTCCATTCCACGTAACGCTTCGTCGCGTTGGCGTAGTTGTGCCTCAAATATAGCTCGCTGCTCATCGTATTGGCGCAATTGCGTCTCAAAATCGGTTCGCTGCTGCAATCGCTCCTCGCGTAGCTCACGCATCGCTGACTGAAGCGTAACCGTTTCCAATGATGGTCCCGATGTTGTAGCCGCCGTTGAAGTCAGACGACTCCTCTTTCTCGTCGTAACTCCTACCGTCGGCGAATTTTCCTGTTCCATCTCCATTTTTATAGACGAAAAAAAACACACAATTCTCCAGAAAATCGTCCACTCCGTTGTATCCCGGACGAGCCCCCAAAATGTTGCGTCCGCGGATCGAAATCGATATAACTCGAATCCGCGTGACACAACCGACACTCGCGTACCGCAAGTAAATAATTAACACTCCTTTGAAAGAACGAAAGGAACTTTAATATAATAACACAGAACACTATTATACAAGGAACACAGAACAATAACGGTTATCGTAATCTCGAATACGTCCGCCCGGAATGGCATCCGTCGCGAGACTCTAAGATGGCCGATCTCTCTTCAGATGAACGCCGTTGTTTAACAACAACCCTTAGCAACGTTCTCCCGGAGACGGGTACAGCAGATTCAGGAATAACGGTCACAGACGACCCGCAGGGACGCAACAATATATACAAAAATAATGTGATATATGATAAAAATATAGGGCCAATTAATACAAACGGAGAATCAGGGGGGGTATGTTGGGCGAAGAGGAAGCGTGGCCCCGATCGAGACGAGCGCCATCTCTTGAGCACTCTCGGCGACACGCTTCCCCCAAAAGCTGTCTTTGGTAACTTCGCATACTGGATACAACAAACTTGTAACAGTACTCTGCGTTGATACACTGCTT
>NW_027223329.1:6146030-6317358 GCF_030449975.1 Polyergus mexicanus | reverse complement strand
AAATATAGTTTCTAATCGTGGAAGTTATTCCAATGTTTCTGTTGCAGTCAATCTCCACACCGTCGAGTTCATATCGAAGTTCATCAAACATAAACGCGACACAATTGTTTCCTAATACCACTCTTCCCTCTTCAGCTACTTTACGCACCATCAACTTTCCTTCGACGTATAGAAAACTTTCACATGGTAACGTGTACAAATCTTGATGTTGTATCGGTATCCGTATCTCGTCGCTATATCCAAGCGTTGTGTTGGCGTATGGATTGTACGTATGAGTCTCAATCTTGATGATACGGTCGTCAAAGATCGGCTCACCTCCGATATTCAAGATGTCAATCATATTGTTAAGTATTTCGTACGACGAATCCCAATGATTTTAAAAACTCGCGATTCAACGCGCTGAGCTTCTTTTTAGCGTAACCAGATATCTGATTATTGTCACCCGATACAGCAGTCACTCGCCTTCTCGCAAAAATATTGTCCCTCACAAAGATATTGTCTCTCGCGTGCTCCGTGCTTCCGTTCAACACAAACATTTCATTTGTCAAAGGCTTTATTTTTGCCGCCGTCGTATATGCAATTTTACGGTAATTTCCTCTCCTCGAAAATCGAGCAAATGTCCTTCTTGATCAACAATGCGTATCGTTAAATCAGTAATGCTCCGTGCGACGATCAGTAGATAAATGATCTGTGCTGGCGTTTCCGATATTTTATATCCTGGCGGCACGCTCGGTGAAAATTCATGTATCGTGTGTACGCGCTTGTCATTGCTGTACGCGCCAGTGGTTACGCTGCATTCTATACGAATAATATGTACGCTAATAATATTTATTGGTACATCCGATTCGTGCCATTTCCGAGGCTGTAATATACGATTCGACGAGAATCCCAACAACGATCCAACGTTGCCCAGTTTACTAAAATTTATTCTATAGACACATTTGATTTCACTTTTTAGCGTATTATGATTAGCGCGAAGCGTTATTGGATATTCATCGTGTTCTTCGCCATCAACAATATCATTGGAATCAACTACGCGTCGATGTCGTAAAATTGCATGTCGGAGATATTCGTTTATAGCGTGTAATTCGTACGATCCCTCGGGAATCGTAATTTCCTTATCGTCGTTATCAAAATAAAATTTATTATTCCAAGAATTCACGTTTGATATCGTATGATACGTTTCAAAGTCCGTTAAACCAAGCTCGTAATCGCCATCGTTTAAATCTATAGCCGGAAAGTAACTTACAGCAAGCACGCTACTCTTGCCGGTCAACGTAAGTGTAAGTGACATGCTGGAAAACTGTCAAACGAATACTGAGTCGCGACGGTGAATTGTCAAGCTTTAAATTCATATCGATCATCGACCGTTTGAAGAAATCCAAGATACAATTGTCCACAAATACTTTGATTATAATTTTGATAGGCCGTGTGATTGTATTCTATATTTGCAACATTCTGTCCAAAATATCGCACTAATTCCTTGGGCGGTCGCAGATTTCCAAAACTATCGAAATATACTACACGATCTCCCCTCTTTGCATACGCAACCCAATGAGTATCGGAACCATCGACGTCATCCAAATTGACGATATCGCTCTCATTTCGTCGTACACCGTTTGTCGGTAAATTATTGCGCATGAAAACACCTCTAAAAAATTGTATACGCATACGTCTTGCAAGCTGTTCCAATTGTACATTGGTTGTTACACCGGCAGGCAATTTTATTTTGACATTTTTTTTTCTTGGCTGCTGTTGAGAACCCTCGTCCACGCTTGTATGGAGCGAGATAAAGTCCGTGACCTTCCATGGCGCGATTATGACGCTGCATTTCTTCGAGCTGACGTTGCGTCACCTTGCTATCGTTCACCGCCTTCGCGATTCTCGCTGCTCCGCCAGCCAATGAACCGAGAACTCCCAATAATGGTAAAATTGGTAAGATACCACCGCGCTTCGCTATAGGAAGTATTCGTTTTTTCGCAGTCTTTTTCTTCATCGATGATTTTTTTGTTTTCAGCCCCATACCGAATTTTGTCTTTGCCTTCATAGCCGCCCAAACAGCTGTAGCGGCTGCTCTTTCGCCAAGAGTCGAATCTCTCGCGGTAATACGCGTTCGCACTTTCGTGGCGAGTATATTATCCGCAACGTGTCGTTGACCGAGATCGTTGCTTCGGAAATAAGCTATGTCGTGCTCGCGACACGCGGCATCCAATGGATTGATACCTCGATCGCTTCTAGCCAATCGTGTTTCTAAATGAGTTCCCGGTCCGCAAAACTGATAGCCTGGAATATATAATTCGATAGGAAGTGCGTTTATCGCACGATTTAACAAACCGCTACCTCTTATAATTTTTGCTGACATTTGTCACAATTTTTTATTAACGGTGTTGGACCGTCGAAATGTGTTTGCTGCCACGACAAATTATAATGTCGCGTGCATCGACGATACTGCTGAACCTCTGAGTCAGCTTTTATATGTGCGGGAAGCTTGTCCCACAATAGTTCCACGTAGCTACCAAAGTCTCGCAGTAAAACAATCTTGGAGATAATCTGTAACTGCTCGGTGGTAAGCTCGAGAATATCGCTGTCAACCGATAGAAGAAGAAACATTTTTGAGACTGAGCGGTTTCGATTCGATGCGCCTCTATAAATAAGGCCCCGATGATTCATTTTCCAAAATCTGATTTGAGATTCGCGAGAGCAAACATGCGGTTCGCGCGACAAGCGACGATAATCAAAGTGATAAATTTTGATGATAAAACACGAATAATGTCCGAGAAAGAAATACGCAAGCATGGAAACATGCTGCCAACTACTATACGCGGTATCATTTGCGGTCCTTCGAATTGCGGTAAGACTAACGTGTTGATAAGTTTGATGGAAAGTCCACACGGTGTACATTTCGAGAATGTGTACGTATATTCGAAATCGCTTCAACAACCGAAATATCGATACTTGGAAAATTTGCTATTATCGATCGATGAAATTGGTTATTTTACATTCTCTAATAATAGTGACGTTATTCCACCGAGCGAGGCGCTTCCGAATTCCATTTTTATCTTTGACGACGTGGCGTGCGATAAGCAAGATACGATAAGAGAGTACTTTGCAATGGGTCGACACTCGAGCGTCGACTGTTTCTATCTTTGTCAAACGTATGCCAAGATATCCAAGCATCTTATACGGGACAATGCAAATTTACTGATTTTATTTAAACAAGATGGTACAAACTTGAAACATGTATACAACGATCATGTAAATACTGACATGTCTTACGGCGATTTTCGCGAATTCTGTCAGAAATGCTGGCAACACAAGTATGGATTTGTAGTGATTGATAAAGACAGTTTACAGACTAATGGAAGATATCGAAAAGGATTTAACGATTTTGCAATACCGTAAAGTGGTTAGTCGCTATCGACACATCGATCGAGCAACGTCTAAAAATTTTCGTCCGAGCGCAACATGACGACGACGATTGACAGTGACGATCTTGAGAAGGTTGCGAGAGAGATTGTAAAAACGAGCGAATCAATCCGCAAAAAATATTGTTCTTTAAAAACCGGTCAAATGGAGGAAGACGTCGCATTGGAGAGGCACTTTAAACCAATTATCGAACCTCTAAAACAACTTGTCGAAAATACAATCAATGTGGAATCTAATGAAGCAAAAATCGAACCATCGATTATGCTCGAAGACAAGCATCTGAAAAAAGAGTCTGGAACAAAGCGAACAAGGTCAAATATATCATTGAACGATTCGCTAATAACTTCTACTCCAAATCAATCGAAACGTAAGCGAATGAAACAATTATCGAATGTGATTACTTCTACTCCGATAAAAGATGTACAATCGAGTCAAATATTGCACGAAAGATCGTCTCCGTATGTGGAAGAAGTTTTCGAGACCACGCCTGAAACGCTTGTGACATCGGTTAAACATCTGCTACAAACGTCCGAGGGTCAAAATAAATTGCGCACACATCTGGGTCCACTAGGGCAAAAATATGTTGGAGCTATTTTGAGTCAAGATAAAAATAACAATATGGATTATGTTTACAGTGTTAAATTTTGCAACAAAGGAATGATGCTTGGTGATCAAATTTTTGATGTGGATAAAGATGACAATATAATTATCGGTGGAATAAGATACGTGGGAACACCAAGTCTCTATGAGTTGATTTTCAAGAGAATACCCGACGGTGATGTATACAATGACGATGATAAAATTAAATACAAAAATATATTACTGGCGACAAATGCGCCTAGACGTGGCAATGATATGCGTAATTCAGTGTTAAGTAACAAGGGATACAAGTATAAAAATATAATAGCGCCATTAATCTCTATTAAAAATATAATAGCGCCTGGAAAAAAAGCTGGAAGAGGTATAAACATACCGCGCGCTATGACGTTAAACGATAATAAGATCGATTACGTGCATTAGAATGATCCCAACGAGTTAGTAGATCGCTTGCGATTGCTGGAAGCTTCGCGTCAAGCCGGCAACAATGCCCACGACAATGAAATATTATCAATTATCGAAGAACTTTACGAAGCTGGCCTTATTATAAATTAATCTATGCGTCGGCGAAACGAGTCAGTCTGTCATTATTGTTTGTATCGAAATGTCGATTAATAAATTTGGATTATCGTTGGGAACACCCAACAACTCATGCTATCAATGGAATGGATTACTAAGAAATTACGTGCGCGATAACGCTCTGTGTCAGACAGCCTCCATCTTTGACGCAAGGTCGCGCAAGATACGACGCGTAGCGCAACCGGAAGATGATACTGATGTAGCAAACAAACAGTACGTGGAAATACGTGTCAAGCTTTTGGAGGACAGACAGGAAGAACTTGAGAAAAAAATAATCACGCTCGAGACGAATGTGCAAACGCTGCAAATAATGATGGATGAGATGCAGAAAATGCTTCGGTATGCAACTCACGCGCAGACTACATCTAATTCAGCGCAGGAGAAGAAAGATATATAAGGAATATATGTGGAGGAATTATCTCATTATTGCAAATTATGCCTCGATCAAATATGTCGCAAAAGACCTCTGAAAAACAGCTGCTCGTGGAAGAATTGCATGCTCCAGCGAGAAAAAATTTCCCACGTAGACGTGTCATTGTACGCGGATACGACGATCTGTGGCAGGCGGACGTGATCGAGATGCGTCCATATGCACGATTCAACAAAGGCTACAACTACATACTCACAGTTATCGATGTGTTGAGCAAGTATGCGTGGGCTGTACCGCTCAAGAGCAAGAATGGAAACGAGACAGCTAATGCTATCGCAAGGATAATTCGAGACGATGGAAGAAGTCCGAAAAATTTTCAAACCGACAGAGGAAAAGAATTTTACAACGCAAATGTACAGAAACTCGTGAGGAAACACAGCATTAATCATTATTCGACGTACTCTATCATGAAAGCCTCGGTCGTGGAACGATTCAACCAAACGTTAAAGAGCAATATGTGGAAAATGTTTACGTTTAATGGAAATTACAAGTGGATCGACGCGTTATCCCGGCTCGTTAGAGAGTACAATGCGCGAAAACATCGCACTATCGGCATGAGACCTATCGATGTTGAGTGGCCTTCACTTGGACACAGTACAATTGGACACGGTGCAAATGGACACGTTACAAATGGACACGAGATTGTGCACACGGTTCAATTGGACACAGTGCATTTGGACACAGTAATTTTGGATACAGTAGCTTTTGGACACATAAGAAAATACGCATCGTTTACTCGGACACCGCTCAATTGGACACTGTTCATTTGGACACCGTTCGTTTGGACACAGAAAGATGCGCACCGTTCGTTTGGACACCGTTATTTGCCCACCGTTCGTTTGGACACCGTTCATTTGCCCACCGTTCGTTTGGACACCGTTCATTTGCCCACTGTTCGTTTGGACACCGTTCATTTGCCCACCGTTCGTTTGGACACCGTTCATTTGCCCACCGTTCGTTTGGACACCGTTCATTTGTACACAGAAACATGCGCACTGTTTGTTTGAATATGTAACAGATGGAGAGAAATAAAAATCATTTTGGGAAAATATAATCAGTATTCTTATAACACTTTATACTGGTAAATCTATGTAAAATATGAAATCGTGAAAAGGAGATACATTTGAAGGTTATAATATCTGTCAAAATAAAATATATTCATACTTATATATCTCTGATACTGATGTCATTAATTTTACATTGCTTTTAGCACTTTGTTTAGCCTTTCGCATATTTGGATGTCATGCATGGATACAGTGGGTTCCGCCCCCCCTGCGGGGGGGCTCCACTTCCGGAAGATATAACCTAACCCAAACCTATTTCTTATTTAAAACAAAAATTTGGTGTGGATTACGTCGTATAATTTAAATCAAATTTTGGTGTCCAAACGAACGGTGTCCAAACGAACGGTGGGCAAATGAACGGTGTCCAAACGAACGGTGGGAAAATGAACGGTGTCCAAACGAACAGTGGGCAAATGAACGGTGTCCAAACGAACGGTGGGCAAATGAACGGTGTCCAAACGAACGGTGGGCAAATAACGGTGTCCAAACGAACGGTGTCCAAATGAACGGTGCGCATCTTTCTGTGTCCAAACGAACGGTGTCCAAATGAACAGTGTCCAATTGAGCGGTGTCCAAGTAAACGATGCGTATTTTCTTATGTGTCCAAAAGCTACTGTATCCAAAATTACTGTGTCCAAATGCACTGTGTCCAATTGAACGGTGTGCAAAATCTCGTGTCCGTTTGTAACGTGTCCATTTTCACCGTGTCCAATTATACTGTGTCCAAGTGCACCACTCCCATCGATGTTACCCCCGCGATCGCCGATAAACTTTTAAATACGGTATACAACAACGTAAAGATTGCGGCACCGGCAAGATTCAAAGTAAGCGATCCGGTACGCGTGAGTAAATTCAAGACCATCTTTGACAAAGGTTACATACCAAATTGGTCGACCGAAGTGTTTAACACGTTAAAGTGCAGAAAACTAATCTCGTGACCTATGCACTCAAAGATTCGCGCGGAAATCCCGTCGCCGGCGGATTTTTCGAATACGAGTTACAACGCGTTGCCAATCCTGAAATACATCTCGTGGAAAAGGTAATACGCAAAAAGGGTGACGAGGTTTATGTAAAATGGCTGGGATTTGATGCAACACACAATTCTTGGATACATAAAAATAATATATTATAAATATGTTAACAATAATACATAATATTAAAGATATTTTACAAATATATAAACAAAATTGTACACTTTATAGAATATACATATAATTTACAATAAATATATATATATAATTTTAATTTACAATAAATATACGTAATTTTTTATTTACAATAAATATACATGATTTTTATTTACAACGGTATTTTGTAATGTCCCCACGGTAGCGTGTCGGTGGTTTCGGGTACGATATACCGCTTGTCATCGTACAGACTTAGAGCAATTTTTGTCTCGCGAATAGTGTCTACTTCGTGTAATTTAGATCTTATACAAGACTGCTGACGCGTCATTTCAATCACTTTGTTCAAACACCGTGTGTAATCGTTGAACGTTATCGTTTTCGCAACGACGTTATTTTTGATGCCTTTTATTTTTTTTGTGTCTTTCTTACCATCTACTCGCAACGCGTACATTTTTGCCCTAAGCCCGACGAATTCGGTCATGATGGCGCCATTATTTTCATTCTTCATTAAACCCGGTATCTTTTTATTCGCGAGCGGTATACCGTACACATTGTCCACCGCATAATCGCTGGTATCGAATCTGTCAACGTTGCGCTTTATATTCTCATATACATCTTCACACTCTATGTGATATATGAGACTGTCGGTGTCGGTGTACATGACTTTACATTTCTCTCGATACATAGGTATCATATAATCGTGGTGAAACTCGTACAAACATATCTTGGATATATCGAGTATACACATACCCATGTAGATTGGTTTATTAAATTTCACCTCGAGATTGCGCAATTCAACGGCGATCAGATTCTCCGAAAACACGCTTCTACTATGAAAATTTGGTTTTGCGATCATCGCCTCTGCGCCATATCTTCCATCCCAATGTGTCACGAGCTTAATATTAACGTGATTGCGCACATTTTCCATCGTTTTGCCAAATACCGCATTATTCATTAATTTATATAAATTTTTTTCAAAATCATTTTTCGCGAGTGTTCGGAATTGTGTATTGAGTTCGATATAACTGCGAAGCCATGGAGATTGCGAAAACTGTAATATTCGATGTATTTTTGTAACGCGAAGTCCGTGTCGCGTGCATTGCTGCAAGTTGCGGTAATGTATTACGTAACGCTTCTTATCGTATAAGGTTGCGAGCAGCTTATCCTGCTGCTTACCAGGTGGTTTGTCGCGTGTCGGGCAAAACGGTAGGTCAGTGTGCGCATTGTGAACACGTTGCGGATACTCGAGATCGACTTCAAGGATGTAGCCTATAGGCGAATCGAGCGCGATTGATGATGTATCAAAATCGGATACGTCGTCGAGCCATCGAAAATCTGCATAGGGCAAGGGTTGACACATGCCCATCCGTACAAATTATTTACATCAAAGTACGTGAGATACGTTGAAGGTTTCGATGGGTCGTACGACTGCATATACTTGTTATTAGCATGTGCGTATCTGTTGGAACATTGACTCAAACCACCGCGTATTCCGCGTTCGATAAATAAAACCATGTCGATATCCGTAAGCAATTCGAATGTAATATTTGTATGCTTCAACATGGCGTCCCACGTATATCCGGGAAGAGTATAGTAATACGCGGGGTCGAGCCCATAACTTTTAATACAACGTTAATACAGCGTTCGAATGGAGAACCGCTTCCACACGTTCCCGGCGTGCGCGTAATCGCTCTCGGATATCGTGTCACCGGTCAAGGAACTGTAAAATGATTCGCGCGGTGGTAAACACGTATCTTGCATCCTGTCGACGCAGTCAATATATTCGTACGAAAAGACGCCCTTCCGTGTTAATAAATTGAAATCGTCGTTTGGTAAATTTTGAAATTCAGATTTTAAAATTGTGAGTTTGTTTTTATTCAAGAATGATGCCAATTTATCGAGACTGGTTGTAAGAAATTTATACGAATCGATAAAACGCAATTTAATATTATTTTTCGATTTCTCTTCTGTAAGTTTAACATTTTTCGTAAATGATATATATTTTTCCTTTGTTATCGGAAGTAACTCGATTCCCCCTTTCGAACGCTATTTCCTTGATAATGAAGTGCGCATCGTAACCGGATAAATTATGAAAAACTATTGGAATGCAAAAAGAATCTTTATACTTTAAATTGCAATTTGAATGTGCGGGACCTCTGTATCGCCCGGTCAGATGGCAATGATCGCGTACGCGTGTATCGTCTTGTACGAATGGTTTCTCGCAAATGTGACATTGTGTCGCGCTATGAAAATTTTCACATTCATTAGATGTTAAATTTACCGGGAATGATACGCGGATAACGAATTATCGTACGAACAATGTACATAATATGCTATGCTAAATACTTTATGATATTGGTAGTTTCTGTCTTCCTCCGTCTTCTCTAAAACGCACTCCAGATCGGCGTACACGACGAAAGGAAGCCGCTCTTTCCGATTATAGTTGTTGAACGCGAGCCACTTGTCCTTATCGCTCGGTAATCGGATAGCGCACTCGTTCATCTATCGACAGTCCACCGTATGTGATTGTAACTTGTCGTTCGAGCCAAAGTAGTGCAAACATCTGTAAAAGAAATAATTTTTAATTTTTGTTCAAAGATTTCTGTAAAATAATTTATTAAATATATACGTACCGATCGCAGATATACTTCTTGTGTTCTTTCTTGCTCAATTGCGAGCTCGCGAGGCGGGATAGATTCTTGATCCACGCGAAATGTCCAACGTTGTTGTCTTTCACGTACAACAGATTGACGTGTTTGTCTTTTTTCGGCTGACTCAGACGTATCGGGACAATGTTCTTTTCCTCGATACTATATACATTGATTGAGATATCGTTGGCAAGTTCGAATTTTTTAATTTGGTTCACAGTCACTGGAAACTCAATGTCCTGGAGATTTAGCACTGTTGTGTAATGCGGGTACAAAGATTCCCTATCCGCGTTTCTTTCGGCTGGATATAGAGCAGCGACCACAGACCACGCGAAACACGCATTGTCATTAGATTGCACGTTGATGACTGCTCTCTTCATCGTTATTTCTCGCGGTAATTTAATGTGGCACCCCGCGCGCAATGGATTATATTTATTTATATTTACATTTAAATCGAGTATTCGCGATAATGCCTACCCGCTATCGCGTTCCTAAAATTCTTCGAGCGATGCTAGAGTGGGCTCGACAACGCGCCGCTCGTACCATTCGCGTAAATCGGATGTGCGAAAGAGTTCATAGTTTCTCGTATTGATACTTTTATTTGCGCGTTTATCACCCGTCACAAATTCACCATTGAACATTGGATTAATTTTCACATTAAAGTGTTTTTTCAGCACGGTTTGCACGTGTTCGAGCAGAATGTCTTTAGCATTCTCGAAAAATTGACGAGGCTCGATGTGATTATGATTTATAACCGCACCAGTCAATATGCGGCTCTCGAACGCCGTATCGATCTCTCGCCAAATCAATCCGTGTTGCCGCATGCTGCATCCTGCACCCGCGTGTACAAAACGCGTGCGTAACGAGTGCTTCAGTCCTCGAGTCGTGCAATTCGAGCAATCAACGATTGTCGAATCCCAATCGATAATCGTGGACGTTTGATTCGACTTTGCTCTTCCAATGATTTGATATATTCGTTGCATCGTTGCTCCCACGCAATGTACTCCTCTATCGAATTCACCCTTGCAGATTGCTCATGCAGATTTCGTTCGGCATTGTTTTCCGCCATATTTCCAAATTTATGCTAAAAATTTTTGCTAACACGATGTGCTTATTAACAGCTCTTGTCTCGGAACTCTTTGCGAAAATACTGACAGGGTGTGCCTCTTTACCTCGATTTTATATTCTATCTCGATGTCTCTTTCCATCATGTGTATCTATCTAAATCTTTACTTCGCAATTTGTCACGTACATTTTGGCTAATGTCGATTATTGCATTTTGTCGTCTAGAGATGATGTCAAATCCCAGATGTATCGCAAAAGTTTCAAATTACATGCAGCTGTCCAATGTTAGTGTAATTTAATCATGAGGATTATCCTTATATTTTAGGATTTTGTCATGTTTTGATACGCGCGTTTGAAATCTGATATCTATAGGCGATGTCATCGCGAAGCAGCCGTATATCGGCGCTTGAATGGAAAAATTGAAAAAAAATATCGCGTCATCAATAATCCCCACCACATTGCAATTTTGAAACGCTAATACATATTTTAAATATGTTCAATACGTTCAGTATTGCATCGACCACTTGTGTGAAAAGTTCATATAAAAATGTATCCCACTGAAGGAAGCCGCATGAATTATTACGTTCCGATTAAAGATGCTGATGAAACTTCACCGTGTAAGAAGAAGAAATGTAACAAGTAAGTTTTAATTAACTTGAAGAATTTTTATACTTTTTAAATATTTATATAAATAATATTGTTTTTACTCCCTAGCATTTTATCCGAGTCTCGTCGCGCGGTTTGTATACTCGGAAGACGATACGCCTTAACTCCGACGTCATACAAATATTTGGACATTGGAATAAACGTTGGAGCTGTATCTTGCGTGGAATTGGTTCTCGGCGATAATCGGGGCAATCAAATAATATTGCTCTTTGAAACGTGGAAATCGCTAATGCAGAAACGTGCGGACATTGAACGGCTTCTACAATCGACTGAAATTCCATTGCGGATTCGAGATTTAACATTCGAAGTGGTTAAAATATCTGATTCGAATATTATAAAAATTGGATTATCAAATAATTCTTTATATATGAAGCTGCCAACTCTATTCTATCTATTCGATTTTGAAAAATGTATAAATCATATGTATTACTGGTTATGCGAAAATACGCATATTGTAAATGAAAAATTCAAACAATTTGTAAATGTTTTACAACAGAATAATATCAGTAATGTATGCGACGCTACAAAAACTATACATGAAAGTGATATGTTTAACAGCGAATCGCTCATAGATTGCGAGTTATTGACATGTGCTGTAAATGATATTCTTCACGAGGCTTGCAATAAATAAGTTATTTTACTAATTATCTGTGAATTTAATTATTTATCTCATTCTTTATGCATGAATAAAAACGGTGTAACAGATATGCACAGTCTGCAAAATTTAACTTGCGGACGCTATCTCTCTTTCAAGTGCATGCGGACGCTATCCCTCTCGCACCGCCTTGCGAATGCCTCGCGTTATCCCTCTCCCACACATTGCGAACGCCTCGCGCTATCCCTCTCCCACACATTGCGAACGCCTCGCGCCATCCTTTTCCCACGTGCATGCAAACGCTATCCTTGTCTTACGCTCATATGGACGCCTCGCGCTATCCTTCTCACACGTCCATAGAATATCATTAGCGCTATCCTTCTCTTACACATTGCAGACGCCTCGCGCTATCTCTCTAACACCTACTCGCGGCATCGTACCTTCGCGTTCCCTCTTCCCCGCGGATCCCTCGCCTATCGGTTTCGCGCGGTCCCCCTCCGCTTTCTCCGCGGACCCCTCGCTTATCGGTTAGGTTAGGTTAGCGGGTCTTTCGCCTATCGGTTAGGACGCGATCCCCCTCCGCCTCTCCGCGGCCTCCGCGCCTACCGTTCCGCCGCGGTTCCCCTCCCCCTCTCCACGAAACCCGCGCCTACCGTTCCGCCGCGATCCCCTTCCCCCTCTCCGCGGACCCCGCGCCTACCGTTCCGCCGCAGTCCCCCTCCCCCTCTCCGCGGCCGCCGCGCCTACCGTTCCGCCGCAGTCCCCCCGCCTGACGTCATACCCCCCCCCGTGACGTCATACCCTCCGTGACGTCATCTACCCCCCGTGACATCATATCCCCTCCCCGTGACGTCATACCCCCCCGCGCCGGTTTCCCCTCGCCCCTCACTCCCCCTCAGAGGACCTGAGTTAGAATCGGCCTAGTATCACTACTAACGATATATGACAAACATATGTGTGAATGACTCTAGTACTGCCAAAACTGAACTAATGTTATCTGTTGCAAAAATACGCAATGACTTTTTACTCAACCCAATATATAACATGTACATAATAAGTGCACACATTACATTTATGTTATATAGCAGATATATTCGATGTTTGCTAGGTATACAGGGTGATTCAAAACAACCTTCTGTCCTTACAATGTCATATACTTGACACTATTCTAAGACGATTTTTTCTTTGCCAAAATTTTTTCCGAGACTTAGTTTTTAAATTATAAGCCAAAATAGTTAACGAATTACGGGCCGCATACGCGAGGCAGGCAGGGGCGGCGCAATTCACCGTCCGATGTTGCTGATTACGTGAGGCGCTCGCTGCGATCAACTGTTTGCTACATGCGATGGAGTGTATATGTGAGAGAGAACGTATGTGCGTATACACACACATACACATTCTCTCTCTCTCTCTCTCTCTCTCTCTCTCTCTCCCCCTCTCTCTCTCTCCCCCTCTCTCTTTCTCTCTCTCTCTTTTACACCATCGCATGTAGCAAACAGCTGATTGCACACACGCACTCTCTTTCTCTCTTCTTTGTCTTTCTCTTTTATATCCATCGCGTATAACAAACAGCTGATCGCACACACGCACTCTCTTTCTCTCTCTCTCTCTCTGTCTTTCTCGCGGAATGAAAGAATTGTGCCGTTTAAGCGAATGTTAAAGGAGTATATTGTAATTAATGTAAACTAGATTTGTATTACAAATAGCTGAGAAAGCTAATAAAGATCAATCAATCAATCAATCAATCTCTTTTACATCTATCGCGTGTAGCAAACAGTTGATCGCACATATGCACTCTGTCTGTCTCTCTCTCTCTCTCTCTCTCTCTCTCTCTCTCTCACACTAATTCTTACCTTTTATGTAGTAATTCGTTGCCCTCATACGACTCAATAAGTAATACTTCCGTATGATAGAACGAGTAACTAGCAAACTTTTTTCACATTGTACCATTTATCGAACTTTTACGAATTAATCTACGCACTTTATCGATAAATTGAATTTATTAACGATTATAACGGTTAATCACAATCTACCGATTACTACCGATTAATTATTAAAATAACTCGAAGAAAGAAACGCGTTATTCGATGCGGAGACTGCGCGACGACAACAAGCAAGTTATGTCGGTACTAGCGTTGCCGGCTGCCGGCTGCCGAACGACTGAATGTATCACATTACGCGTGATCGACGCGGACGCTATCATGTGTCCTGTGATCGGCTAAAGCCTCCGACACTGTAAATACGGTACTTTCGAAAACATGAAACTATAAAATATGAAAATATAATGACGTATAATAACATCGTTTTTTTTAATAAATTTAGTTTATCGATGCGTGGATTAATTCGTAAAAGTTCGATAAGTGGTACAATTTGTGAGTGAAAAAAAGTTTGCTAGTTACTCGTTGTATCACACGGAAATATTACTTATTGAATCGTATAAGGGCAACGAATCTCTACATACAAGGTAAGAGTCAGTGAGTGAGAAAGAGAGAATGTGTATTTGTGTGTATACGTATATACGTTCTCTCTCACACATACACTCCATCGCATGTAGCAAACAGTTGATCGCAGCGAGCGCCTCACGTAATCACCAGCATCGAACGGTGAGTTGCGCCGCTCCTGCCTGCCTCGCATATGCGGCCCGTAATTCGTTAACTATTTTGGCTTATAATTTAAAAACTAAGCCTAAGAAAAAATTTTGGCAAAGGAAAAATCGTCTTAGAATAGTGTCAAGTATATGACATTGTAAGGACAGAAGGTTGTTTTGAATCACCCTATATAAAAAAATGGTATAGGATTTTTCTGTTCTGTTTACTGTATAGTTCTACTTGCTCACGAGCGTTG
Source organism: Polyergus mexicanus (assembly GCF_030449975.1). Taxonomy (NCBI): domain Eukaryota; kingdom Metazoa; phylum Arthropoda; class Insecta; order Hymenoptera; family Formicidae; genus Polyergus; species Polyergus mexicanus. The sequence continues at coordinate 6,302,317 of NW_027223329.1, read as the reverse complement.
TCAAGGGTGCTTTGGGACATTCTATATATATACAGGGTGTATATATATATATATATATATATATATATATATATATATATAGAATGTCCCAAAGCACCCTTGACAACGCTCGTGAGCAAGTAGAACTATACAGTAAACAGAACAGAAAAATCCTATACCATTTTTATTTTATATTGTGATGCGATTAACGCCGAACACCCTGTATATATATATATGTATATATATGTGTATATATATATATATATATATATATATATATATATATATATATATGATGTCCGGCATTAATCACATCACCGGTCGTGTGCAGGTAAAGCAGATGAAATCAAAAAGAAAGGTCGTTTACTATTTTTTTCTATAATACCTAATAAAAGAGTTATTATTGAGTAAAGTCTGGCTAATCAGCGCCGCCCTTTAGCCGAGCGCACGTCGGTGAGCCGCGCGCTGTAAAGTGTGCAGCGGCGCACACTATCAGATGTATATAATATATATACAGGATGGGGGATTTATATCGAGACACCTAAATATCTAAAAAATAAAGCAAGATAGAAAGAAATGTTTCAGACAAAAGTTGTTCGGTTCTAAGATGGTCATAAGATGGTGCCATTAGTTTGACCTTGGTTGAAGGCGCTTCGGAGATTTCAATGACAATCTTGTTTTATTTTCTTTACACCAATTGATGTCTCTCATTTTTTGAGCTTAAAATATTAAGGTAACATTATTGCAAAATAAATAATTTTATGAGATATTTCATAGTTTATGTAAAATTATGTCGAAGTAAAGTAATAAAATAAAGTATAAAATATCTCGTAAACTATTAAACTTTTGATCATCATACCTTATAACTTTTTATGCAGAATATTGCAAGGAATCGATTTATGTGAAAAAATTGGGGTATCTCCATTTAAAAAAACAAGATTGACATTGAAATCTCCGAAGCGCCTTCACCCAAGATCAAACTAATGGCACCATCTTATGACCCCTTTAGAACCGAACAACTTTTGTCTGAAACATTTCTTTATATCTTGCTTTATTTTTTAGATATTTAGGTGTCTCAATATAAATGCCCCACCCTGTATACAGGTTGGTGAAAAAGTCCCGGACTCTTGAAATATCTCGGAAAGAGTGGGATACATAAAAAAATGTTGAATACAAAAGTAATAGGGTTCAAAGTGGGGCACTTGATGATAACCTTGACTTTGATTTAGGGATCAAATTTAGGGGTCATTTCAAGCTCAACTTGGAATTTTTAAATAGGAGCCTCTATTTTTCATTGCATTTTCTCGTAGTTTATTTCGAGAGTTTTTCAAAATACTATAATAAAGTATTTTTTTATTAAATATTTTTCGAGTTATTTTATATTTTAATCTGACATATCTTGATATAAAAAAGATAAAATATCTCGTAAAATATTTATTTCTCCATAATTTTACCGTAATACTTTTATGTACAGAATGATGAGACGAATCAATAGGTGTAAAAAAATAATTGTTTTTGAGAAAAAGTATGTACTTATTTACAATGCATTTTTAAAAACAAATATTTGTTTTTTTACATTAATTGATTTGTCTCATTATTCTGTATATAAATTCTGTATTACGGTAAGATTATCAAAAACTAAATATTTTATGTTTTTTTTTATATCAAAATATGTCAGATTAAGATATAAAATAACTCGAAATATACTTAATGAAAAAATACTTTATTATAATGTTTTGAAAAGATCTCAAGAAGAGTTATATGAAATCTATTTTCGTATAAAGTCGATCTACCATATATCACGCCGAAGATCGTCGTGAGTCATTACCAATGACCCGTCAGAAAACGATAAAATAATTACTAAAATATACACGGTCACAATATACAGGGTGGCCCCGAACGTTCCAGCCAGACTTTGAGATCTTATAGGAAATTTAATTCTGAACAAAAAATTTCGTATAAACATGGGTCGAAAAATGCTTTCTTAAGAAGTTATTGCTCAAAAACCTCTGAAATCGTGATTATTTTACATATTTTTCCGAATATCATGGAAAATGTGCGTCTTTTAACAAAAAGCACCGAAACAAAAGTTGTAAAAAATTAAATTATCTTTCAAATGAGATCAAAATGATTGTTGTACGTTCCATAGATTTTGACATAACCAATTTCAAACGTACGAAAAGTGCTTTTGTTACTTATTGTTTGATCGATTAAAGTTGAATCAGGAAGAAATCCGTAAAGCGACTAGATCGGTCATTACTCGATGCCGAAAATATATTGGAGCTAGGGAGGGACATTTTGAGAATAGTTAGTTTTTTCACGTCTTTATTCATTTTCTATTATTACGTGCTATTTTAGTTTAAAAAAATTTATTTTATTTTCATAACAGAAAAAGATTTTTATTTTTTATTTTTATCGTTTTTTCAAGATATTTATTAAGTTTCATTTTCTTTTTATTTCATTTTCTTTTCACCTTTTGCTCTTGCTTTGAATCAAAGGTTTTTGAACGATAACTTTTTAAGGAAGCATTTTTGGCCCATGTTTATAGGAAATTTTTTGTTCAGGATTAAATTTCCTATAAGATCTCAAAATCTGGCTGGAACGTTCGAGGCTACCCTGTATACATATATTTATGAGTTATTGTCCGGACATGGTGTTTGGAGTGATAATAAAGTTAGTGTATAACTGCTTTATTCAAGATAAAAAATGGAACTGAACTAATATAGCGTACAACGTGTAACCGTGTGATGAACAAAAAACAACAAATATGCTTGACATATTCAAATTCATTTATGTAATACAGAATTTTTTATGAACTGTATTGCATCCTGATTGTCAACAAATAATTTAGTCGTCTCATTACATTCATAACCCAAATTATTCAATAGCTGATGCAATCAAATTGCTTCCCGAGCTGTTAACAATGATACTATACAGGGTGTTTCCTAATATGTGGAAAGTATTGCAGTGTAGTGGATTCAGGATACAAAAATAAGAAAAGAAGTTTATATAAACATATATCCGATATGATCTTGTTTCTGAGATACAGCCTGTTTTATTTTCCATTATTTTCAACTTTTCCGCATACTAAAATCTAATTCTGACTGTATTACCATCGGAAAATCCATATATGAGATGCATGTCTACCATTTCATTGTTTAACCAAGCCATAATTTTTATTTTAAACATAGACTGCGTTAATAGCGCTAACGTACGATACAAATACTTTACTTTCACTGAGCACAAGATACGAACCGTACCACCTACAATACAAATAGCACGTATTTATGTTTATAGATTAGCAAGACCTCGAATCCTTCAAATCTTATAGATAAACAGGAAACCGATAATCAAGTATACCATCTTAACTCTGTTAGAAAATAAAACAGGTTGTAATTCGGAAACAAAATCATATCGGACATATGTTTATATGAACTTTTTTTCTTATTTTTGTACCCTGAATCCACCATTGCAATACTTCGCACTTATTAGAAAACATCCTATTCCGCTTCTGTAATGCTGAGTGCTACTCTTTTGCCTATGAAACACTCAATTGACAGTTGACAAATCCATTCGCAAACAGAAGACATAACCTGTAGTTGATATACGTGTAGCTACATCCATAGCATAATCAGCATCTCAATACCTTGTTAAATTTGAGCAACTCCCGCCAGCTCTAAATTCAATTGCGAAATCATCTGTGCCCTTTAAATATTTAAAGATACGTTTAACCACATTCCAGTGGATTTGATTAAAATTATTCATGTGTCGACTCGCCGCATTCACCGCAAACGCGATATCCGGTTGCGATAGTATTGCTAAAAATAACAGCGATCCGACCACTTCGTGATAAGGAACGTTAATTTTACTTTGCATATTATTTGCATCCGCCATATAAAAAATCATTTCTGTCAGTTGGAACACGCAGAATTTTAACATCATTTAAACTAAATCTATTTACAATACTGTTTGTATAAGATTTTTTATGCAACTTCTATTTGCATGATCTCTTTCTACCTGCAAATTAACAAAAATACTGGCATGACCCATCGTTACAGTAAAAGATTTACTTAAAAATTCAATAACAAGAACTTTCTTAGATTTTGATACCACATCATTTACAAATAACGCGAGAAAGAGATACACTCTCATGCCACTCTAGTGAACATACCACTTTCAGCCTCGCAGGGTTTTAAAGCTAAACATTTTACAGTACGAACAAAAGTTTCATTCTAGCGCATCTTACTGCTTATTTTATGCCATGAAGTGACTTATTCAATTTACACATCACTTTTGTTAAATTATAGACCATGTGGAATTTCGATGAACAGCTGCTCATCCAGCTCACCATTCAGAAACACCGTCTTCATATCAAACTGCATCTATTTCAAGTCTTATTATGTCACCATAGCAAGAAACATCCTTAGCGTGTCGTACCTCACCACTAGTGAAAAGGGTAATTATTCAGAATCACGGCTTCACCTGCAAATGGGTTGCAAATTGTTTTGATAACTTTTTATATTTATATGTAAGAATAATGTAAATAACAATTTTTAATCGGGGAGGCCCAAAAAAAAGTTATAGACCAAAGTTATAAAGGGTTTTACAACCTTCCACGCAAAGCGAGGTTTTCACCCAAAGCGAGGTTTAACGCAAACCTATGTGTCTAATGTTTTGATAGTGGAGCCCCTCCCCGCAGGGGGGAGCGGAACATACTGCCTCTACACATATACTTTTTAATACGAAGTGAAATTTTACATGGATTTATAACTTTCCACGCGAAGCGAGATTCAATTCAAATTTCTGTATTGATAAGTCTTATATAATTTTTGTTTGGTAAATATGCATAAAGTAGAACATTGTAAACCCATGTGGAATCTCACTTTGCATTAAACAGTATATGCATGAAAGGAGTATGTTCCGCCTCGGCTGGCTCCACTATCATAAAACTAGATACATAGGTTTGCGTTCAATCTCGCTTTGCGTGGAAAGTTGTAAAATCTTTTATAACTTTAGTCTATAACTTTTTTTTGGGCCTCCCCTAACTAAAAATGGTTATTTATATCTTCTTTTAAACATAAAACGTTCGTAAAAAAATTTGCAGCCCATTTGCAGGTGAAGCAGTGATTCTGAATAATTACCGTCCCATTTATATTATCAGGCCCGCTTACGGCCTGATCATAAGTTTTCGGTGCCAATTCAACAATATCAAACTTACCTGGACATTTGATATCTTTCAAATTTCGACAAAATCCTTCTTGATGCTGGGACAATCGTGGTGTAATAAAATTCTCACATTCTGAATTATTTTTTTGGCTGCTTAGATTTCTGTTTGTAATTATGTTTCAAGCATGAAACAAAAAAACGAAATGTAAAGAATGTCTTTGACAAGTCATATTCCATAGATTACTCGTTGTTGACATAGATGACATATTACATATAGCTTATATTATTTACGTAGACATAGACTATAATAAATAGTTTATGGATAAATGCCCAACTCTAGACGAAAATCGAAAAGCTCTTCTGAAGGTAATGTGCCATGCTGCACTGTCTGATCGGTAATCCGTCGATCAGTAATCCAGATTTCTTCGCTAGCGAGGCAATTTTGCAGATAGTTTTGTTATTGACTTTTCAGATTTTTGTATAATAAACGCAGAATTTTCTGAGGAACCTTCACTTTCTTCTTTGCTTTTCTTATCTTTTTTTCAATTTCAACAATATTTTTTGATGTGTCTAATTTCATGACAATAAAAATATTCATGTGTTTCCTTCTTCACATTTGTTCTTTTCTGTTCGTTTTTGTTTCTGTTTCCAAGAAACTTTGATTTTGAGCAGTAGCCGCGACCGCTTCATTTGATTTGTCATCATAAATAAATTGGCTCTCTTCTTTAATAAGCCTTTCCATTAGCTTGTAGACTGTTTGGTTCACTTCATCCACACTATCCCAGCGAGGGTGGGATTTAAAGCGGCAGGAGGCACAAACCAAGCATTCATCTCTTCCGTGGCAGCGGCACTGTCGTATCTGTGTAGGGCATGTACACACTTCCTCCATAGCCCAACAAATAATTGTTAGAAAACAACATTTGTGGGTCTGAAAAAATATGCGAGATACAAATAGCTGAATCGGAAATCGACACCCGAGTCTTTCGCTTTCCGGACAACTGCTCTTATCACTGAGTTATTCAGACCTCACACCTTACGCCACTTTAACACAATTTATACGACTCCAGAGCGATGTTGGAATTTCGCTCAATGGATGCAGTGCCGATTGCCACGGAGAGACGACATCTTCAGCACGCCTCCAGAGCGGTTCAATCGTATTAAACGATTGAAAATTGGCCCCGTAACCGCTCAGCGATGAGTCTTGACTCGTTACCAGCATGCATGGAAGCCTCCTCGAATAGTCCATCCTAAACCGCTATGCCTAAGCAGCCTTCTTCTGCTCCCAATTAATAATACAATCTTCCACCGTTACCACATGATGAATCTAATGGAAAAATTACCAGCATTTATACTGGCGCAGATGTACACCACAGAGTGAAGCGCTGCTGTTTTTTAAGCATATTTGGATAATAGACTACCAAGAATTTTAGCTATGATGGTGACGTCATCCATTACTAGCCCAACATCTCTTATTTGTTGTACTAGACTCTCAATCTTGGCCACGTGCTTTACTATTAAGTTGTTAGATTTTATTTTTATTCATGAAAACTTTGAATCAGGATCAGCTTGTTGGACACTGATTTCTGTTCATGAATCTGAATTAACTTGTTCCCCATTTCTCTGACGTTTGAACAGCTCAATAATAAACAAATATCTGGCCTCTATCGTCGAGGAAATCGCCAACATAGCTGTTGAATTATCCGCGACTAATTTTGCCTTTTCAACTGCTGTGGTGGTTTTTTTCGGCGCTGCTCTTGATGCATCAACAACATCCACAATTTTCTTCGATTTGAAAATGTGCAAAACTCTGAATTTCCAAATAAAAAAACCATTCCCGTCGAGCGGAATATCTTTGGGAAATCTTTTAATGAAATTGCTTTAGACATTGTTCCAAAAATTTTTTCTGTTTAACGCGACACACAACATATGGTTATCGATTCTTTCAGAACATTTTTGACTCACTATAGAACTTTCTCGAGTAACTTTCAAACACATTATTAATCATCAAACATCATGCCTAGGTATATAACCTGTTGAGTTATTGTCCGGGTATGTTTGAAGTGGTAATAAATAGTTAATGTATAACTGCTTTACTCGAGGTAAATAACTGAACTGAACTGAACTGAACTGATGCAGCGCACAATGTGTAACCGTGTGACGACCAAAAACAAAACAAAAAACTTCTCAATAACAACTGTACAACAAGACGCATGCATACAAATAGGCCATAATGTTCTGATAGCTAGCGCATCCTGCTGCCAAACGCGAAAAACTCAATAATTCGCTCCAACAATATATACACAGTATATAGTCTCTAGAATCTTTTCTGTACATAGTATAGGGAATGTATTTTTGCCTCGCAATCTAAATGTTAATATTGCTTTCAAATTTTTGACAAAAATGGAAATTTATGCTATACGTTTATTTAGATATGTTCTTACTTTTAGATTTAAGATGCAGATTGCGATGCTTGGAATCCATCATCACAACAGAGAACCAATCCAAAAGACGGTTAGCCATTGCAGGCTTGGATGACGATGGACAATCTGTATTTCTGGACGGTAACTGAACGTTGTATATTGCTTTAAACGGTGACTGGGGTTTATCCGTGACTTTGTTACTTAGATGCTTGTCATCATATCCGTTCGCAATAGCGAGATCCTAGACATAAAACACATCATAAGTATGTATAAAAAATATATTTGAATATAATATAAGATAGGCAATTTTTGCGTGCATTTATTATTGTATAAAATATTTAATAAAGAAATGAACAGAGTAAAACAATATCAATATTGTATTTTACCTAATTTATATTACACTTTGAAAATATTATTGTTTTCTATTTAATTCTCTTCCTATTATAACATTATTGTTGTGCCGTCTAAGGTATAACGAGATTGTAGGATGGTTGGAAGATTCGTTTCAGAAGTTCGAACTTCGAATGCCAAGGAACAAGTAACAGAAATTCCGTACAAAATTAATTTATTTTAATAGCTTATGTATCTTACAATTCTTTTCCAATACTTTTCGAAGCTTTGTAGTAGTAGCATTGTGATATTGATTATATAAATTGCTTTTGTAAACAAGGTTTAAAATGTTAATATTGTTGTAACTCGAAATTCAATAACGTAATTACAATCCAAAAATGTCAAAAGAAGTACAGCGCAAATTTAGCACTTCGTAAGTCATTGCGCGCGCTCTCAAAACCGCGATTAAATTTCAAAATATGCAATTCGCAATTTGCAATATGCAATTAAGACATCGCGATCTAGTACCGAAAAATCACCTATTTCCGGACCATAAAAAGAAGGATAACGAGTACCTCGGGACCATATTTCGAATCTGATGACGCGTATACTTGAAGAAACTGTGAGATTCCGCAAGCATCGATATTGTACGTCGCCGAAGCATTACCAAGCCGAACTTTACGATACATAAGCTGTACAAATAAATCATTATTGCATGGAACCTTTGTCTCGTGTTCTTCGACTCTCGAGTCCCAACTCCTAAGACGAGCCGAACCCTTGGATCAGCCCCAAATTTCCGTTGTATCCGGAAAGGCACAACAATAGGAGGATTAATCAGAAAGATTTTGGAAAAATTACGGTATATATGGTAATAGGAGAAATTAGAGATTAGTTCAGGAAATGTAAAAAAGGAATTAGAAGAATTAAAAGTAACAAAAACGGTGGGAAGTAGAATAGGAGGAGTTTAACCACCTGGATAATCTAAAGAGGAAATGGGAAGAGAATGGAGCAAACATAGGCAGGTGGTTGGAGGATTTACAAGAGACGAAGAAAGGAAGTGAAAAGAAGGAAAGGAGGAGAAAATGGGGAGAAGGATAAAAAAGCTAGAGTGGAATTTGGAAAAGAGAGATAGAGAATAGGAAAAAACATCTTAATTAAGAGGTTAAAAGAGGATAGCAGAGAGGTTGGGAAGGAAATGGAAGAGTTATGCAAGAAGTTGATCGTAAGAGTATGTATTAAAGAGATTAGAAAGGTAAAGACGGGACGGGTGGCGAATAGTGAATTATTAGTAGCGAAGTTAGAAGTGAGGATGAAAAGAGAAATTTTAGGGAAGAAAAAGTTTCTTAAAGAAAATAAAATATAATTGAAGAAAAATTTAATGTGGAAGGAGAGAAGAATGATTTAGAAGAAAGAGGAGTACGGATTGAGAGAGATAGTGAAAGAGGAGAGCAAAGAGAAGAGAGAATGTAGATAGGATATAACAATTAATATTAATGGCGAGTGATAGTTCTGTGATGAGACTTGTGGGGGAAGAAAAAGACTGGAGGGGACTGAGGGAGAGATGATCGACAAGGAGAGCTACGGTGGACAAGAGGAAGAGAAGTATGTGGGAAAAGGAGGAAGTAGAAGGTAAAAAGGAGGATAAGGCGGGAGAAAATGAGAAGACATAGAAGAGAAGAGAACAGGAAAAGAGACAACGTGAAGAAGGTGGGGAAGATGAAAAGAGGGTACAGGATAGGGTTTTGGAACATAGCTGGGCTAAGGAATAAGGATACAAATTTTTAGGAGGCAATTAAGAAATGGAATATAATTTTTTTATTGATAACATGATTGGGTGAGAAAGAATAGGGAAAGATTGGAGGAAAGCTACCAACAGGATTTAAATGAAAAGCGCAGCACGAAAAGAAAACAAAAATAATAAAAAGGGAAGAGCGATGAGAAGGTTGGTTGTAGGGATCAGTGGGAATTGAAATGGAGGACGCGAAAACAAAGGAGAAGGATGGGATTGTAGAGAGTGATGAGGTTAGGAAGAGAGAGTGATAAGAGTATGTATAAAGAAAGATCTTGAGGAGAAGCTGGAAATAATGAGAGAATGGATAGAAGAAGAGAGAGGAGAAACAAAGATAATAATTGATGAGGGGAGATTTGAATACCAGGATGGGGAACTTGGATGGAGGACTTAAAAAGGGTGAACAGAAATGCGGACAAAGAAGGAGCAAATCAAAGGATAAAAAGATAAATTGAGTAGAAAATTGTGGATAAAGTTTCGAAAAGCATAAACCTCCAATTGCACTAAAATTTTAACCAAAGGTTGTCCTTGACTTGAGTATAAAGCACCTTGAAGGACTTTTGCCGACAAGGCCCCATTTGCTCTCCAGCCCCCTTCAAAGTTCCAAATATTTTTACTGTATATCTCCGAAAATATTGATTTTAGAGAAAAAAGTTTCTGACAAAAAAATGAGGTAAATGTGCATATTAGCGCCAATTTTACCGATTTCAATGATCTTGACATATGTTGTCAAAGACATGACTCTAAATAACTTGCAAAAAATTTTAGCCGTCGCTCATTATTTATTACAAAGTTATTAACAATCGAAGATAGTGACCGACCGATACTTGCGACATAAGACAGTATATATTTTGGTATGAATTACCAAGCTTATATTTTAAAAATAGAAAAAAAATGATATAAAACTTCTTCCGGAAGTGGAACCTTTCCGTAGCGGAGGCAGAACCCACTGTGTCCATGCATACACTTTAATGCGAAGTGAGGTTCCACATGGGTTTGCAACTTTCCACGCAAAGAGAGGTTCAACGCAAACCTATATTTCTAGTTTTTTTATAGTAGAGCTCCCCCGCAGGGTCGGGACATACTGTCTCCAAGCACATACTTTTTAATGAGAAGTGAAATTTCACGTGGGTTTACAATTTTTCACGCAAAGCGAGGTTCAACTCATATACAACCCATGTAGAATCTCACTTTGCTTTAAAAAATATAGGCATGGACACATTGGGTTCCGCCCCCCCCCCTGCGGAGAGGCTCCACTATCAAAAAACTAAATACAATACATAGGTTTGCGTTGAACCTCGCCTTGCGTGAAAAGTTGTAAACCCATGTGAAACCTTTCTTCGCATTAAAAAGTGTATGCATAGAACAGTGGGTTCCGCCTCCCCAATGAGGGGCTCCACTTCCGGAAGAAATAACCTAACCCAAACCTATTTCTGATTTAAAACTAAAATTTGGTTTGAGTTAAGTTATATCTTCCGGATGTCCCTCGTAAAGGAGGGGGGGGGGGATGGGGGCGGATCATAACCGCTACTTTTTTCGCGATATGAACTGAACCTCGTTTTGTACTCAAAGTTGCAAATCCATTTAAAATCGTATCTCGCTTCATGTGAAAAGTCATAAACTTAAATTGTTAATAACTTTGTAATAAACAACGAGCGACGGCTAAAATTTTTTGCAAGTTACTTAGAGTCATGTCCTTGACAACATATGTCGAGGTCATTGAAATCGGTGATGTCGGTGCTAATATGTATATTTACCTAAAATGACAGCTCTTGAAAAATTCTACAAAAAAATTATATACGTTGTTTACATAAACTCATTATTTTGTATGTTATGTGATCAAATAATAATTTTAACGCTGTCGAGTTAATACAATGTATCGGACCAGATTCATAGGAAAAAATTAGGTTTGGGTTAGGTTATATTTTTCGGAAGTGGAGCCTTCCCACGGGGAAGAGGGGCGAAATACACTGCTTTCTATTTAATAAATAATTCAACACATATATATTATATATGATAACCATTTATTTTCTGAATCCCGCTTAATGCGGTGGAATCAATTCCTTACTCTCTATCTATTCCCTCAACCTCTCCGCCAATGCAATCGTATAAACTTTTCGAAACGACGGCAATTTTTCAATGTGATTTCTTTAAAATTCCTCACCTTCCTCCCTTTCCCTTTCTCGAAACCAATATCCCAGTAATATATATAAGAAAAAGTTTTTAGAAGATTGTTCGTTTCTGCTTCGTTTTGAAAATCGGGGTGAAGTTTCAAAAAGGCTTATCTCCAATTTCGATGGAACTTTGTGAAAAACTTCTTTTCAGGTTAAAATGGAAGAGAAGTATGATGACATGCGATGACATGCGTATATACAGGGTATATACATGAGCCATTTTAATCAATACACGCAAATATCTCGTAAAGTAAGCAAGATGAAAAAAAATGTTTTATACAAAAGTTGTAGGGTTCAGAGAGGGACACATGATGAAAATAAGGACTTGACCTTAAATGACCTTTTCAAGGCCAAGTCAATCTTGTAGCTTATCTCGAGAGCTTTTCAAAACACTGTAATAAAGTATTTTTTCATTAAGTACTTTTTGAGTTATTTTATATTCTAATCTGACATATTTTAATGTAAAAAATTATATATACCAGGTATATAAATATGAAACCGGAATTTTTGTATAGAAAATACACGCTTATTGTATGAAAATAATAAAAAATATTTTATTCGAAGTATTGCCCATTGCTAGCTATACATTTTTCCCATCTCTCTGACAATTTGTGGATGCCACGCCAAAAAAACTGTTGCTCCTTTGAGGCAAACCAGTCATCGAGCCATTTTCGTAAGAAATGAAGTGCTGCTCAGCAAGTGCGTGTCCCATTGATGCAAATAAGTACTCAGTAAGCAATTTGATAACAAATTGTTGCCAAATTGGCATCAAATTCGCTCAAAACTTGGTAACAAATCCAGTGCCATCTGTGTCCGCATTAAGCTTGTGTTTTGGTGACAAAGCTTGTTGACATAACCTGACAGCAAATTGACGGCAAAAACCGAGCAAAGCTTGACATGATTTGACGTCAAATTGATGGCAAAAATCGAGCAAGATCTGCGCAAGACAATCTGATAGCAGATTGTCAGCAAAAACCGAACAAATTCTGCAGCTTTTGGCCATTCATATAAAAGTATATATTTAAATAGATTTAAAGCCTTAACCCTAAGTAACAAAATGATGATAAGTTATGGTCATAAAATGACCATTAGATAATTAGACATTATATAAAACCATATATTAATATGTTAAAACATATAGGTAAATTCAAATAACTTAATTTATAAAATTAAAGATCTTTTTGGACAGAAATTGTTTGAATAAGTGAAAATCGAACAATTATCTGTCCAATTTGCAAAAAATCAATTCAATATCTGGATTTCCTGTATAAGAATTGTGTCAAAAATTGAACTGATAGAAATATATATATTATAATATTATTAGTATTTTGTAGGCTTTATATACACTCATGACAAGAATTTGAATACGGGTATAGATAATGAATAACGCGCCGCATAGCGATAAGCGACTGAACTATTTTATAATACTTTGTAATAAGCTGCAGATTTTGTTCGGTTTTTGCTGCCAATTTGCCATCAAATTGCGCACTCTAGATCCTGCTCAGTTTTTGCCGACAATCTGATGTCAGTCATGTCAGCAAGCTTTGCTCGGTTTCTGCCGCCAATTTGCTGTGTAGTTATGTTAGCAAGCTTTGCTTGATTCTTGCCGGCAATCTGCCAGCTTAATCGGTAATAACAACTCTTGTACCAAATTTGTAGCCTTTTTGCTGACAATAATTTGTAGCAAGCACTTGGCAATATCTGTTAGAACAGACCTGGCTGACTGGGTAGTAATCGGCTGGAGCCAAGTCTGGTGAGTAAGCCGCATGCGAAAGTATTTCCCAACTAAACGCCTCAATCGTTTCCTTGACCGGTTTTGCTGTGTGTGATGGTGCATTATCATGAAGCAAAATCACTTTGTGTTGCCTTTTTTGATATTCTGGTCGTTTTTCACGCAAAGCTTGATTCAAATCGAGTTGTTGTTGCGTTTGAGCGTCATCCTCATCCAACAATGTTTGCAATTCGCTGTCTTCAAACTTTTTCGGTGGTCTTCCACGTTCTTCGTTTCTCACGTCAATATCGCCACTTTTGAATTTTTTAAACCACTCAAAGCACTGTGATTTACCAAGAGCATGCTCACCGTAAGCTTCGACATTCGATGCGATTCTGCAGCAGTTTTCTTCAAATAGTAACAGAAAATCAATGCTGTCCGCAAATCGTAGTTTCCAGGCACAAAATTCGACATGCTCAACGCTATTAAAAACTATGCTGTTGTATGAAACTTGTATTGTTGTGAGTTGAAAATCTTTATCAGATGTCAAAACAAGAAAATGAGGCCAATGACGCGGTTTGACGGTAACTACATTGACAGCTAGGACCATCTATGGGTAAATTCCGGTTTCATATTTATATACCTGGTATATATTGGATGATTGCATAAGTTCGTGCCCGATTTTCATAGATGGCATTAAGTTACTGCATGACGGAGTTCTATTGTTTTCGTGTGGTAATTGTTGCTTACACCAAATAGATGACGTTGTCTTATGTCAATTTAGCGTCAGACATTGTTCAGATAAGTCCATTTGTGCATAAGAGGAACCATTAAAAATGGAGAACGAAAGGTGCATTTGCGGCATGTAATGCTATATGAATTTCGGAAAGGCGTGAGTGTTGGAATTGCAAAAAAAAAAATTCAAAGCGTTTATTTGGACCGCGCTCCTGCTCTCCGACAAGTCAAAAAGTGGTTTGACAGATTTCGAAATGGTGATTTCAACATGGAGGTTCAACCCCGCTCTGGACGGCCTTCTGGCATTGATGATGACATTGTACATGCCTTAGTGGAAAGAAACCCAAGGATTACAACTGAGGATATTGCTGAGAGGCTGAACATCGATAATTCAACCGCTTTTCGTCATTTAAAAAAGCTTGGATACATTTCCAAGCTTGATACGTGGGTGCCGCATCTCCTGACTGAAAGGAATAAGCTGCAGGAAAACTGCAGGAGTTGCAATGGGAAACTCTGCAGCACCCGCCATATTCTCCAGATATTGCGCCTTCAGATTTTTATCTGTTCCGGTCTTTGCAGAATAATTTAAATAGCAAGAATCTCAATTGCGAAGAAGCTGTCGAAAACCACCTTACAAACTTTTTTCAAGAAAAACCAAGTTCTTTCTTCAAAAATGGAATCGACAAGCTTATAGATCGTTGGAAAACCATTGTAGAAAAGAATGGAGACTATATAATTGATTAATAAAAGTGTTATCTCTAAAATATAATCTATTGAAGTTTATATTTAAATCGGGCACGAACTTATGCAATCACCCAATATATATATATATATATATATATATATATATATACTGGGTGGCCCATTTTAATCCATCTAATCGAATATCTCAAAAACCAAGCCTGGAAGAGAAAAATGTTTCAAACAAAAGTTGTGTGGCTTCAAGGGTGCCATAAGATGGTGACAATGATTTGACTTTGGAATATCATTTGAAGGTCATGTGAAGGTCAACTTTAAAATTTTAAATAGAAATCCCCATTTTTTATTTAGTATTTTTGTAGCTGACATCGAGAGCTTTACAAAACACTATAATAAAGTATTTTTTGAGTTATTTTATATTTTAATCTGACATATTTTGATATAAAAAATAAAATATTTCGTAAAATATTCAGTTTTCGATAATCTTACCGTAATACTTTTATGTACAGAATAATGAGACAAATTAATTAGTGCCAAAAAAAACAAATAATTGTTTAAAAAAATACATTGTAAATAATTTTCTTAAAAACAATTTTTTTTATACTGATTGATTTGTCTCATTATTCTGTACATAGAAGTATTACGGTAAGATTATCAAAAACTAAATATTTTACGAGATATTTAATTTTTTATATCAAAATATGTCAGATTAAAATATAAAATAACTCAAAAAGTACTTAATAAAAAAATACTTTATTATAGTGTTCTGGAAAGCTCTCGATGTCAGCTACAAGAATACTAAATAAAAAATGGGGGTTTCCGTTTAAGATTTTAAAGTTGACCTTCACATGATCTTTAAATGATTTTCCAAGGTCAAGTCATTGTCATCATCTTATGGCCCCCTTAAAGCCACACAACTTTTGTTTGAAACATTTTTCTCTTCCGGACTTGGTTTTTGAGATATTCAACTGGATGGATTAAAATGGGCCACCCAGTATATATAGTGTGTCCCATTTTAATGTCCCACCCTAAATAACTTTTTTATTTTTGATTGTAGAAAGAATGTTTCAGATAAAAGTTATATGGTTTCGAAGAGGACATAAGATAGTGCCATTAGTTTGACCTTGAATAATTGCTTGAAGGTCATGTGAAGATCATCTTCAATTTCTTAAGTGGAACTACCTACTTTTCATTACATATTCTTCTAGCTTACATCGAAAGCTTTCCAAAACCCTAATTAACTATCTTTTCGGTAAGTACTTTTTAAGTTATAAGGCAAGATCAAAAGCACGATCTGGTCGGTCAAGGCAAGATCAAAAGCATTGCGCGAAAAAAAAAATTATTCGAATCAAGTAAATGCCCTAAATAAATATTCAATTTGTGATCTAAGAAAACTTTGTTGGAATAAAGAAAAATTTTCCTTATTATAACGCACGTTATGTAAGACTTACAGAATTTTTACATTTACTTTATTCTTGGCAGCGCATACGCACGTTAAAGAGTATTGATATTTTCTTAGCGGATGTAATATTTTGAGGATTTTTACAACATTTTTTAGTAGTCCTGTAATCATTGCTGATTATGCGCCAAACGAAATAGTCGACATGATTCATATTTTGGGTGAGGCTGGAAATAATTACAGTGCAGCGGAAAGATTGTATACTGAAAGATATTCTAACAGATGTCATCCGTGTAAAAAGCCCATTAAAAAACTCACGGAGAGGGCACAGCAGGGCAGTTTAAAAAGGATACGACAAAAATCAAATACGGCCAAATACGGCAAATTCATTAGTTGTCTTGGGTGCCGCTGTATTGAATCCCCAAATTTCCACCAAACAAATTGAGAGACAACACGGTATACAGAATAGGTATTCTTAGCATTCTGATAGACAAAGTAACAAACATAGAAGTCTTACGAAGGGCCAAAGTCGAACGAGAATTTTTTGCAAGCATTAAATGCAGAAAGATTTCCTATTTGGGACATGTTCTGCGAGGCAACCGATATCGTATACTCCGGTTAATTATGAAAGGAAAAATTGAAGGCAGACATGGCATTAGAAGAAAACAAATTTTTTGGCTTAAAAACATTAAACAGAGATTGGACTGGAACTCAAAGTGCCGAACAATTATTCCGCCTTGCGGAAGATAGAGATAGACTTGCAATGATGATTACTGACGTCGAAGGTACCCGATAGACCATGTAGAAGAAGAAGATATATATTGTTGCGTCCGCGGATCGGAATCGATATTACACGAACACGCGCGACACAACCGGCACTTGCGTACCGCGACGTAAATAAAGAACACTTTATTAAAAAAGAACCAGAGGAATTTTAATAACAGCTTAGAACACAGAACACAAAGCACAGAACAGATAGTCTCGTAATTCGTCAATCCATCGGAATTACCACCGACGCGAGGTTCAAGATGGCCGATCATTCTCAAGATGTCTGCCGTTGTGTAATAACAACCTTTAGCAACGTGTTTGGGCATGTTCTCCCGGAAACGGGTACAGCAGATTCAGGAATAACCGCCACAGACGACTTGCAGGGACACAACAATATATATAGTAAATATGCATAAAAGGTCATACCTCACCGATTTAATCGTCACTTAAATATATTGTAGGGGGGAGTTTTCTGAGTAATTTCCCGCAAGAATCAAGTGGCGGTCGACATTGGTTTAGGAGGTATAACAAATAAATAAGTTTCACATTTTTAATGCTATTCTTTTCGTTTGCTATTTTTTTACTATTATAAGAAGAAATAGATTTAGGTAAGGTTATATCTTTCGAAAGTGGAGCCTCCCGTAGGGGGAGAGGCGGGGGGAGGGCGGAACCCATTGCATCCACGTATATACTTCCTTATCCACATATTGTAGGGTAGACCTCGCTTTGCGTTGTAAAATATATGCGTGGACACAATAAATTCCGCCCCACCTATGGGGGGGGGGGGGAGGCTCCACTTTCGGAAAATATAACTTAATGCAAACTTATTTTCAATTTTGAAAGTAAAATCGAAGACATAACTCAGAAATTCATGTAGTTGCATATTGAAAGTTGTTAACGAATTGCGAGAAATACGTGAAACCGATTATTGACAAATTATCTATGATCATGATGCATCGAATAACGCGTTTCTTTCTTCAAGTTATTTTAATAATTAATCGATAGTAATCGGTAGATTGTAATTAACCGTTATAATCGTTAATAAATTCAGTTTATCGATAAAGTGCGCGGATTAATTCATAAAAGTTCGGTAACTAGTACAATTTGTGAATGAAAAAAAGTTTGCTAGTTATTTGTTGTGTCACACGGAAATATTACTTATTGAGTCGTATGAGGGCAACGAATCTCTACATACAAGGTAAGAGTCAATGAGTGAGAGAGAGAAAGAGAGAGAGAGAGAGTGCGTGTGTGCGATCAGCTGTTTGCTACACGCGATGGGTGTAAAAAAGAAAGACAAAGAGGTAGAGAGAAAGAGAGTGCGTGTGTGCGATCAGCTGTTTGCTACATGCGATGGGTATAAGAGAGAGAGAGAGAGAGAGAGAGAGAGAGAGAGAGAGAGAGAGAGAGAGAGAGAGAGAGAATGTGTATGTGTGTATACGAGTATACATTCTCTCTCGCACATACACCCCGCATGTAGCAAACAGTTTATCGCAGCGAGCGGCTCACGTAATCACCAGCATCGGACGGTGAGTTGCGCCGCTTCTGCTTGCCTCGCGTACGCGGCCTGTAATTCGTTAACTATTTTGGCTTATAATTTAAAAACTAAGCCTTGGAAAAAATTTTGGCAAAGGAAAAATCGTCTTAGAATGGAGTCAAGTATATGACATTGTAAGGACAGAAGGTTGTCTTGAATCACTCTGTATATATAGCAAAAAAATTGTGTGAAACCGGGTAGACGAGTCAAACCGGATACTTGTTTTTCGTAATAAATACTGCTATCTTTGGCTAACTTGTGTTATTAGTTGTAGATTGGCGCCATCATTATTTTAAAACAAACCGTACCCCTGTGCACACGATATTTCCTTTTTAATAGAAGTTCAAAGTTTTTAGCCCACAAAAGATCGATATCAAAGCAAGAATCGAGTCGTCATTCACTTTTTCTATTGTATATATTGTAGAGCAATGCTCGCATTTAGTTGCACATTTCGGCCCGATTCCGTGGCTCACGCCTATTGCCCCCCACTCACCGCTCGTGCGTTAGCGACGAGACGCCAGATACGCGTAACTAAGGAGCGCGACGCTTTGTCTCAGGAGCGTTCATATGTCAGAATGCCCAAATATAATAAATAAGACACTATTTTTTTAAATGCACCGCAAAAATTATCAAAATTCTAAAAGTTTTCTTCAATATTTTATATTTCATTGATATAAAATATTGAAGAAAAACTTTTAATTATAGAGAAGTATTGTCTTATTATTATATTTGGGCATTCTTATATACGGACGCTCCTGAGACAAAGCGTCGCGGTCCTTAGTTACGCATATCTGGCGACTCGTCGCTAACGTACGAGCGGTGAGTGGGGGGCAATAGGCGTGAACCACGGAATCGGGCCGAAATGTGCAACTAAATCTGAGCACTGTTGTAGAGCATCTGTTTCGGTAAGTGCAGCATTGCATTCTGTACATATTAGAAAGTATATCATATTAGTTTTGATTGGTACTTTGAATGCCGGAATATTGTAACGATACCATTACTAACGCCCTCGCGGGCCGATCCACCACGCGCATTCTAAGATTCGGCGCCTATGGTGCCCCTAAGCTCTCTCACCGGTGTATCGGCCCCACCGTGGGTCCGCCCCACCACGCACTGACTTGCGTGAGTGGCAGGCCGATCGCCGGTATATAAGGTGGTCCGGCGAGCGTAGCGTTACCAGTTTCCGACCCTGAGTCCTCTCATTAACTCCAGATTCGAAATTACCTCTCGTGTTAAACCAGACTACGGGCTACTCGTGGTTATGCCGGGCTACCCGGTTGCTGGAACGGCGCATCCTAACATCTCGCGTTAAACTAGTCCATGGGCTACCCGGTTGCTGGAACGGCGCATCCTACCCCGCGTTAAATCAGATCACGGGCTACCCGTGGTTATGCTGGGCTACCCGGTTGCTGGGACGGCGCATCCTGTTAGTTCGTAAGACCGTACCACGTTCTTCGCGTCTAGTTAAATCGCGTAACCATTTGTCTGCTCCACGACCTGTTATCCCGTAAGACCATTTCTCCGCGTTCAGACTCTAGTACCGCTCTGTATATACCGTGGCCGGTAAAACCATAAGACCGCTTGGGTCTCCGTGTCTTAATAGATTCTAGTACCGCTCTGTATCAATACCACGACCTGTTAGATTATAAGACCGTTTGTACCGTAAGACCTCTTTGGTCTCCGCATCTAGATATACCCTAGTATCGTACTCTGTATCCATACCGCGACCTGTTAAATTGTAAGACCACTTGTACATATACCGCGACCCGCTAGACCGTAAGACCACTTTGTACATATACCGCAAGCGAACCCCGTACTAGTAGAGTTAGTGAACCATATTAGGATAACCACCCATGTCGCGCTGACTTCATCTTTATACATGGCCTTTGGTCTACACAAGCGCGCTAGTCCTTCTAAGGATAAGTCACAGAAAGTGCTGACGCCCCGTCCTTCTAAGGATAAAGCAATCAGGCGGTTGGAACTACACTAAAGGCCATGCGACACCCAATTGTGTTTAAAATTTATTCTGTCTGTCTTGGAATAACGATAACTGCTTGCATGCGACCATCGAACACATCCGCATGAGCCGCGCTCGCTTCCCGAACTTTGCGCGCACCAGCGTAGAACCGCTCGCGCGAAGTTCTGTACGTACCGGTCTCGCATGTCTTATTGTAAATGATTATAGCTTGCGTGAATCTCTGTACGCACCGTTCCCGCATGTCTCATTGCAAATGATAATAGCTTTTAGTGTGCAATCTTTAATGACTGTTTGAATAAACTAATTGAACAAACCGCTTATACCGAGGAAGAGTGAATTAGAGCTTCCCCCTTCTCCCGAATCCTAGCACCGGCGAGCCTGATCCGCGGCGTACGGGAAAGGTGAAACGTTACAATATACAACCGCCATATTTGTTACTTTCCTGGTGTTGGAGCAAAACCGAATACTTACACATCTGATATTACGAAAAGAGGGAGAACTGTTATCCTGACTTTATGTCCTTACAAAAAGCAGTTGAAAACGAAAACTAACGCTTAGAAAAAGAAACCACTAAAAAAAAGCTTTTTGAGATCCCTAAAGTTAAAAAGTTAAATAAGGAAGTCCTGCAGCAATGTCGAACAAAAAGATATCTTTATTTGTGATTCTTGTCAACAGAATACATTTTTATATTGTAATTTGATTAAAATAAATCTGGATTTTGTAATTACACGGTGTTTTGCATATTTTCAAATGGATACCCGGTTTGACCCTACCGGTAGGACGAAACCGGATATTTTGACTTCTCCACAAAATCTTGTTATTCTTGGTAACTAAACTTTTTTTTCAGCAATTAGCTTTATTTTTTATAATTTAAGGTTCACTAAAGACTACTAACGGTCGGCAAAATTTTTTTACTCAGATTTTTTGTAGGAAGACAAATCCAAAAAAGTGATTTTAAAACTGATTTTACCCTACTTTCTCCTATATATACAGGATATCTCACAATCTCCGTACAATACTTTAATAGTGTATTCTAGAAATAAAGAAGAGTCAAAGATTCTAATACAAAAATTGAGGTTGCAATAATTTTTGAATTATAAGCGATCAAAGTTCCCCAATAATATCGCGTGGAGCTCCATGCTCAGATCCGTAATTACATATACATACATACTGATCTCTGTCATCTGTTATTGATTTTGCGAATCAGATAATATTGATTTTTACTGCACAGCTGATTTTATTGTTTCTTATGTATATAAATATTATGTACGATGGTCAGTTGATATTAATGAACTATAAATGTCGTATGTAAAATATTTAATTTTTTTCTAAAATAACAATTTAAATGATTGATTAATTATTATATTTAAATAGAAATATAAACTTAATATTTTCATACATTTAAGAAATAAAGTTTTTGTTTTGATTGCGCGAAGAAGTTTTATGGAAATCAATTTATTTATTTTATCTGTCAGCAATAATAGATGACAGATCAGTACGTGTATAAATATAGTTACGAGCTTGAGAGCGCGAGTTCTGCGCAATATTATTGGCGAACTTTGATCACGTATAACTTACAAGGGGAGGGCGCGACGTTGGGGTCACCGAATTTAAAAAGGTTTTTATATAGTGTAGTACTCTACCAGAAGAGTACTTGAGCAAAGCGACAGGGCGCAACGCTCAGCCATTTTCAAGAAAAATTTATTTAAAAAATACAGAGTTCCTCATACCGGGTTCCGTTAGACCGATTATCGAGAAGTCGGCGTAGATCGGGCGTTAAGCGCGTGACTATCACGCAGCAAACCCATGTTCGATTCCTGTCCGTCGCATTTTTTTTTATTTTTTTTTAATACATTCCAGCAACAAATGTTTATTTATATAAAATAAAATTAATTTAACTAACCATTTTTTTTTAATTTGCATTTTCCAAACGCAATTTTTTTAAAATTTACTCCGAAAGTGAGCATCATTTTCATTCAACTTACAAACATTATTTTATACATTCTACCCGTATTTTCTATATAAAATGAAGCAAATAAAACTATTTCATCATAGTTATAATTTAATACAAAAACTATTTAATTTATCATAATTTTGTTTGGTGTCTAATTTTTTGTCAACTTCGTTATACCGCTCCGACCATAATATTTTTGTACCTGATTTGACCGTAACTGCTAACGGTACACTTTGAATATAGTTATAATTTATTATTAATACACAATTGCAAAGAAAAATGCGAAGAATATTGTGCCAAAACTTTTATTTATTTTATTATTCATCCTCGTTATCATTCTTATCATAAATTATGCCCACTTTCGGAGTAAATTTAAAAAAAATTGCGTTTGGAAATTGCAAATTAAAAAAAAAAATGGTTAGTTAAATTAATTTTATTTTATATAAATAAACATTCGTTGCTGGAATGTATAAAAAAAAAAAAATGCGACGGACTGGAATCGAACCCGGGTCTTCTGCGTGATAGTCACGCGTTTAACGCCCGACCTACGCCGACTTCTCGATAATCGGTCTAACGGAACCGGGTATGAGGAACTCTGTATTTTTTAAATAAATTTTTCTTGAAAATGGCTGAGCGTTGCGCCCTGTCGCTTTGCTCAAGTACTCTTCTGGTAGAGTACTACACTATATAAAAACCTTTTTAAATTCGGTGATCCCAACGTCGCGCCCTCCCCTTGTTAGACACTATTGTAGCTTCAATATTTTTGTATTAAGATTTTTGATTCCATTTCGCCTCTAGAATACGCTATTAAAATATTGTACGAAGGTTGTAACACACTCTGTGTGTATATATATATCTTATTATAACACGTTCTAATGTTAAGGTAACATATCATACATATATTATATATTTTTAAATTATTCAAATTTCAATTTTTTTATTTAAAAATTTTTTTTATCTTTCTTGTTTTGTGCTTTGTAATTTATAGAACTTCACTTAAATTTTTTGATAGAAATTATTTTATCGAGCTGCAGAGTCAAAAATATTTAATTAATAAATACATAATTTTAAGAAATAAAACGAAATGTTCTTTTCTAAAGCATAGAACAAGAAAAAAAACAAATTCTTTCAACTACCGATAGCAAGCAGTTGAAGTTGAAAATTCAAGCTTTAAAATGCTTTTCAATTTTTTGTCTATAGTGATTTTTCACCAAGTTTCAGCGATTTGCAAATAGCCAACTTTTAGCGTATAAAAGATCCTCTTTTTTTAAATATTATATATTAAAAAAGAAATATACGGGTATATTTAAAAATAATTATAACATATACTTTATCAGATCCCAGTTAGTTATATATCAGAGAATATAATAATCATAAATATAGCTCCTATATCTATATCATAAAATACTTATTTCGATTTGTATTTTTGAATGAAAATGTGTTTTCATTTATGTGTTGTCATGTATATGTGTACAATATTTATTTTATTTTATTATGTATAATAATAGCATCATATTGAACACACATGCGCATATACACACAATATATTAATGCTATTCTTATATATTGTATAATAAAATAAAATAAATATTGTACACACATACTCGATAACACATATGTAAGTGAAAACACATTTTCATTCAACAATATAAATAAAAATAAGTATATTCTATGTAATACCTTCGATTGCAATAAAAATGCGGCGTAAAAAATTAACGACTTACTTTGCCGCGTTTAGTGTACTTGAGATATTGGTAATGATGATTGTCGTAATTGAAGTCGCGAGGCATGAAGGTAATGTCATGGCTGTATCCCGTCTTACCCATGAGCGTCTTCTTCCTCTGCATCTGCATCTTTTTCGAATACAAACGCAGATCGGCGACTGCAAAATTCATATATAATTAACATATTTTTGTTACGGCACATATACAGGGTGTTCCATTTTAAAGGACCCACTCAAATATCTCAGAAACACTGCGTTAAATCGAAGAATGTGTCAAACAAAAATTGTGTGGCTTCAAGGAGGCCATAAGATGGTGACAATGATTTGACCTTGGAAAATCATTTGAAGGTCATGTCAAGGTCAACTTTAAAATCTTAAATAGAAACCCTCATTTTTTATTTAGTATTCTTGTAGCTGACATCGAGAGTTTTCCAAAACACTATAATAGAGTATTTTTTTATTAAGTACTTTTTGAGTTATTTTATATTTTATAATCTGACATATTTCGATATAAAAAATTAAATATCTCGTAAAATATTTAGTTTTTGATAATCTTACCGTAATACATCTATGTACAGAATAATGAGACAAATCAATTAGTATAAAAAAAGAATTGTTTTTAAGAAAATTATTTACAATGTATTTTTTTAAACAATTATTTGTTTTTTTTACACTAATTAATTTGTCTTATTATTCTGTACCTAGAAGTATTACGGTAAAATTATCGAAAACTAAATATTTTACGAAATGTTTTATTTTTTATATCAAAATATGTCAGATTAAAATATAAAATAACTCAAAAAGTACTTAATGAAAAAATACTTTATTATAGTGTTTTGGAAAGCTCTCGAGGTAAGCTATAAGAATATGTAATAAAAATAAGGGTTTCCATTCAAGATTTTAAAGTTGACCTTCACATGACCTTCAAATGATTTTCCAAGGTCGAATCATTGTCACCATCTTATGGCCCCCTTAAAGCCACACAACTTTTGTTTGAAACATTTTTCGATTTAACGCAGTGTTTCTGAGATATTTGAGGGGGTCCTTTAAAATGGGACATCCTGTATGTATACTGATTATAATGCGCATGACGAAATTACATTTCATTCTAGCGGCGCAACATTGAAAATATTTGATTTGTTAATTCGAATCAATTCAAGTACGACTATCGACAAATTGCACGTTAGAAATTAAACAACTGATTACATTTTTTAACAGCGAGACATTTCTTTCTCATCTTTACAGTTAGAAAAATTTTCCCATGAGATATATAGAATTCAAATATTATACGAATGACGCAAGAGAAAGTCTGATTCCGAGGTGAATATACAATTTTCTCACAAAAAAAAAGAAAATTTTTTTACGTCGTAAAACTAAACTATTTAACAATTTAAATTAAAAATAGATCAAAATGCCAAAAAATGAAGATATGATTTATTAAATGATTATGTTTTATTAAAATATGTTTTATTAAATTATGTTTTATTAAATGAAAAAATATATCTCACTCAGTATAATCACTGTACAAAACTGTATTATCGGGTTATCTCTCAAAATATTTATTTATCACAAAGCATTCTTGCATTCTATTTGATATTGTTTTATATATACATGTCAAGTTTTTATGTATTTCATATAAAATGAGAAATTAAATTTGAAAAAGGTATTTTTTATTTGATCGAAAATCGTACGCGAGTAATTACTTTTTTTTTATTTCATGCAACAGTTTTTTATCAAATTTCCAGATTCCAAAAGATCTGTCACAAATTTCACATTCGTGATAGCATATTTGTACAATTACAACATTATTTGATATATATATATATATACATATATATATATACACTGAGAAAAAAATATTGTTGATTCAACAACATCGATGCAGTTAAATTTTATTTTATTAATTCAATGATATAATTAATCGAATCAATACTTGATGCTTTTGTTTTACAAATTGAAATCTTTTCTTCAAAAGTATGATACTTTTGAAGAATTTAATTAAATTAATTATATATGTACTCCCTTCAAATAAATAAGTATTCACTTTAACTAAATATGAAATAAATAATTTGTTATTATGTAATTGAATAAATGCAGTCTATTAAATTAAATTTTCTGTTAGTTAAACTGCATAAATTAATTTTATAACTCTAATAACATAGTCCATTTAATACTGTCAATACAAATGCACTATTTAGTTGATTTATTAAATAAATTATATAAGTTAACAAGATGGTACATTTGCATTAATAGTATCAAAATTTATTACGTTATTAATTAATACAAATGCATCATCTTATTAATTTATTAAATAAATTATATAAATCAACAAGATGATGCATTTGTATTGATAGTATCAATTGACTATGCTGTTAATCAACACAAAAGCATTATCTTGTTAATTTATTAACTGAATTATATAAGTCAGCAAGATGGTGTATTTGTATTAATAGTATCAAAATTAATTACTTTATAATTAATACAAATATACTATATTGTTGATTTATTAAATAAATTATATAAATCAACAAGATGATGCATACAAATGCATGTATTGATAGTATCAATTGGCTCTGCTGTTAATCAATACAAATGCACTATCTTGTTGATTTATTAAATAAATTATATAAATCAACAACATGATGCATATAGAAATGAATGTATTGAAAGTATCATTTGACTATGTTGTTAATCAATACAAATGTACTAGCTTATTGATTTATTAAATAAATTGTATAAGTCAGCAAGATGGTGTATTTGTATTAACAGTATCAAAATTAATTACTTTATAATTAATACAAATATACTATCTTGTTTATTTATTCAATAAATTATATAAATCAACAAGATGATGCATACGAATGAATGTATTGAAAGTATCAATTGACTATGTTGTTAATCAATACAAATGTACTAGCTTATTGATTTATTAAATAAATTATATAAGTCAGCAAGATGGTGTATTTGTATTAACAGTATCAAAATTAATTACTTTATAATTAATACAAATATACTATCTTGTTTATTTATTCAATAAATTATATAAATCAACAAGATGATGCATACGAATGAATGTATTGAAAGTATCAATTGACTATGTTGTTAATCAATACAAATGTACTAGCTTGTTGAGTTATTAAATAAATTATATAAGTCAGCAAGATAGTGTATTTGTATTAATAGTATCAAAATTTGTTACGTTATTAATTAATATAAATGCATCATCATGTTGATTTATTCAATAAATTATATAAATCAACAAGATGCATTTGTATTTCAATCGTTATTTTAACAATATTTTGATTGTGTGTTAAAATAATCTATCATCTAGTAAATAGTTTTCAATACTCTCGCATACATATAACGAATTAAACTACATCGTTTTGTCGAAATAACGGTTCTAAGATTTATTATGATAATTGATCATGAATGCAATATTTAAATTTTTTTCTAATTGTAAAAAAAATTTATTAGTATGTACCAAAGAAAATAAACAATGAAAGCGCAAAGTATGTGCAAAAACGCGAGCTGTGTTGCCACAGAACGATATCCTGACTGCTACGCACACAATCAGAGAAGCCTGTATGTATTGTACACCGGCAGGAATGGTATCCAGCGTTAGATGTGTGTGTACGTATAGGACAACCGAAAGTCATACGCACATATACGTAGCACGAATATACGTATGTATGATTTTCGGTTGGCTTACACGTACGCACACATCTAACGCCGGACACCATTCCTGCCGGTACATGTACATCATATATGTCTTACGCAAAGCGCTCGGCATTTGTCTGATACAGGAAAAACGCTCGGCATTTGTCGGATGACTCGGATATAGTTAAGACGGAATATATCGAGGAGCTCGTGTGTCGTGTGCTGCGTATATGTCTTATTTCGGGCATTAGAAATAAATTAAATTCTGGTTGATGCCTTAGTACTTAAAGATACTTTAATACTTTGTGCAAATCGTATAGTGTCGTAATATTGCATACTTTTAGCAAGTTTTTAAGAAGAATCAATATATTCTCTTTGTGCAATAAATTAGTGATAATGGCCGACAATGAGATAACAGATATTTTAAAAAGTTGGGGTTTTGAAGACAACTTTATTCAACATTTTAAAAGTAAGTATTATCAATATACAATAAGATAGTTATTTTATATAATATATTTATTCACATTTTCATCTTATTGTATATCATTATATATTAATATTCAAAGTTTTACTTGTTCATTTTTTACTTTTGAATAAAGCGAGTTTTCTTGATTTATTTGTTTTTTGTTATATAGCAGAGGGAATTGATAAAATATTATTGAAATGCCTAACACCTGACTTAATAAAAGAATTAATTCCAAATATTGGTTTGAGGATGCGCTTTACAATGAAATGGAAAGAAAATTTTAAAACCTCTAATAATGTAATTGTTTTTTTAATTTTAAATTATTATATTTTTTAATTTTAATTTTATTTTTATTTCGTTAAAATTACATGTTGTAATAAAGAATTTTTATAAAGATTAAAATAAAAAGTTAATGAAGAGTGATTATCATAATTATGCAATAATTTAATTTACGCAAATAATTGTTCTGATACTAATGCTTTTATTATTTTTTTATCGTTTTAATTACATTTTTTATTTTATTTCATCTCTCTTTTATTAACACGCTAAATCGAAAATATAATTTACTTGCAATAATATTTCTTTAATTAATATTTTTTATTCATAATATGCAGGTTTAATTTTTTATTTAAAACATTAAATTAAGATAATTGTCTCTTTATTTAACTTGAAATATTATAAAAATATATTAAACAAACAATATTTTTAAAATATGTAATTGGTATATTTTAAATTTGATTGTAGAAGTGTTTAATTCTTTCTTACATTGAAAAAAATCTTGTTTTATTTTTATACGAAATTGTAATATTTTATATAATGAAATTATTATATATAATTATAATAATTTTACACTTTATAAACTTTTATACATTTTATAAAATTTATTTACATTGTTTTGCTATGATTTTATTATTATTTATACTTTATAAATATTTATAGGAAGAACAACACAATAGTACCGATACGGTGAGTTCAACTTCATCTTCCGATTCAGAGAAAGAAAATGATGATATCAATGTTTTGAAGAGGCAAAAATTTTTGGTTGGAAAAGAAATGTATAGAAGACTTCAACGGCCTACTATTCGTGAATTATTGAAACAAAATGAACAAGGTCGCTTAGTATTACGAAGTTATTATCAAAATAAAAAGCTTACAAAACATTCCCGAAATATTCTAATTGAATTAATAATATCGCATCTTCTAAATTCAGTTCATGGGTAAGTTAAATATCTTACATTTCAATAGTTGAATATTTAGAGAATAGTTGAATATACAGACAGCTAAAATATATTTTTATTATTTTAATGATTATTTTAAATATCTAAAAATATAATTTTGTCGACAGTCCGGTTAATAAACATGATTTTCTACATCTTGCGCGAGGTATAGTAGAAATTTTTCCGACAGAAGATATAAATTTGTATTATGTTGCGCCGATACCTAAAAAATAGTCTAAAAATCTAAAATCTATATCTGTACGAGGCAAACTCGTAGACAAATACCGAAATAAACTTCGACAAAGTAAACGTATACTTATAGATAATTCTACAAGTTCTACAGATCAAGAAAGCGGATCATGTAACGAGAGTATGCACTTATTATTTCCTTATTTTTTACGTATTTTTTTATTTTTTATTCAGTATACGTATTCTATAATTCCATTTTTAGTTAATGAAGTATTGGAAACATCTATTAATTGGTTGCAAAATAATCAAGAACCATGGGACGTAGTTCTGAGTCATTGGAAAGCTACAGTTTCTATTCGTCTAAATGATATTCAAAAAGACAATAGCACGACAATTTCTGACATATTTACAAAATGGCCAATTTTATGTCATCCCATGGGCTGGTTATTAATACGTGAGGATTTTAAATATCTAAAATTGTGTGCAGATGATGCTATTAGTCAATGGGCCCAGTTTTTCCAAAATTTGCAAACAATTTGTCCTCTTGAAAAAAAGAAAAGTTTACGAACACAAGAACTGTCAGTAATATTGGAAAGTGATCAAAACGATGGTATTACACAATATTATTTTACAAAATTAATATATTTCATATAATTTCTCATGAGTAATTTTTATTATGTTTTTGAAAATAGAACTTAAAGCTATTGCGCAATTGTGCGCATTATCTTACATGATCCTCCAAGGGGACGGGTTAGAACAAAGAAAGGACATTGGAAACCATCCATGATTGAATGTGAAGAGAGTCTTGTTATACATGTTAAAGTATGATTTAAATTTTTGTTTAGAATAATAAATTTTTAGTTTACAGATTTACTTATTGCAGATATTATTATGATTTCAGAACGCTGGAGATATAAGTAATATTCAACAAAAACGAATTGATACGATGTTTGAAATGAATTTATCGCTTCAACCATACATACTTGTCGTTGGATGTATCTTGGATAAAATAACATCGTTTTTTATATCAGTAGATAAAGTCTTGTACAAAGTATCATCGGCGTTTGAAGCGATTGATACTTGTTTCAAAATTTTGCATGTGCTAAATGCTACATATCCTGCAGCAAGTGATCATATTTGGCTATTAATTCAACGTGAGTTATATAACTTTACAACAATAGATGATAAGTGTCCATCATATATTATAGAGATAATAACTGCATTAAAAAATATCTCAAAATAAGTTTATTCAAACAAAGTTTTAAACAGATCTATATTTTAATATATATAATCTATAAATCGCGATTACACAATTAATTAATAATATTTTTTATGTACAAGTATTCATTGTCGGTTTATTTACTTTCATAAATAGAATTTTTCGATTATAATAGTTACTTTTCATTTTGTAAAACATTAACTTTTATCCAAGATGTTTTTTTGTCCATTTTGTTCTGAATCGTGCAATTGTATACTATGTAAAATGCCATGTATAATTTTTTTCTCAATTGTCAAATATATTTTATTATGTAAAACGTATAAACAAGTATATTATTATTTAATACCAATATTTTATGTAACTTATACAAGAAAAATAATAGTGTAATTGGAAGAAATTTTATTAATTTAACAACATATTATTATTCTATTCAAATGCATTGATGTTATTGATTAACATCCCATGCGCTTGATTTGAATAATAATACTATTGAATTAATAATTTTTTTAAATTTCACTAATGATTGATACAATATTTTTATTATATGTTCGAACTTCATATTTAATTGAAGTGACAGATTAATAAAAGCGTTCTAATGTCACATTGGTTTAATGTAAAAGTATAGATAATTATTATAATTAAATATTAATTTATAAAAACACGACATATAATTCAGAGAATTAAATTTATATGTTTAATTAATTAATTAATAATTCAATGCGTTTATAAAATAAGCTTATGAAAAGTATTTTATTTTCTTTCGAATAATTATTTAATTGATTAATTTTCTTTCATTTTTAAATCAATGCAATATGACATTGATTGATGTATACGTTATATTGCTTTATTTATATATAGAATTCATACAATTAATTTTTTATTTATTTGTGAAATATAATATACATATTTCAATTCAAGATATTATCAGAACAATTGCTTTTTTATTTATAAAAAATATATTAATAATTGATTTAATTGCACATGTAAGTTAATGAAATGTGCGATTAATACATTGAATAATACAGGGTGATTCAAAACAACCTTTTGTCCTTACAATGTCATATACTTGACACTATTCTAAGACGATTTTTTCTTTGCCAAAATTTTTTCCGAGGCTTAGTTTTTAAATTATAAGCCAAAATAGTTAACGAATTACGGGCCGCGTACACAAGACAGGCAGGAGCGGAGCAACTCACCGTCCCATACTGGTGATTACGTGAGGCGCTCGCTGCGATTAACTGTTTGCTACATGGGGTGTATGTGTGAGAGAGAACGTATACGCGTATACACACAAATACACATTCTCTCTTTCTCACTCACTGACTCTTACCTTGTATGTAGAGATTCGTTGCCCTTATACGACTCAATAAGTAATATTTCCGTGTGATACAACGAGTAACTAGCAAACTTTTTTTCACTCACAAATTGTACCACTTATCGAATTTTTACGTATTAATCCACGCACTTTATCGATAAACTGAATTTATTTAAAAAAACGATGTTATTATACGTCATTATATTTTCATATTTTATAGTTTTATATTTTCGAAACTATCGAATTTACAATGTCGGAGGCTTTAGCCGATCACGGGACACATGATAGCGTCTGGGTCGATCACGCGTAATGTGATACATTCAGTTGTTCGGCAGCCGGCAGCCGGCATGCCGGCAACGCTAGTACCGATATAACTTGCTTGTTGTCGTCGCGCAGTTTCCGCATCGAATAACGCATTTCTTTCTTCGAGATATTTTAATAATTAATCGGTAGTAATCGGTAGATTGTGATTAACCGTTATAATCGTTAATAAATTCAGTTTATCGATAAAGTGCGTAGATTAATTCGTAAAAGTTCGATAAGTGGTACAATTTATGAGTGAAAAAAGTTTGCTAGTTACTCGTTCTATCATACGGAAGTATTACTTATTGAGTCGTATGAGGGCAACGAATTACTACATAAAAGGTAAGAAATAGTGTGAGAGAGAGAGAGAGAGAGAGAGAGTGCATGTGTGCGATCAACTGTTTGCTACACGCGATAGATGTAAAAGACAAAGACAGAGAGAGAGAGAGAGAGAGAGAGAGAGAGAGAGAGAGAGAGAGAGAGTGCGTGTGTGCGATCAGCTGTTTGCTATACGCGATGGATATAAAAGAGAAAGACAAAGAAGAGAGAAAGAGAGTGCGTGTGTGCGATCAGCTGTTTGCTACATACGATGGGTGTAAAAGAGACAGAGAGGGAGAAAGAGAGAGAGAGAGAGAGAGAGAGAGAGAGAGAGAGAGAATGTGTATGTGTGTGTATATGCGTATACATTCTCTCTCACACATACACTTCATCGTATGTAGCAAACAGTTGATCGCAGCGAGCGCTTCACGTAATCACCAGCATCGGACGGTGAGTTGCGCCACCCCTGCTTGCCTCGCGTACGCGGCCCGTAATTCGTTAACTATTTTGGCTTATAATTTAAAAACTAAGCCTCGAAAAAAATTTTGGCAAAGGAAAAGTCGTCTTAGAATAGTGTCAAGTATATGACATTGTAAGGACAGAAGGTTGTTTTGAATCACCCTGTATATCCGGATACATTAAATCTATATGTATTATATGCATATATAAGTTTATTTAAATTTACTGATAATTTGTATCTGATTTAAGTGAAAATATAGTTGCATTTAATTTATAATTAATCATACAAATTAAATATGAAATTAATTTAAAAAAAAAATTAAATTGGAAAAATATCGTGCAATATTCCTATAATCATATATATGATATTCCCATAATTACATTGTAATTAAATTGTTTATTTAAAAGAATTCTTATAATTCGGCATATTGTTAATGTAACATTATATATTATTAGTTCAAACATGATATATAATTCTTTTAATACAAATGTTTAATGAAACTCAACTAAAATATACAGATGAATCAACTGCAAAAGTTTGTGGCAGCCCGTGACATCGCCGTTTAATTGAATCAAAGCGATTTTTTTTTTATTCAACAGTATTTTTTTCTCAGTATATATATATATAGATATAGATATAGACATATGTCGTATGCCGTAGGCAAATAGTCATTTTAGGAAAATAGCTTTTGACTAGACAAATGCTATCTGCCTGGTCAAATGGCTTTCGCCCGTTTATTTGTGTTCAACTGCTATTTTCCTAAGCAAATAGCATTTGCCTGAACTCTTTTTAGAAAAACAAAAATAAATTTTATTTTATAAAGCAGAAATACGATATAATATATATTTTGTCAATAATGTGTTTCACCTATTTCTCGCAGCTCATTTCCCAACCCAATTTTACTTTTAAAAGTGAAAATAAATATGAGTTAAGTTATATCTTCCGGAAATGGAGTCCCTTGTAGGGGTGAGGGGGGGGGGGTGGAACCCACTGTGTCCACGCATATAGTTTACAACGCGAAGTGAGGTCCACTTCATAATTGTTATGTGGATGGAAAATATATATGTGGATGTAGTGGATTCCGCCCTCTTCCCTACAGGAGGCTCCCGGAAGGAGACTTCCGGAAGATAAAACCTAACCCAAATCTATTTTTGATTTAAAACTAATATAAATGCAAATGTAAACAAAATAATATAAACACGCAAGTAGAATATAATGAAAAGATTATACAAGTAACCATTTGCTTAACAGCGATTCAGTCAAATAGCATTCGCCTAGGAAAATAGCATTTGACTAGGAAAATAGCATTTGAACACAAAAATAAACGAGCGAAAGCCATTTGACCAGGCAAATAGCATTTATCTAGTCAAAAGCTATTTTCCTAACATAACTATTTGCCTACGACATATATTGGGTATCCCAGACCACCCGTACCACCTATTAAAAATTAGGGAAGTGGTTATCTTGAAATAAAAAAATATCTATTTCATAAATCGAATACGCTCTATCAAATGATGATATTTTCAACTTCCAGTTTCGACCGGAAATAAGCGATTAAAACCGGAAGTGATTTTTTTTTAATGGAATATGGTATTTTTTATTACAGATTCTTGTAGCTTATCTCAAGAGCTTTTCAAAATACTATAATAAAATATTTTCTCAAGTACTTTTTAAGTTATTTTATATTTTAATCTGGCATATTTTGATATAAAAAGTAAAATATCTAGTAAAATATTTATTTTTCAATAATCTTATCGTGATACTTTTATGTACAGAATAATGAGACAAATCAATTAGTGCAAAAAAAAACAAATAATTGTTTTAAAAAATACATTGTAAATAATTTTCTTAAAAACAATTACTTTTTATATTAATTGATTTGTCTAATTGATTATTCTGTATATAAACCCAGTCAGCCAGGTCTGTTCTAACAGATATTGCCAAGTGCTTGCTACAAATTATTGTCAGCAAAAAGGCTACAAATTTGGTACAAGAGTTGTTATTACCGATTAAGCTGGCAGATTGCCGGCAAAAATCAAGCAAAGCTTGCTAACATAACTACACAGCAAATTGGCAGCAGAAACCGAGCAAAGCTTGCTGACATGACTGACATCAGATTGTCGGCAAAAACTGAGCAGGATCTAGAGTGCGCAATTTGATGGCAAATTGGCAGCAAAAACCGAACAAAATCTGCAGCTTATTACAAAGTATTATAAAATAGTTCAGTCGCTTATCGCTATGCGGCGCGTTATTCATTATCTATACCCGTATTCAAATTCTTGTCATGAGTGTATATAAAGCCTACAAAATGCTAATAATATTATAATATATATATTTCTATCAGTTCAATTTTTGACATAATTCTTATACAGGAAATTCAGATATTGAATTGATTTTTGGCAAATCGGACAGATAATTGTTCGATTTTCACTTATTCAAAACAATTTCTGTCCAAAAAGATCTTTAATTTTATAAATTAAGTTATTTGAATTTACTTATATGTTTTAACATATTAATATATGATTTTATATAATGTCTAATTATCTAATGGTCATTTTATGACCAAAACTTATCATCATTTTGTTACTTAGGGTTAAGGCTTTAAATCTATTTAAATATATACTTTTATATGAATGGCCAAAAGCTGCAGAATTTGTTCGGTTTTTGCTGACAATCTGCTATCAGATTGTCTTGCGCAGATCTTGGTCGATTTTTGCCATCAATTTGGCGTCAAATCATGTCAAGCTTTGCTCGGTTTTTGCCGTCAATTTGCTGTCAGGTTATGTCAACAAGCTTTGTCACCAAAACATAAGCTTAATGCGGACACAGATGGCACTGGATTTGTTACCAAGTTTTGAGCGAATTTGATGCCAATTTGGCGACAATTTGTTAATAAATTGCTATCTGGGAAAGTATTACGGTAAGATTCAACACATTCTCAATAGTCACCCGTTATATATATATATATATATATATATATATATATATATATATATAACGGGTGACTATTGAGAATGTGTTGAAAGTAAACGAATATTACTGTTTAACAAGTAGACCGAATAAAATGAATGAAACGTTATTTTGTAGAAGAAACTTGTCAAATTTTATTATTATAAGTATGAAACTATCGTAACCCGAAATTCAATAACGTAATTACGATCTAAGGAAAGTCAAAAGAAGCAAATTCAGCACTTCGTAAGCTATTATGGGCGCTCCCAAAACCGCGATTAAATGCAAGATATGCAATTCTTTGCAATATTCAATTAAGACATCGCTACCTATTACCGAAAAATCACCTACTTTCGGACTATAAAAAGAGAAGTAATGAGTACCTCGAGGCCGTATTCCGAATCTAAGTGGTGACGCGTATACTTGAAGAAACAGTGAGATTCCGTAAGCGCCGATATTATACATCGCCGAACATCACCAAGCTGAATTGTAAAGACACATAAGCTGTACAAATAAACTATTACACTGTTCAACAAAAAATGACTTTTTTCGAACATCGGAACCGGACTATCCGTTTCTTATAGGTTTTTGGATGCTAAACACGAATCCGGTTGTGAAATTGCTCCATCACGTCAGAATTTTGCGAAATTTGCTATTAAACTTGCAAAAAAACTATTTTCACGAATTTTATCATATTATAGCTACAATATGTGATGTGCTGAAAAAATTTTATCACAATTAAATTAAAGTGTGTTATTAGGACTTTCAATCCTCAAAAGGAATTTTTGGTGTCGGTTATGGTTAATAAGATATCCATGGTTAAATATGGGGTATATTGCAAAAGTTAGCTGTGACTTAGGTCATTGACAAATAGCTTTTAATTATTATTTAAATTTAAAAGTTTTTTAGGTCGCTGAATACGAATCCAATGTCAAAATTGTCAAATTCAAAATGGTGTACTCTGAAAAATTTAATGTCAAATACTTGTCAAAAACCAGTATGAATAAATACGAAGAATAATGTAAGCATACACACCCAAGAATTTAGTATATTTGAGTGCATTTGTCAAAGGAGTATCATCATATAGTTATTTGTCATGCATCATATGTAACTATAGATAAGTATAAATAATATTAGTGAAACGCAGTCTGTAAAGCATGTCTTATGAATAATTTATAAATATACATTTATTTTTCAATGTAATCAGAAGAATTTTTTAAGCTGTTGATAAGATTTTGACAAAGCCTGTGGCATCATGTTTATTGCAAATCAAGATATTATAGTCAATTCTTGTTTTGATGCGAATGCATTGGTTGAAATAGATGAAGCATGTTTCAGTATCGTTAATGAATATAATAGATCTACATTATATTTTTCCATTTGTCGAAATACTATTTAGTATATATATTTGACAGAAGTATCTACAGAATAATAAGACAAATTAATTAATGCCAAAAAAACAAATAATTGTTTAAAAAAATACATTGTAAATAATTTTCTTAAAAACAATTTTTTTTTATACTAATTGATTTGTCTCATTATTCTGTACATAGAAGTATTACGGTGAGCTTATCAAAAACTAAATATTTTACGAGATATTTAATTTTTTTATATCAAAATATGTCAGATTATAAAATATAAAATAACTCAAAAAGTACTTAATAAAAAAAAACTCTATTATAGTGTTTTGGAAAACTCTCGATGTCAGCTACAAGAATACTAAATAAAAAATGAGGTTTTCTATTTACGATTTTAAAGTTAACCTTGACATGACCTTCAAATGATTTTCCAAGGTCAAATCATTGTCACCATCTTATGGCCCCCTTGAAGCCACACAACTTTTGTTTGAAACATTCTTCGATTTAACGCAGTGTTTCTGAGATATTTGAGCGGATCCTTTAAAACACCCTTAGACACCCTTAGACACCCTGTATATATATATATATATATATATATATATATATATAGCTATAGTAACTACAATATAAAGCGTTGGTAATATATATATATACCCACACTTTTAGTTACACTTAAATGAGGGCGATTTTGACAAAATCTGTGGCAACATGTCTATTGCAAACTAACATATTATAACCAATCATTGTCTCGATACTAAAAGGACACACACACACACACACATACACGCATATGATATACCCAGCAGACATCGAATATAAATATTTGCCATATAACATAGATGTAACATGTGCACTTATTATGTACATGTTGTATGTAATATATAATGATCATATCTTGATTTGCTGAGTTACAATTTATGTAGTACAGTTCGAGAAAATTGAACTAAAATGTATTATATATGGATGTAAATATATTATACATATAATAGTAAATACGATAATAAATCTTATCTTATCGACAGTATATCGGTATAATTGACATGATTGAGGACTAATGAGTAATATATAAACTTCTTTACTATAAAAGTGAATGTTTATATATTCTTATGACATAAGTATGCACATATTAAAATTTACATTTATATAAATATTAATATAAATATTTATAAATGCAAACACATAAATTCTCTGCCCACAAAACATTGCAACAAAATTTTATGATTGTTACAATATTTTGGATATTTATAATATAGAAAAGCTTCTCCATCGCCTATTTTCGTGAGAACGCAACCAAAATATTTTATTTATTATTTT
Source organism: Polyergus mexicanus (assembly GCF_030449975.1). Taxonomy (NCBI): domain Eukaryota; kingdom Metazoa; phylum Arthropoda; class Insecta; order Hymenoptera; family Formicidae; genus Polyergus; species Polyergus mexicanus. Next base: position 6,263,193 of record NW_027223329.1, on the reverse strand, counting down.
CATATCTGCGATTATAATTTGCAAGCAATATTGAGGCATCTTTTTTCTGGCCAATATTGTTACGAGTATTAGGATAGATTTTTTTTTATAATCATAATTTCTTATTATTTTAAAAAAGGCAGCAGTTTATTGCTTGCTATAATATTACAAAACCGTTTCCTCATACTCTTTACATCCTTGCAGTATTTTTTCTCATAAGGATTGCCTTCTAATAACGAAGATATATATTTTTTCTCTTTAGCTACCAACTTGTATATACACAGCCTAATAGACTATTATATACGCGAAATTTGGTGTCAGCAAAAAAAGAAAGAACACATTGTCAGTAATCACAATAATAATTCCTTCCAATAATTTATTTTTATTACTATATATGATTGGTTGCAATTATATGAAGGAATACCAGATATTGCAGACACTTAGTTTTTCAAAAATGGAAGTTTCTTTAAATTTCTTCTGGAATAACTGTTTTTTAATAACTAGAATATTCATGCACAAACCGCATATAATATGAAATATTTTTTAAACCAACCAGCTCACAAATAAAAATCGCCTCTGGGATAAAATGTTATTTTTTTAATAACTAGAGCGCACACGCAAACGTTTTGGTGGAAAACATTTCTTTCGACAACCAACCCACGAATTGATTGCTTCTGGGATACATTCTTCAACCAAAGCGTACATGCAAAACATTTTTGGTGGGAAATATTTCTTTCGACAACCAGCTCACGAATTAATCGCCTCTGGCTAACTAACTATTGTGACACAACTACTATTACAAAATAAATATAATTAATTTTCAGTGAAATATATAAATAAGCAAAAGATTAATGATATTTTAATAAATTTAAAGTTACTATTACCTAAACACAAACATACACACGTATGTAGATAATATATAACACACATATAATATAAGAATAAGCTCGGATAAGAAAGAGATGGACAGAGAAGAATGGGCAAAGAGAAAAAGAAGATATGAGTATAACTGAGAAAGTGTCTGTACAAGTGTCAAAAGTAAGAAAAAAAAGGAAATAGTTATATCTTTCTCCAATACTTTATGCTCACTAATGGTTAGTGACTAATGTGAATTATCAATTGATATATCATTTTACAACCATTTCCTTGCTTACTCATTCCTATTCTCTCTCTCTCTCTCTCTCTCTCTCTCTCTCTCTCTCTCTCTTCCTCTTTCTTTTTTTGTCCATATTTGTCCATTTATTTATAACAAAAATATTATATGAGTATTAAATACTATGTACATCATATATAATGTGTATACCCACACAGAAGAAAATATCGAATAGATATCTAATGAATATCTACATATCCACCTGATGTCCATGTCTACTATGGATAACTAGTAGACATCTAATAGATGAATAAAATATCTATATCTTTCGAATAACTGGCGAGAATATCTAATGCATGTCTATATATTATCCATATATCCATGTCCAAGAAGCTATCAAAGATATCCACTAGATATACACGTGTAATCCATATATCCATGTCTACTAAGTAGCTATCAAAGATATCCACTAGATATACACATATAATCCATATATCCATGTCTACCAAGTAGCTACCAAAGATATCCGCTAGATATAATCCGTATATCCATGTCTATCAAGTAGCTATTAAAGATATCTACTAGATATACATGTGGTATCCATATATCCATGTCCATCAAGTAGCTACCAAAGATATTCATTATATATTCACATGTTATCCGTATATCTATGTCCACCAAGAAGCTACAAAAGATATTTATTAGAGATTTACGTGTTCATTTACTTACCGCTATGCGGCGCATTATACATTTTCTATATCCGTATTCAAGTTCTTGTCATGAACATATATAAAGTCTGCACTATGCTTATCCACATGTTATAACATTGTGATTATTTCTATCAGTTTAACTTCTGATACGATTCCCGTACCGGGGAATTCAGATATTGAACTATTTTTAGAAAATCGGACAGATAAATAATGTTAGATTTTCACTTATTCAGACAATTTATATCTGAATAAGCAAAAATCGTTCGTTATTATCTTATTTAAATTATTGAAAATATAAAATAGAAATTAACTTCCAAACAAATAAAATTTTTAATTTTATATATTAAATTTATGTAAAGTTACCAATAATATATATTACATTAATGTGTATTATTATATATTATTACTGTAATTAGTTTTAATTTTGCCATCAAACAAATGTTAGAAAATGATATCCCGTGAATGGGACATATTGATATGTCATGTGCGCGTCTCATAAGACCTAACTTGTAGAACGTTTAATTAATCATTTTGTGATCAAAATTTAACCAACATACAATGGATATCTTCATAATATCTACTGAATATCTACAAAAATATCCACTGAATACTAATATGTCCAGTGGATATTGACATACATATCCTGTGGATATTTATAAGATCTCATATTGCGGACATTTAGATATTTAAAGCATATCTAATAGATGTTTTCTGCATATTCATGGATATCCCTCATGCACATTGAGAACATCCAGTAGATATCTAATATATGGTACATTAATTTCTGTGTGGGTATAGTAGTTATTCTAAATTCTATTTGAAGATCAATTTTATATAAAAAAGTCTTTATGTTGTTTTCTATTTAGGAATTGCTTTAAAGATATAATTTTAAAAAAAAATTTGGAATATTAAATTTTTATATAATATTACATTATTATATTTATATTTTTGTGTAGACTGCACGGAAATAAAATTAAATAATATCTAGCAATATATTATATAGTATATATATATATAGTATATAGTATACGTTAAAACAATTCCTTCTAAAATTATGGTATATAAATATAGTAATCTTTTGAGCCTTATTCTTTTTAAAAAAAGTCTGCGAACAAAGAGGAGCAAAAGGATCTCTCGAAAATTATATTTTCGTCCCATTATGTGGACACACTATTAAAACCACACTACAAAAACACAACACTCGTTTTTTAAATTCAATGCATTATAACGCGTTATAACAGTTGAGCGTACTTTTGCGGTAATCTCTTGTTACGCGTATATGTACACAACACATGCGACTGATTGTGAGACTAAGTATCTGCCGCGTACTGATATGATCGCGTGTGCCTGCCTGCATGTGCCTGTGTGTGCATAATACAGTCGACTTATTCCCCGATACATACATATATACTTATATACATGCATGCTACAAATATCGCGTAATAATAAAAACAAATGTGCATCTTTATAAACGAATATTCTCTAACCGAATAAAAAAATTATTTTCATATTGATTAAAATTAATTCGATACATAAAACCATTATTTATTATTTTACGACAAAAATTAAATTTCTAAATTTTTGCTTTAGAAAAAGTATTTTCTATAAATATAGGCAAGCTTATATAAATATGCAAATGGTTGGTAATATAAGAGGATAAAATATATCAAATTTTCTTTTCTCATTTATAAATTACTAAATATAACTATAAATAATAATAAATTGTCATATAGATATTATATATATTAGGTGTACAACTTTGCTTCCGCCGTTTTCCTATAGATGGCTTTAGCGGTAAGTAGTGGTCGAAATAAATAGATCATAGACGTTATGCAATAAACTTGGGCATCTGTCAACATAACCCCATAGAAACATTAGTCGATTTGTGTCTGCATCATAAAGTTATTCTCGATTGAAAATGTCAGTTTACCAGCCAAATTCTCGTCATTTGCGGGAGGTTTTAATTTTCTGCTTCAATATGAAGAAATCTGCGGCTGAAGCTCATCGAATGCTCCCAAATACTTATGGTGAAGCCGCTATTGGTGAAAGAACGTATCGTGAGTGGTTTCAACGCTTCAAGAACGGTGATTTTCACGTCGAAGACCGGCATAGCAGTGGAAGGGAGAAGGTTTTCGAAGATGCAAAATTGGAGGCATTACTTAATGAAGACTCGAGTCAAAGTCAAAAAGAATTGGCACGATCATTAAGAGTGACTCAACAAGCAATTTCAAAACGCCTAACCAGTTTTTTACAATAAAGCCTCGAATTTCGGAAAAAAACGGCGGAAGCAAAGTTGTACGCCTAATATATATATATATATATATATATATACAGGGTGTCCAATTTTAAAGGACCCACTCAAATATTTCAGAAACATTGCGTTAAATCGAAAAATGTTTCAAACAAAAGTTGTGTGGCTTCAAGAGGGCCATAAGATGGTGACAATGATTTGACCTTCGAAAATCATTTGAAGGTCATGTGAAGGTCAACTTTAAAATCTTAAATGGAAACCCCCATTTTTTATTTAGTATTCTTGTAGCTTGCATCGAGAGCTTTCCAAAACTCTATAATAAACTATTTTTTTATTCAGTACTTTTTGAGTTATTTTATATTTTAATCTGACATCTTTTGATATAAAAAATTAAATATCTCATAAAATAGTTAGTTTTTGATAATCTTACCGTAATACTTTTATGTACAGAATAATGATATAAATCAATTAGTATAAAAAAATAACAGTTTTTAAAAAAATTATTTACGATGTATTTTTTTAAACAATTTTTTGTTTCTTTTGCACAGATTAGATACGTAAACGAGAAAAAAAAATAAAAGAATTGAAAAAAAAATTACTAAAAAGAAAGTCGCGCTCCGACGGGACTTGAACACGAGCCAGGAGCGTGCCAGCAGTGAACCTTGCCTACTGCGCCGCGCTTGCTTGCTCGACAACGCAGCACAGTTACTGGTATACATACCGCGCGTGAAATCGCGTCTACCGTAGATTTTTTCGGAAACGAAGCCGTAGTGCATAAATTCTCGTTAGCTTGGTACTTAGGGCAAATACCTCTACAACATACCTGAGTCCCATCAAAATCCATTTGTACCATGTTGCGGGGTCCCCTTGTTAAATAGATATAATAACGAATGATTTTCACTTATTTGAATAATTTCTTTCCAAATAAGTGAAAATCGGATATTTATCTGTCTGATTTTCTAAAAATCAGTTTAATATCTGAATTCCCGGTACGGGAGTCGTATCAGAAATTAAATTGATAGAAATAATTACGATGTTATTAGCCGCATTTTGTAGGCATTATATACGCTCGTGACAAGAACTTGAATACGGATATAGAAAGTGAATAGTGCGCAGCATAGCTGTAAGCGAATAAACTATACTATTTCAATAAATTATATGAATGTTAAAAGCTGCAGATTCTGTTTGATTTCTACTGCCGATTTGCTATCAGATTGCGCGCGCGCAGATCCTGTTCGATCTCTGCTATCAATTTGACATCAAATTGCGTTGTGCAGATCTTGCTCGGTTTCTGCTGGCTATCTGCTATAATAATTCTATGCAAATCCTGCTCGGTTTCTACTACTGATCTGCTGTCAAATTATATCAGCAGGTTTTGTAACATTTCTGCTGACATTCTGCTATCATTATCTGATATAACATACTTTGTATACAATCTGGAATCTTTCTGCTGACAAAAATTTGTAGCAGACGTTTGGCAAAATCTGTTCGAACAGACTTGGCTATCTGGGTAGTTAAATAGAAAAAGAAAGTAACTTGTTGTGCATCTCATTTATGATGTATCAAATAAACATAAATAAATAAATTTGATTATTTTCATGTAGGAAACGAGAATAGAAAGAATAAAAGTTGAGCAAATAAAAGAAAGGGAATAAAAAAATACAATAATGAACGAGTAGAAAGAGAGAGAGAGAGAGAAGCGCGAGTGAACGCGTAAGTGAATATGCGAACATGAAGCTAAAGGCCCTCACACACAAATTGACATAACTGCATATGCATAGCATAAGACCATTTGGACCAATGAGCATGCTATGTAAATCAATATGGCGATTTTATTTCGACGCTCATTGGTCCAGACGGTCTTATGCTATGCATATGCAACTATGTCAATTTGTGTGCGATAGCCTTAAGCAATACGTAGTACATAGCGAACGAGCGATTAGAAAGAGACAGAGTGTATGATCGAGAAAGAAAAGATACTGCAATAATGTTAGTGCGTACATGTATATTACTCTCACACACATGAAAGAGACAAAGATAGTACGATTATGTCTGTCCTTGTCATGTAACATTGCAGCTCTATCTATTGGGATATCACGCAACTAATCTACTGCTCTGTTTTATTCTTGAGCCTCGATCTCGCACATACATATATGCACGAAAGTGTTGCATCGTAAAATGTTTTTTATAAAGCTTCTAAACTCGCTTCTTTAAGTTCACTTATACTCTTTGATGAAATGCCGAGTACGTAGTTTACTGATTAGGTACGTGCAGATTACAAATTTGTTATATTAAATAAATGTTGACGGCGGAAACCGATAACAAAATTATAATTTTTTAATTTTTTTTTACTTTTCATATGAAATCGTAAATTCCGCATTCCGTTATTATGTATACTTTAATAATGAAAAAGGATTTGTTGATATCTATAATCAACAAAAATATTTTGCATTTTAATTAATATTCGCGTTTTTATTGGTATTACATGCTTTCGCTTCTTTCTTGTATAATATTATTTTTAAGAGCATTTCCAAGGCCCACAAGCACCGCCAATATTTATGACCTTGTAGAGAAGCTAAGATCCAGAATCATAGAAGAACACCATCAATTTGTTTCATTGGATGTAGTCTCACTTTTTACTAACGTTCCGAACGATTTGACGATGAAAACTAAATTTGGAAGGAATGGCATTTTATTTCTAATAATACATCCATCCCGTACAGAGAATTCCTTACAAATGTCCATCTCGTACTCAACTCAATCTTTCCCATGTTTGACAATGAGATTTACAAACTTTTGATACTTCGATGGATTGCCTCCTATCTCCCGTTTTGGCGGATCTCGTTCTTCAGGACTTAGAGGAGAGAGGCCATGGCTTCATATTGTTTTGCCTATGTACTTCAGATATATGGATGACGTGATCCTCGCAGCTTTTTCTTCCTTTTTTTAAGCATTCTTTCATCCTTCAATTCCTGCCATAAGAGGTTACAATTTATAATTGAAAAGAACAACAACAACAGCATCAAGAGATCTTTCTATCAATTTAGTGGGGATGGAGTTCGTCTTTAACTGATATAGGAAGCCATTCTTTTCAGGAAGGTTCCTTAATTATTTTTCGCAACATCCCATAAAAAAGAGTCTTTGGCTGCTTAGTGGATCCAGTTTTTCGACTGTCACATCCACAGGTTCTACGAAAAAAACTTAAGACTCTTTGGAGATTATTGATATGTTTTTAAATTATGATTACCCTTTAGATTTCATTTTCACGACCATCTGTAATAGAATTAAATTAATTCATAAAAAAGGTAGTTTCCCTTACCAGCTCCCCTTATCCCGCTCTTTTTTTTCCATGGTGTCTTATGTTAGAGAGATCACTGAGAAGTGGTTGCCGGTAATCAATGACATAAACAAATCCATTGCATATGTTTGTCCAAACAAACTCAACAAAATCATTAAAACATATAAAAATCATCTCCCAGCTGAGAAACATAACAGTGTGATCTAAAATTTGCTGTAAGATATGTAATGTTTTATACGTTGGGCAAATCAGTAGACAATTAGCAACTAAAATCAAAAAGCATCATTTAAACATAAATAGAAGAAAGCTCCTTCCTCTCATTCACTGACCATCGCCTTACAGAACATGAGTTTGATTGGGACAATGTTCAGAAATAAAAGATGCATATCAGAAATTCTACATATTAAACAGCAAAAAACGGCATAAATTTAGTGTTATAGCCCAAAACGGCTATAACTAAATTAGTATAATTATTGATTATTAAATATTATTTAACACACGTCTTTCGACTATAACTCGAAGCCCAGGAAGACGTATAGAGTTACGAGCGCAATCGTGAACGAAGCGAGCCACGCGCGGAGAGCACGCGATCGCGAGACTCAAAAGACGACGTGCCGGAAATGTAAGCAAAGAATTTACGTAGCTAGCATCTAAGTTTTTTCCAGCCGAAAACGAGCGACACGACCATTTATGGTCCTGTCGCTGAACGATCCCCTCCAAAAAACTAATCGAAAAGAAGGTAATAAAACTACCCACCTCGAACGAGCGCCACGCAGTCCTAATCGCAAAATCACACGAATCAATGATAACCATACAATCATATAGCGTGAAAAGATTAACAGTAGTAATCACGAGACGGACAGTTGTAATCGTTTTAATAATAACGAACGTCTCAGCTGATCTCGCGACGGCAGCCGCGATATCAGACACGCGAAGCAACTCTATACCGCGATAAGCCGAATTGAAGTGTGAGAAGGAAAAGAAGATCTAATGTTAATAAATTCAAATAAACGGCTTTTATTCTAAAATGACTACATAATTATTGAACCGGTGAGAAGACCCTGTGCGACCCTGAGCTCCTGAGTTCTAATTGGCCAACGATCCCAACAAAATCCCGTGCCTCCACCGAAAGGCACAACAACAGGAAAACATGAGTTTCCTTGACCACTCTTATTTTCCAATTATAAATAGATATACCTAATCCGATTTCCTTGTTTCCATCATATTTTTTTTAAGCCTCACTTTTTCTTTGCTTTTGATCTCTTCGTTTTTAATTTAGTTTGTCAACATGTACCTCTTGTATTTTCCAGTCTATCCTGTTTTCGTTATTGTGGTGTTTTACTCATTCGTCGCTGAGTCATCTTACAGATCAGTTTGTTTTCTTTTATTATCTTGACTTGCATAGTTTATTACTTGGACCTTTAATCATCTCAGTTTTAACCATTAACACTCCTACTCCCATAAGTATTTGTTTTCCGAACGTTTTTTTGTTTGTTTTTTTGGTCTTCACTAGTAATAACATTCATTTTTTCGTCCCACATTTTTTAGACATCCACTTATTTTATCGGGCGTTACACTTTGATTGTATCTGTATTTCGCTCTCGCACCGGACTCATTTCTTTTCGTCGGTTTTTTCATCGCTCCTCCGGCTTCTATCAGCATTTTACTTTACCGATCAACATAGTTTTGCGCTAGCAACGCTCTTTATTTTCTTATAAACTACCACATAATTATATAAGTAAGTCTAGAATCTGCGCTAATAAGTACGACCATCGTATAACATTTACCATACCATCTTCCTTGTATTATAAGAATGTATGCACTCATATCACATACATTCTAAGATATATAATTTAATCTGTTTGCGTTTTATCTATTGTACCACTCATCGTATCGCTACACGTCTCGAAACTTTGTCATTTCTTAATCTTTTTATTAATTTCATTGAAGACTCGAAATAAGTCGAAATGTTTGATTTTAATGTATATTACATCTTTAGTGATTAAATAAAATATAATTTTTTATACCTCAAGTTTGGGCTCCAATTGGCCTTTTTTACTATATTAATTGATTTTTATCATTTGAACCTCATCTTTTGTTTTATTACTTTAATTTTATATTTTTACCATTTACTTATATTATCATAAACAATAATTTTACATTTTAATCTATTCTTTATATTGATGTTACAACACGGAATATATTACATAAAAAAATAATAAAAAGTACATAAAACTTTTATAGTTAAAGACATATTATTTTTATCAAAAATCTTTTATACTACGATATATTACATTAAAAAATGTTAATTTTTTTATCAGCAATAAATATTTCTGATCTTATTTTAAAAAATTTTATACCAAATTCTCTGCTATAAAAGATATTTATAGCAAAAGAATGATTGTAGCAATTGTATACATATTATTGAAATTGCTTAATATTTATTAAAGTTTTTTTGGTAAATATGCATAAAGTGCATATAAGGCAACCTCACGGATTACTTTGACCTTGATATATGTTGTCAAGGTCATTGTCCTGAGTGACCTTGACCTTGAAAAAAGTAACGGTCAAGATCCGTTCAAAAGTTATTAACAAAAAAAGATTATTGAAGTTGCCTTCAAAGAATTATAATGCATAAGATTTTGATTAGTGGTTGACCTTAGAAAAAAGTAAAAAACAATTTTTTATTTATTGCTATTCATCCGAAGATATATTTAATAATACATTAGGTGAAATGGGAAACATTTTTTCTATTGCACGGAAAAAAGCTCCTATTCGCTGAGAAAATTCAAAATTGCGTTTGAAGTAACCTAACCCAACCAAATTTTAGTTTTAAATCAGAAATAGGTTTGGGTTAGATTATATCTTTCGGAAATGAAGCTTCCCCGTAGGGGAGGAGGGGGGGGCGAAACCCATTGCGTCCACGTATACACTTTCCCATTCACACAACAATTATGGGATGGACCTCGCTTCGCGTTATAAAGTATATGTGTGGACATAGTGGGTTCCGCCCCTTTTACGGGAGTCTCCACTTCAGGAAGAAATAACCTAACCCAAACCTATTTCTGATTTAAAATTAAAATTTGGTTTGAGTTAGATTAAATTGTCCGGAAGTGAAACTTCCCCGTAGGGATGGGGGGGGGGGAGCGGAATCCACTGCGTTCACGCATATACTTTTCCATCCACAGAACAATTGTGGGGTGGACCTCGCTTCGCGTTGTAAAGTATATGCGTGGACACAGTAGGTTCCGCCTCCCTCCCCTTACGGGAGAACTCCACTTCCGGAAGATATAATCTAAGCCAAACCTATTTCTGATTTAAAACTGAAATTTATGCTTCTGCTTATGCTTATATTAATGCTTCATAACTTTTGAACGGACCGCCACTTTTTTCAAGGTTAAAGTCACTCAAGACGATCACCTTGCCAACATATGTTAAGGTCAAGATCATACGTGAGGTTGCCCACTTTATGCATATTTACCGTTTTTTCTTATTCAGAATTAAACTAATACTTCAATTTCAGCTTAATTTGTATATGATATATTTCTTACCTTTACATGGACAAAAACCTTTGCAGGCAATGTGGACGGAAGTATGGTGAATGCAGTTATGGTACTCGAGACGGCATGGCGAACTGTATGTACGATTGTCGTTTCCACAAAGGAACGTAGGCTTCACTACAGGACATTCTTGGCATCTATAACATAAGAAAAACACCAACGAGCGCTTTAAATACCTGACTGTCGATACACGTATGTACGTATCTAGAAATCAATTTAAAATAAAAGTTTATTCATACTTATTCATATTTCCATATTATATTTTATATCGTTCTAGCAAGATCGGATGTGACTAATCATATATTCAGATTGCATTTATTTTTAATAAAGAAGTGTTATTCAGAAAACAAGACGCTCAAGTTCTTTCGTCAACTTTTGTGAAGCTTCCTACTCATAAATACTGATACTGATAAATTATTTACAGCGTTTCTTATCCTGATAAGGAATTTATCTTACCGCTTAAAATACTCTACAACTGCAATCCAATAATAAGAATCTTCTCTACAGTAAAATAGGCGTATTAGAATATTGACACGCTTAAAGGCCCATTTACATTTATCCGTTTCGTATCTGTAACGTGCACATTCGTGCACGGATGCTAGATTCAATTCCATGATTAAGGTCGATTTAAACATATCCATGCCGTTGCACGTCCGTGCACTGATGAAAATAAGTTTCTATAATTTTATATTAGAGTATTCTTACATTTCAGTATCCGTATCAGTATCCAGCCGGTCGTATCAATATCAGTGCATAGAGAGTGATCTGCGCCCATATTTTCATTAAACGGACGGCACGGAATCATGACGGCACTGACATCTGAACGATTTCAAACAAAATACTGAGACGTAGAGGAGAAAATCCTCTGAGTACTCAAAAATTTTAAGCAGTTTAGCTATACATTTGGACCTATGCAATTTAATATTTTTCATTAGAATTTAAAATAGATGATGAAAAATTAATAGAATATGTTCGCGATGAGTGAGTCTCGATTGCGCACATTACCGATCGGACACGACAATATTTCCCAATCAGACACAGATCCAATCATCACAGGCTCGGTCAGACACAGTCCCAATCGGACACAGGCCCGGTCGGACACAGACCCAATCAGACACAATCCCGATCGGACACAGGCTCAATCGGACACAGTTCCGATCGAACACAGTCCTCATCGTGAAGCTAGATCCATCCTACAATCATTGTATGGATGGGAAAATGTATGCGTGGACATAGTGGGTTCCGCCACCCCTACGGGGGGGCTCCACTATCGAAAAACTAGACACATAGGTTTGCGTTGTACCTCGCTTCGCGTAGAAAGTTGTAAACCTATGTAAAATCTTACTACGCATTTAAAAGTATATGCGTGCAGGCAGTATGTTCCGCCACTTCCGGAAGATATAACCTAATCCAAACCTATATATTTCTGATATACTGTGTCCGATCGGGATGGTGTCCGATTGGGTCTGTGTCCGATCGAGCCTGTGTCCGATCGGACCTGTGTTCGGGCGGGAATATCTTGAAGTGTTGTGTCAGCATTTGTACGATCAATAGAATCATTGGATACATTAATCATACTTTCGTCTGAATCTTTGATATAGTTATGCAAAACGCATGTAAAAAGAATTATCCAATCAACATTTTTTGATTTTGATTGTAATCTCTTTTGATAAATGCGAAATCTTTGAGTAAGAATGCCGAATGCATTTTCCACAACTCTCCTTGCGCGATATAAATGATAATTATAAATTCCTTTTTATTATCATCTAATTGTTTACCAGGATATGATCGCATTAAGTAGGTTTTGAGCGTAAACGCTTCATCACCAACAATAACATATGGTGCTTTTATTGTTGTTCCTGGTAAATTCTCATCTGGAGGAACATTAAACGTATTGCATTCAAGAGCTTTGCCCATTTCAGAATGAGATAAAATGCCTCCATCACTATTTTTTCCAAAAGAGCCGACATCAACAATTACAAATTTATAATATCAACTAAAGCTAACAGTATTACAGAAAATGATTTTTTATAATTAAAAAATTCAGATCCACTGTTAGGTGGAGCTTGAATAATCATGTGTCTCTCATCTAAAGCAACTAAACAATTGGGAAAATTCCATAGATTCCAATAGTCAATTGCTATCTGTTTCCATTTAGATTCTGTTGGTTGCGGCATCACTTCAGGCATAAGCTTTTTACATATTACTTTGCAAGTATTTATAACAAAATCATATACTGTTGAATGACCCATTCTATATTTAAATGCAATAGTTCGCAATAAGTCTCCAGTAGCCAAAAATCTGTAATGTTATTTTACAATTAAAAAGTTTTCATTATCAGTTTTTAATCAATCAAAAATAATTTTTTGTAGTCGCTGCATATAAAACTCGATGGAATAATATTCGGGATAATTTTCAAATTATTAAAAAAGCGAATAACCAAAAGTGGACAAGCAGCAGTAAAATTCAAGAAATATAAATATGAAGATCAGTTAAGTTTCTTAGTATCTTTTATGAAAGAAAGAGAAATTAAAAGTAATTTAAACAAGATAGAGAAAATTTTAGACGATGAAAATGACAAAGATCAACATAATGATGATAATAACGATGACAGTGAAGAAGATGGTCGAGACCGAGCAAGAATATCAAAATCAAAAATCATGGAATCTGTTAAAAATGTGGAAAACTTGAACCAAAATATTGATAATGTTGCCATTTTAAACCTATCATCATCATCATCATCATCATCACAATTTTATAAAAAAAGGAAAGTAAAGAGCACAAAATCAAAATTCAAGAGTCTCAAAACAGCATCAGCTACTTTAATGAAATACATACTAGAGCGGAACGAAAAAACAAACCAACGAGTAATTCATCCAGTTGATGCATTTCTTGCTGGATTAGCACCAACCTTGAAATCTTTAAGTTTATATCATTTAAATATAGCAAGATTCAAAATTTTTAATATAGTGCAAAAAATAGAAATGGATCAAATCATGCATATGCAACAAAAATATGCAACTTCTCCTATTGCAGTAACAGTTAAGTAGTTTTATGATGTACTATTTGTAATAAAATCCGCAATATGATTGCTACTTTATATATTACATATAATATTTATTTGAGGGGGGAGGGGACATAACAGCATAATTTTATAAAAATAAAATGCATTTTAATTTTCTCGAGAGAATCTATATTTATATAAATGCAAGATTGATTTTATCAAACAAATACTATTTTAAATTACAAACTGAACTGTTTCTATGTACTTGGCTAGTTAACTTGATTTCATATTTAGTTTTAATTTTTGATTTTTCAAAGATTTTTATTTTTTAGAAGAAAATCATTTTTTAGTTTTTTATTTTGTATGAAAATTATTTTTCGAGGAAAAATTTTTTAAATATTATTTTTTAGGGATAGATATTAAACTTCGCGTACAAGTTGGGATTTTTTTATATATTTGGCGTATGTTTTTTATCTTTGTGAGGTTTTTTTTAGGTTATAAATATTTCCATATGATTAGATGCAAGTATTTATATTATTCCGTATCTGTACCGTCAGTGTCCGTGCCGACATCGCAGATACTGTTTGCGACGATATTTTGACGGAACGGACGGAACTGAACGTACCAATACTGACATGCACAGACAAGTATACGCTTCCATGTAGCGTTCAATTTTTGTATCTCAGTTTGCATCATCGAGAGCACGTTAAAAAATGGACAATAAAAAATTGAGTGAATTAGTACGATAATACGTCGAATTATACGATCTGTCGCATTTGAAATATTTTGATAGAAACTATAAAAAAAAAGATAAGGAAGAGTATTTCTCAAGAACTTGATCAACCAGGTAATTTTACTCACCATAAATATTATTTTACAAGTAAATATTTAAGTTCGTTACAAACATCATTTTATTTCAAGAAAAAATGCAATTCTCATTTATATATGTATATATATATACCCAGTCAGCCAGGTCTGTTCTAACAGATATTGCCAAGTGCTTGCTACAAATTATTGTCAGCAAAAAGGCTACAAATTTGGTACAAGAGTTGTTATTACCGATTAAGCTGGCAGATTGCCGGCAAGAATCAAGCAAAGCTTGCTAACATAACTACACAGCAAATTGGCAGCAGAAACCGAGCAAAGCTTGCTGACATGACTGACATCAGATTGTCGGCAAAAACTGAGCAGGATCTAGAGTGCGCAATCTGATGGCAAATTGGCAGCAAAAACCGAACAAAATCTGCAGCTTATTACAAAGTATTATAAAATAGTTCAGTCGCTTATCGCTATGCGGCGCATTATTCATTATCTATACCCGTATTCAAATCCTTGTCATGAGTGTATATAAAGCCTACAAAATGCTAATAATATTATAATATATATATTTCTATCAGTTCAATTTTTGACACAATTCTTATACAGGAAATTCAGATATTGAATTGATTTTTTGCAAATCGGACAGATAATTGTTCGATTTTCACTTATTCAAACAATTTCTGTCCAAAAAGATCTTTAATTTTATAAATTAAGTTATTTGAATTTACCTATATGTTTTAACATATTAATATATGATTTTATATAATGTCTAATTATCTAATGGTCATTTTATGACCAAAACTTATCATCATTTTGTTACTTAGGGTTAAGGCTTTAAATCTATTTAAATATATACTTTTATATGAATGGCCAAAAGCTGCAGTATTTGTTCGGTTTTTGCTGACAATCTGCTATCAGATTGTCTTGCGCAGATCTTGCTCGATTTTTGCCATCAATTTGACGTCAAATCATGTCAAGCTTTGCTCGGTTTTTGCCGTCAATTTGCTGTCAGGTTATGTCAACAAGCTTTGTCACCAAAACACAAGCTTAATGCGGACACAGATGGCACTGGATTTGTTACCAAGTTTTGAGCGAATTTGATGCCAATTTGGCAACAATTTGTTATCAAATTGCTTACTGGGTATATACATATATATATATAAGATTTATATATAAAATAATATATATTTTAAATTAAATTCTTTCATTTTGCAATATAAGAGATCCAGTTGAAGAGTTAAAAAATTACGAAAATGTTTCTCTTATTGCAAATGCTACTTGCGTACTGTTTCCGCGACGAGCATTTAGATTTCGCAAATTGTTTGATCTTTAGCTCTGTTAGCATTATCTTCCAAATCAATAGTATAATTATTATCATTTTCTTTACTGAAATTGTGTAGCACATACAGGGTGTCCCATTTTAAAGGACCCACTCAAATATCTCAGAAACACTGCGTTAAATCGAAAAATGTTTCAAACAAAAGTTGTGTGGCTTCAAGGGGGGGCTAAGATAGTGACAATTATTTGACCTTGGAAAATCATTTGAAGGTCATGTGAAGGCCAACTTTAAAATCTCAAACGGAAACCCCCATTTTTTATTTAGTATTCTTGTAGCTGACATCGAGAGCTTTCCAAAACACTATAATAAAGTATTTTCTTATTAAGTAAGTTAATCACTTTTTGAGTTATTTTATATTTTTGCCGCGAGTAGGTGTGACAGAGATAACGCGAGGCGGTGCGAGAGAGAGAGCATACGCGAGGCGGTGCGAGAGAGAGAGCATATGCGAGGCGGTGCGAGAAGGATAGCGCGAGGCGATCACAGGCACAAGGGAGAAGGATAGCGTCCGCATTGGTGTTGGAAAAGGATGACGTTCGCGGGAGAAAGAGATAAAGAGAGATAGCGCGAGGCATGCATGTACCGATGAGATAGCGCGAGGCATGCATGTAGGAAAAGGAAAGAAGAAGGTGCAGAAATAATTGATACTCTAATAATAATAATAATAATAATAATAATAATAATAAGTTTATTTAATAATTGTGTGTATATTACAATGTGTGTGTGTGTGTGTTAAAATAAAAACAAAAATAATAATAATAAAAATAATAATAATAAAAATATATATATATATATAGGCGGCGCTCCTTCTGAAACAGAAAAACATTATATTAATATAAATTTAATTTTTAATATTTAATATTTTTAAAAATAGATACAATTAATTCTTCGAGTATTTCAATGTTGTTCTCACTCATAACAAGACGTCAGCTATGTTTTACATATCAAAATCCCAATCCTTGGACATCACTGTATAATGATCTCGCAGACAATGATCCAAATCTATTGTACGAGATTTCTTCAAGCCGCACCATTTGTACAATTGAAGTGACAGGAGTGTTTGTCGATAGCGCTGGGATACGGACATCTAAGCGTTTGTATTTTTTGCGTAACGAATGTCTTAAACTTTCAAGTCGCGCGATTCGGCTAGCCAGCGATTGAATTCCATGCCCCTGTTGTAACATCTCGCGTCGGTATTGTTCTTCCAACCACTCGAGACATTTAAGGCATGTTCTTTCCCATAACTCACATGCACACACCGAGTTCACCTGTATGAAATCCTCCCATAGAAATTGTTCTAATTCCACAAAATGTTCGGAGGCCCCCATATTTCCTATTTAAGTCTTTTCAGAACACAAGTTTTGTCCAGCTTATACAGTGCAAATTGGGCACATATTGCAGGGCATTATCTGGTACAGCGGTTTTCCTCATTCTCTGCAAAACGATCCCAGGATTAGTTCATAAATTGCACTTTCATGCTCTTGCACAACACGAATATTCGAAAATAAATCTGAAATACGCATAAAACAGCATGTGCAAATTTTTTTGTTGTCTTCACTTTTATAATAAAAGTATATACAGCACATTTTTACCGCACCTAAACTATTTATTTCAACTCGGTTTAAAGTACGTTGATTTATGTCCGTAATAACACTACTGCAATCACTATTGTAATCGGAATCCTCCGAAAGTATGCGGTCTTCGTCTGATGAATCGTCCGACAAAATCTCGATTTCCATCAAGTTGTCATCTTCGAGAATGACATCCTCATCTTCAATAACAATAACTTCTTGATCAGCCATAACACATATTGTTAAGATCGTCGTAAGGATGAAGACGGTTGCGTATTATAACGTTCCACACTCCTCTCGATTATATATTTTAGTTTCATATCTTTTGTCTCCTTCTAACTGGAGTATCACGTCTCATCTACCTCATCATTTTTCTACATCTTTAGCAGAGTGTGTCGAGAGAAAGATTTAAGTTTTGCAGACTGTGCATATCTATTACACAGTTTTATTCATACATAAAGGATGGGATAAATAATTAAATTCACAGATAATTAGTAAAATAACTTATTTATTACAAGCCTCGTGAAGAATATCATTTACAGCACATGTCAATAACTCGCAATCTATGAGCGATTCGCTGTTAAACATATCACTTTCATGTATAGTTTTTGTAGCGTCGCATACATTAGCGATATTATTCTGTTGTAAAACAGTTACAAATTGTTTGAATTTTTCATTTACAATATGCGTATTTTCGCATAACCAGTAATACATATGATCTATACATTTTTCAAAATCGAATAAATAGAATAGAGTTGGCGGCTTCATATATAAAGAATTATTTGATAATCCAATTTTTATAATATTCTAATCAGATATTTTAACCACTTCGAATGTCAAATCTCGAATCCGCAATGGGATTTCAGTCGATTGTAGAAGCCGTTCAATGTCCGCACGTTTCTGCATTAGCGATTTCCACGTTTCAAAGAGCAATATTATTTGATTGCCCCGATTATCGCCGAGAACCAATTCCACGCAAGATACAGCTCCAACGTTTATTCCAATGTCCAAATATTTGTATGACGTCGGAGTTAAGGCGTATCGTCTTCCGAGTATACGAACCGCGCGACGAGACTCGGATGAAATGCTAGGGAGTAAAAACAATATTATTTATATAAATATTTAAAAAGTATAAAAATATTTAAAAAGTATAAAAATTCTTCAAGTTAATTAAAACTTACTTGTTACATTTCTTCTTCTTACACGGTGAAGTTTCATCAGCATCTTGAATCGGAACGTAATAATTCATGCGGCTTTCTTCAATGGGATACATTTTTATATGAACCTTTCACACAAGTGGTCGATGCAATACTGAACGTATTGAACATATTTAAAATATGTATTAGCGTTTCAAAATTGCAATTTGGTGGGGATTATTGATGACGCGATATTCTTTTTCAATTTTTCCATTCAAGCGCCGATATACGGCTGCTTCGCGATGACATCATCACCAAGTGTGAGATTTAGCCGAATGCACAAAAATGCAACGTAATATAAAATTTTCAAGCGCTGATGTGCGGCTGCTTCGCGATGACATCGCCTATAGATATCAGATTTCAAACGCACGTGTCAAAACATGACAAAATCCTAAAATATAAAGATAATCCTCATGATTAAATTGCACTAACATTGGACAGCTGCATGTAATTTGAAACTTTTGCGATACACCTGGGATTTGACATCATCTCTAGACGACAAAATGCAATAATCGACATTAGCCAAAATGTACGTGACAAATCGCGAAATAAAGATTTAGATAGATACACATGATGGAAAGAGACATCGAGATAGAATATAAAATCGAGGTAAAGAGACACACCCTGTCAGTATTTTCGCAAAGAGTTCCGAGACAAGAGCTGTTAATAAGCACATCGTGTTAGCAAAAATTTTTGGCATAAATTTAGAAAGATAGCGGAAAACAATGCCGAACGAAATCTACGCGAGCAATCTGCAAGGGTGAATTCGATAGAGGAGTACATTGCGTGGGAGCAACGAAACGACGAATATATCGAATCATTAGAAGAGCAAAGTCGAATCAAACGTCCACGATTATCGATTGGGATTCGACAATCGCTGATTGCCCGAATCGCAAGACTCGAGGGATTGAAGCACTCGTTACGCACGCGTTTTGTACACGCGGGTGCAGGATGCAGCACGCGGCAACACGGATTGATTTGGCGAGAGATCGATATGGCGTTCGAGAGCTGCATATTGACTGGTGCGGTTATAAATCATAATCACATCGAGCCTCGTCAATTTTTCGAGAATGCTAAAGACATTGTGCTCGAACACGCGCAAACCGTGCTGAAAAAACACTTTAATGTGAAAATTAATACAGTGTTCAATGGTGAATTTGTGATAAACGCGCAAATAAAAGTATCAATACGAGAAACTATGAACTCTTTCGCACATCCGATTTACGCGAATGGTACGAGCGGCGCGTTGTCGAGCCCACTCTAGCATCGCTCGAAGAATTTCAGGAACGCGATAACGGGTGGGCATTATCGCGAATACTCGATTTAAATGTAAATATAAATAAATATAATCCTATGCGCGCGGGATGCCACATAAAATTACCGCGAGAAATAACGATGAAGAGAGCGGTAATCAACGTGCAATCTAATGACAATGCGTGTTTCGCGTGGTCTGTGGTCGCCGCTCTATATCCAGCTGAAGATCATATTTATCGGGAATCTTCGTACCAGCATTACACGACAGTGCTGAATCTCCAGGACATTGAGTTTCCAGTGACTGTGAATCAAATTAAAAAATTCGAGCTTCTCAACGATATCTCAATCAATGTATATAGTATCGAGGAAAAGAACATTGTCCCAATACGTCTGAGTGAGCTGAAAAAAGACAAACACATCAACCTGTTGTACGTGGAAGACAACAACGTTGGACATTTCGCGTGGATCAAGAATCTATCCCGCCTCGTGAGCTCGCAATTGAGTTGTGGCAAACGAAGACAATATATCTGCGATCGGTACGTATATATTTAATAAATTATATTACAGAAATCTTTGAACAAAAATTAAAAATTATTTCTTTTACAGATGTTTGCACTACTTTGGCTCGAACGACAAGTTACAATCACATATGGTGGACTGTCGAGAGATGAACGAGTGCGCTATCCGATTACCGAGCGATAAGGACAAGTGGCTCACGTTCAACAATTATAATCGGAAGGAGCGGCTTCCTTTCGTCGTGTACGCCGATCTGGAGTGCGTTTTAGAGAAGACAGAGGAAGAGAGAAACTACCAACATCACAAAGTATTTAGCTTAGCATATTATGTACATTGTTCGTACGATGATTCGTTATTCGCGTATTATTCTCGTCGCGATATCGATTGCATATCATGGTTCGTCGAAGAACTTAAAAATTTAGCACTGCGTGTAAAAAGTATTTTATCAGCTAATGTCCCCATGGTAAATTTAACATCTGATGAATGGGAAAATTTTCATAGCGCGACACAATGTCACATTTGCGAGAAACCATTTGTACAAGACGATACACGCGTACGCGATCATTGCCATCTGACCGGGCGATACAGAGGTCCCGCGCATTCAAATTGTAATCTAAATTATAAAGATTCTTTTTGCATTCCAATAGTTTTTCATAATTTATCCGGTTACGACGCGCACTTTATTATCAAGGAAATAGCTACAGCGTTCGAAGGGGGAATCGAATTACTTCCGATAACAAAGGAAAAATATATATCATTTACGAAAAATGTTAAACTTACCGTAGAGCAATCAAAACATCATATTAAATTGCGTTTTATCGATTCGTATAAATTTCTCACAGTTAGTCTCGATAAATTGGCATCATTCTTGAATAAAGACAAACTCACAATTTTAAAATCTGAATTTCAAAATTTATCGAATGACAATTTCAATTTATTAACACGGAAGGGCGTCTTTCCGTACGAATATATTGACTGCGTCGATAGGTTGCAAGATACGTGTTTACCACCGCGCGAATCATTTTACAGTTCCTTGAACGATATCCGAGAGCAATTACGCGCACGCCGAGAATGTGTGGGAGCGGTTCTCCATTCGAACGCTGGGCGAATATAGCGACTTGTATCTCAAAATTGATGTCTTGTTATTAGCAGACATTTTTGAAAATTTCCGCGAGAGTTCTATTAAAAGTTATGGGCTCGACCCCGCGTATTACTACACTCTTCCCGGATATACGTGGGACGCCATGTTGCAACATACAAATATTACATTCGAATTGCTTACGGATATCGACATGGTTTTATTTATCGAACGCGGAATACGCGGTGGTTTGAGTCAATGTTCCAACAGATACGCACATGCTAATAACAAGTATATGCAGTCGTACGATCCATCGAAACCTTCAACGTATCTCACGTACTTTGATGTAAATAATTTGTACGAATGGGCAATGTGTCAACCCTTGCCCTATGCAGATTTTCGATGGGTCGACGACGTAACCGATTTTGATACATCATCGATCGCGCTCGATTCGCCTATAGGCTACATCCTTGAAGTCGATCTCGAGTATCGGCAACGTTTTCACGATGCGCACACTGACCTACCGTTTTGCCCGACACGCGACAAACCACCTGGTAAGCGGCAGGATAAGCTGCTCGCAACCTTATACGATAAGAAACGTTACGTAATACATTACCGCAGCAATGCACGCGACACGGACTTCGCGTTACAAAAATACATCGAATATTACAGTTTTCGCAATCTCCATGGCTTCGCAGTTATATCAAACTTAATACACAATTCCGAACACTCGCGAAAAATGATTTTGAAAAAAATTTATATGAATTAATGAATAATGCAATATTTGGCAAAACGATGGAAAATGTGCGCAATCACGTTAATATTAAGCTCGTGACACATTGGGATGGAAGATATGGCGCAGAGGCGATGATCGCAAAACCAAATTTTCATAGTAGAAGCGTGTTTTCGGAGAATCTGATCGCCGTTGAATTGCGCAATCTCGAGGTGAAATTTAATAAACCTGTGGCGGCTCGAGAAACCACCACAATTACGCACGAACTACCCGGTAGACGCGCGAACGAATTCTCACGCGCGGAGCACGTGAAACCCGCGCGCGAGCACCGCGCGAGCCACGAAGGCTTACCGTGAGGCGGCCACGAGCGGGAGTCGGCGCCAGCAAGTGAAATCCAGTGAGTGGGGCTTATAAGACGGCGCACGGCGAGAAGCCTTCAATTCGCAGCCCGCTCTGACTGTGGAGAGGACCTCCTGCCCGTTAGTCAGTCCGAGCTCACGAATTCTTTTGGCATAGCGACAGCCTACGCTGCCTCCTGTATTACCACAGGACCTGAATCTTCCTCGACCACAGCTGCCTCCCACTTCACCCGGGACTAGTCGGCAGCCCTTCAGTTGGGGAGAAAAGACACCAGGACTTACAGGCAACCATACGTGTACGAGCTTCAGGGAGTGGACGCTACACCCGATAGAGCTGGCGCCCGTGGAATTCACCCGACCGCCACGCTTTTTCCTGAGTCAGTGGGACATCCGGGTACGGCGATACACGTCACCATCGACGCCGTGGGGCCTGCCGCCACCGCTACTATCACCGCTAGCGGCCTCTCCACTTCACCATCGAGACAATTGGACACAGTCGCAACCGGCAATACGCATCCATCGCGGCACTCAGTACCCCTCACAGGAAGTAGCGGACAGCGGTACTCAATCCGACAGTGACTGGGAGACCAACACCCAGGAGACGGCTACGCAGACAGGGACGGACCGGGAAGAGCCTGGCTATACGCCCCCCAGGACTACACCAGCTCTTCCATCCTCGCCCGAGCTACTGCGCATCGGTTCCCTCCACATAACCAAAGCCGAGCGAGTGGCCTTCACTTGGACACAGTACAATTGGACACGGTGCAAATGGACACGTTACAAATGGACACGAGATTGTGCACACGGTTCAATTGGACACAGTAATTTTGGATACAGTAGGTTTTGGACACATAAGAAAATACGCATCGTTTACTTGGACACCGCTCAATTGGACACTGTTCATTTGGACACCGTTCGTTTGGACACAGAAAGATGCGCACCGTTCATTTGGACACCGTTCGTTTGGACACCGTTATTTGCCCACCGTTCGTTTGGACACCGTTCATTTGCCCACCGTTCGTTTGGACACCGTTCATTTGCCCACTGTTCGTTTGGACACCGTTCATTTGCCCACTGTTCGTTTGGACACCGTTCATTTGCCCACCGTTCGTTTGGACACCGTTCATTTGTACACAGAAACATGCGCACTGTTTGTTTGAATATGTAACAGATGGAGAGAAATAAAAATCATTTTGGGAAAATATAATCAGTATTCTTATAACACTTTATACTGGTAAATCTATGTAAAATATGAAATCGTGAAAAGGAGATACATTTGAAGGTTATAATATCTGTCAAAATAAAATATATTCATACTTTTATATCTCTGATACTGATGTCATTAATTTTACATTGCTTTTAGCACTTTGTTTAGCCTTTCGCATATTTGGATGTCATGCATGGATACAGTGGGTTCCGCCCCCCCTTGCGGGGGGGCTTCACTTCCAGAAGATATAACCTAACCCAAACCTATTTCTTATTTAAAACAAAAATTTGGTGTGGATTACGTCGTATAATTTAAATCAAATTTTGGTGTCCAAACGAACGGTGTCCAAACGAACGGTGGGCAAATGAACGGTGTCCAAACGAACGATGGGCAAATGAACGGTGTCCAAACGAACAGTGGGCAAATGAACGGTGTCCAAACGAACGGTGGGCAAATGAACGGTGTCCAAACGAACGGTGGGCAAATAACGGTGTCCAAACGAACGGTGTCCAAATGAACAGTGCGCATCTTTCTGTGTCCAAACGAACGGTGTCCAAATGAACAGTGTCCAATTGAGCGGTGTCCAAGTAAACGATGCGTATTTTCTTATGTGTCCAAAAGCTACTGTATCCAAAATTACTGTGTCCAAATGCACTGTGTCCAATTAAACCGTGTGCAAAATCTCGTGTCCATTTGTAACGTGTCCATTTGCACCGTGTCCAATTATACTGTGTCCTAGTGCACCACTCCCAAGCCGAGCTGCGTATCACTTGGCGGGACCGCACACCGCGTTAACCCGTAAACGGCCCTTTTCAGGGCCACCACAAACTAAATAACTGTACATATACTATAAATATATTTTATCATTGACAATTAGAAAAGAAGTCTCGTGATTGACTTCACCTCTGTACGCTCGACCTATCCCTCGCGCCATCTTCTGAAGGCGAACACGCCTCTAAATACCCACAAACCAATCTACGTGGGTATGTGTAAACTCGATATATCCAAGATATGTTTGTACGAGTTTCACCACGATTATATGATACCTATGTATCGAGAGAAATGTAAAGTCATGTACACCGACACCGACAGTCTCATATATCACATCGAGTGTGAAGATGTATATGAGAATATAAAGCGCAACGTCGACAGATTCGATACCAGCGATTATGCGGTGGACAATGTGTACGGTATACCGCTCGCGAATAAAAAGATACCGGGTTTAATGAAGGATGAAAATAATGGCGCCATCATGACCGAATTCGTCGGGCTTAGGGCAAAAATGTACGCGTTGCGAGTAGATGGTAAGAAAGACACGAAAAAGGTAAAAGGTGTCAAGAGTAACGTCGTCGCGAGAACGATAACGTTCAACGATTACACGCGGTGTTTGAACAAAGTGATTGAAATGACGCGTCAGCAGTCTTGTATAAGATCTAAATTACACGAAGTATACACTATTCGCGAGACAAAAATTGCTCTAAGTCCGTACGATGACAAGTGGTATATCGTACCTCAAACCACCGACACGCTATCGTGGGGACATTACAAAATACTGTTGTAAATAAAAATCATGTATATTTATTGTAAATAAAAATTACGTATATTTATTGTAAATTAAAATTATATGTATATTAATTTTGTTTATATATTTGTAAAATATCTTTAATATTATGTATTATTGTTAACATATTTATAATATATTATTTTAATGTATCCAAGAATTGTGTGTTGCATCAAATCCCAGCCATTTCACATAAACCTCGTCACCCTTTTTGCGTATTACCTTTTCCACGAGATGTATTTCAGGATTGGCAACGCGTTGTAACTCGTATTCGAAAAATCCGCCGGCGACGGGATTTCCGCGCGAATCTTTGAGTGCATAGGTCACGAGATTAGTTTTCTGCACTTTAACGATCTTAAACACTTCGGTCGACCAATTTGGTGTGTAACCTTTGTCAAAGATGGTCTTGAATTTACTCACGCGTACCGGATCGCTTACTTTGAATCTTGCCGGTGCCGCAATCTTTACGTTGTTGTATACCGTATTTAAAAGTTTATCGGCGATCGCGGGGGTAACATCGATAGGTCTCATGCCGATATGGCGATGTTTTCGCGCATTGTACTCTCTAACGAGCCGGGATAACGCGTCGATCCACTTGTAATTTCCATTAAACGTAAACATTTTCCACATATTGCTCTTTAACGTTCGGTTGAATCGTTCCACGACCGAGGCTTTCATGATAGAGTACGTCGAATAATGATTAATGCTGTGTTTCCTCACGAGTTTCTGTACATTTGCGTTGTAAAATTCTTTTCCTCTGTCGGTTTGAAAATTTTTCGGACTTCTTCCATCGTCTCGAATTATCTTTGCGATAGCATCAGCCGTCTCGTTTCCATTCTTGCTCTTGAGCGGTACAGCCCACGCATACTTGCCCAACACATCGATAACTGTGAGTATGTAGTTGTAGCCTTTGTTGAATCGTGCATATGGACGCATCTCGACCACGTCCGCCTGCCACAGATCGTCGTATCCGCGTACAATGACACGTCTACGTGGGAAATTTTTTCTCGCTAGAGCATGCAATTCTTCCACGAGCAACTGTTTTTCAGAGGTCTTTTGCGACATATTTGATCGAGGCATAATTTGCAATAATGAGATAATTCCTCCACATATATTCTTTATATATCTTTCTTTTCCTGCGCTGAATTAGATGTAGTCTGCGCGTGAGTTGCATACCGAAGCATTTTCTGCATCTCATCCATCATTATTTGCAGCGTTTGCACATTCGTCTCGAGCGTGATTATTTTTTTCTCAAGTTCTTCCTGTCTCTCCTCCAAAAGCTTGACACGTATTTCCACGTACTGTTTGTTTGCTACACCAGTATCATCTTCCGGTTGCGCTACGCGTCGTATCTTGCGCGACCTTGCGTCAAAGCCGGAGGCTGTCTGACACAGAGCGTTATCGCGCACGTAATTTCTTAGTAATCCATTCCATTGATAGTATGAGTTGTTGGGTGTTCCCAACGATAATCCAAATTTATTAATCGACATTTCGATACAAACAATAATGACAGACTGTCTCGTTTCGCCGACGCATAGATTAATTTATAATAAGGCCAGCTTCGTAAAGTTCTTCGATAATTGATAATATTTCATTGTCGTGGGCATTGTTGCCGGCTTGACGCGAAGCTTCCAGCAATCGCAAGCGATCTACTAACTCGTTGGGATCATTCCAATGCACGTAATCGATCTTATTATCGTTTAACGTCATAGCGCGCGGTATGTTTATACCTCTTCCAGCTTTTTTTCCAGGCGCTATTATATTTTTAATAGAGATTAATGGCGCTATTATATTTTTATACTTGTATCCCTTGTTACTTAACACTGAATTACGCATATCATTGCCACGTCTAGGCGCATTTGTCGCCAGTAATATATTTTTGTATTTAATTTTATCATCGTCATTGTATACATCACCGTCGGGTATTCTCTTGAAAATCAACTCATAGAGACCTGGTGTTCCCACGTATCTTATTCCACCGATAATTATATTGTCATCTTTATCCACATCAAAAATTTGATCACCAAGCATCATTCCTTTGTTGCAAAATTTAACACTGTAAACATAATCCATACTGTTATTTTTATCTTGACTCAAAATAGCTCCAACATATTTTTGCCCTAGTGGACCCAGATGTGTGCGCAATTTATTTTGACCCTCGGACGTTTGTAGCAGATGTTGAACCGATGTTACAAGCGTTTCAGGCGTGGTCTCGAAAACTTCTTCCACATACGGAGACGATCTTTCGTGCAATATTTGATTCGATTGTACATCTTTTATCGGAGTAGAAGTAACCACATTCGATAATTGTTTCATTTGCTTACGTTTCGATTGATTTGGAGTAGAAGTTATTAGCGAACCGTTCAATGATATATTTGACCTTGTTCGCTTTGTTCCAGACTCTTTTTTCAGATGCTTGTCTTCGAGCATACTCGATGGTTCGATTTTCGCTTCATTAGATTCCACATTGATTGTATTTCCGACAAGTTGTTTTAGAGGTTTGATAATTGGTTTAAAGTGCCTCTCCAAATGCGACGTCTTCCTCCATTTGACCGGTTTTTAAAGAACAATATTTTTTGCGGATTGATTCGCTCGTTTTTACAATATCTCTCGCAATCTTCTCATGATCGTCACTGTCAATCGTCGTCGTCATGTTGCGCTCGGACGAAAATTTTTAGACGTTGTTTGATCGATGTATCGATAGCGACTAACCACTTTAGGGTATTGCAAAATTGTTAAATCCTTTTCGATATCTTCCATTAGTCTGTAAACTGTCTTTATCAATCACTACAAATCCATACTTGTGTTGCCAACATTTCTGACAGAATGCGCGAAAATCGCCGTAAGACATGTCAGTATTTACATGATCGTTGTATACATGTTTCAAGTTTGTACCATCTTGTTTAAATCAAATCAGTAAATTTGCATTGTCCCGTAAGATGCTTGGGTATCTTGGCATACGTTTGACAAAGATAGAAACAGTCGACGCTCGAGTGTCGACCCATTGCAAAGTATTCTCTTATCGTATCTTGTTTATCGCACACCACGTCGTCAAAGATAAAAATGGAATTCGGAAGCGCCTCGCTCGGTGGAATTATGTCACTTTATTAGAGAATGTAAAATAACCAATTTCATCGATCGATAATAGCAAATTTCCAAGTATCGATATTTCGGTTGCTGAAGGGATTTCGAGTATACGTACACATTCTCGAAATGTATACCGTGTGGACTTTCTATCAAACTTATCAACACGTTAGTCTTACCGCAATTCGAAGGACCGCAAATGATACCGCGTATAGTAGTCAGCAGCATGTTTCCATGCTTGCGTATTTCTTTCTCGGACATTACTCGTGTTTTATCGTCAAAATTTATCACTTTGATTATCGTCGCTTGTCGCGCGAACCGCATGTTTGCTCTCGCGAATCTCAAATCATATTTTGGAAAATGAGTCATCGGGGCCCTATTTATAGAGGTGCACCGAATCGAAACCGCTCAGTCTCAAAAATGTTTCTTCTTCTATCGGTTGACAGCGATATTCTCGAGCTTACAACCGAGCAGTTACAGATTATCTCCAAGATTGTTTTACTGCGAGACTTTGGTAGCTACGTGGGACAAGCTTCCCGAACATATAAAAGCTGACTCAGAGGTTCAACAGTATCGTCGATGCACGCGACATTATAATTTGTCGTGGCAGCAAACACATTTCGACGGTCCAACACCGTTAATAAAAAATTGTGACAAATGTCAGCAAAAATTATAAGAGGTAGCGGTTTGTTAAATCGTGCGATAAACGCACTTCCTATCGAATTACATATTCCAGGCTACCAGTTTTGCGGACCGGGAACTCATTTAGAAACACGATTGGCTAGAGGCGATCGAGGTATCAATCCATTGGATGCCGCGTGTCGCGAGCACGACATAGCTTATTCCCGAAGCAACGATCTCGGTCAACGACACGTTGCGGATAATATACTTGCCACGAAAGCGCGAACGCGTATTACCGCGAGAGATTCGACTCTTGGCGAAAGAGCAGCCGTTACAGCTGTTTGGGCGGCTATGAAGGCAAAGACAAAATTCGGTATGGGGCTGAAAACAAAAAAATCATCGATGAAGAAAAAGACTGTGAAAAAACGAATACTTTCTATAGCGAAGCGCGGTGGTATTTTACCATTATTGGGAGTTCTCGGTTCGTTGGCTAGCGGAGCAGCGGGAATCGCGAAGGTGGTGAACGATAGCAAGACGACGCAACGTCAGCTCGAAGAAATGCAACGTCATAATCGCGCCATGGAAGGTCACGGACTTTATCTCGCTCCATACAAGCGTGGACGAGGGTTCTCAACAGCAGTCAAGAAAAAAAAATGTCAAAATAAAAATGCCTGCCGGTGTAACAACCAATGTACAATTGGAACAGCTTGCAAGACGTATGCGTATACAATTTTTTAGAGGTGTTTTCATACGCAATAATTTACCGATAAACGGTGTACGACGAAATGAGAGCCAAATTGTCAATTTGGATGACGTCGATGGTTCCGGTACTCATTGGGTTGCGTATGCAAAGAGGGGAGATCGTGTAGTATATTTCGATAGTTTTGGAAATCTGCGACCGCCCAAGGAATTATGCGATATTTTGGACAGAATGTTGCAAATATAGAATACAATCACACAGCCTATCAAAATTATAATCAAAGTATTTGTGGACAATTGTGTCTTCGATTTCTTCAAACGGTCGATGATCGATATGAATTTAAAGATTGACAATTTACCGTCGCGGCTCAGTATTGGTTTGACAGTTTTCCAGCATGTCGCTCACACTTACGTTGACCGGCAAGAGTAGCGCTCTTGCTGTAAGCTACTTTCCGGCTATAGATTTAAACGATGGCGATTACGAGCTTGGTTTAACGGACTTTGAAACGTATCATACGATATCAAACGTGAATTCTTGGAATAATAAGTTTTATTTTGATAACGACGATAAGGAAATTACGATTCCCGAGGGATCGTACGAATTACACGCTATAAACGAATATCTCCGACATGCAATTTTATGACATCGACGCGTAGTTGATTCCAATGATATTGTTGATGGCGAAGAACACGATGAATATCCAATAACGCTTTGCGCTAATCATAATACGCTAAGAAGTGAAATCAAATGTGTCTATAGAATATATTTTAGTAAACTGGGCAACGTTGGATCGTTGTTGGGATTCTCGTCGAATCGTATATTACAGCCTCGGAAATGGCACGAATCGGATGTACCAATAAATATTATTAGCGTAAATATTATTCGTATAGAATGCAGCGTAACCACTGGCGCGTACAGCAATGACAAGCGCGTACACACGATACATGAATTTTCACCGAGCGTGCCGCCAGGATATAAAATATCGGAAACGCCTGCACAGATCATTTATCTACCGATCGTCGCACGGAGCATTACTGATTTAACGATACGCATTGTTGATCAAGAAGGACATTTGCTCGATTTTCGAGGAGAGGAAATTACCGTAAGATTGCATATACGACGGCGGCAAAAATAAAGCATTTGATAAATGAAATGCTTGTGTTGAATGGAAACACGGAGCACGCGAGAGACAATATCTTTGCGAGGGACAATATTTTTGCGAGAAGGCGAGTGACTGCTGTATCGGGTGACAATAATCAGATATCTGGTTACGCTAAAAAGAAGCTGAGCGCGTTAAATCGCGAGTTTTTAAAATCATTGGGATTCGTCGTACGAAATATTTAATATGATTGACATCTTGAATATCGGAGGTGAGCCGATCTTTGACGACCGTATCATCAAGATTGAGACTCATACGTACAATCCATACGCCAACACAACGCTTGGATATAGCGACGAGATACGGATACCGATACAACATCAAGATTTGTACACGTTACCATGTGAAAGTTTTCTATACGTCGAAGGAAAGTTGATGGTGCGTAAAGTAGCTGAAGAGGGAAGAGTGGTATGGGAAACAATCGTGTCGCGTTTATGTTTGATGAACTTCGATATGAACTCGACGGTGTGGAAATTGACCGCAACAGAAACGTTGGAATAACTTCCACGATTAAAAACTATATCTCTCTAACAACCGAGAAAGGTAAAATCTTGGGGAATGCTGCGTGGAATATGTCACATAATGCTGTTGAATCTTACTTCAATTTTTGCGTGCCGCTAAATATACTATTGGGTTTTTGCGAAGATTATAAGCAAATTGTGATCAACGCTCATCACGAATTAATTCTGATACGTTCGCGCAACGACAATTGCATATTTGGACATGCTTCGGCTGAAGCTGATATCGAATTATTCAAGATACAATGGCGTATGCCACATGTAATATTGAGCGAGGTCAATAAACTATCCTTGCTGCGCGCGTTGGAAAGCGGGCGATACTTGAATATCAGTTTTCGCTCTTGGGATCTATACGAATTTTTTCTATTGCATAATACGACCAAGCATTCGTGGACCGTGAAAGCCGCCTCTCAGCTGGAGAAGCCACGATACGTGATCTTTGCGCTGCAGACTGGTAGAAAAAATGCTGTGTCAAAAGATATTACTACATTCGACGACTGCAAATTGACCAACGTTAAACTCTATCTAAACTCGGGATTTTATCCCTACGATGATTTGAATTTAGATTTCGATAAAAATAGATTCGCCCTTTTGTTCGATATGTACTCTCGTTTTCGCAAATCTTATTACGGATGTGATAATCATGATGTGCTATTAAACATTTCAAAATTTCTACATTGCGGTCCTCTCGCGGTTATCGATTGCTCGCGACAAAATGAATCTGTCAAAAATTCCACCGTGGACGTGAGATTAGAGTTTGAGTGCAAGGAGGATATACCGACAAATACTACCGCCTATTCTCTCATCTTACACGATCGCGTTGTCGAATATTGCCCATTGACCAACGTAGTTCGTAAAATTACCTAAATCAGCAAATATCCCCTCCAATGTCAAAATATATAAAGATTGAGATTTTGACGATCGACAACAGTCGTACATCGTTCTTGCAATCGTACGGTAATATTATCAGCATGATCGCGCCAACGTTTGTGGATCTGCAGGGATTCATTATCGGGAGAAACTTTGTCGTGAAGGAAGTAGCGATATTGAGAAATGGATCTGTTCTCTCTCATTACTTTTTTGCAAGTCCCGTACCATGGCGTGCGTTTACAAAATCTGAGAGATGTCAAGCTTCATGGCTAATCGGACATCACCATGGACTTCAATGGGAGAATGGAAACGTTCCATTCAGCTTCGCTAGGCGTTTGATTACGAGAGCTGTGATGGGCGCGACGGAAGAGGAAGATGGAGCATCTCCTATCGTGTACGTTAAAGGATGCGAAAAACGGGAATGGTTGGTCGATATACTTGACGATGATGCGAGAAACGACGTTATTATTGAAACCTTGGATGCGGACTATGAAGATATCACTTCGTTAAATAAGCTAGATGTTACTAATACTATGCGCTGTGAAAAACATTTGAAAAATTGCGCTTTACAAAATGTATTTAAAATATTTAATTGATGGACGAATCATCATAAATATTCACCCAAACATTATTTAGAATAAACTATTGTTAAAATATATTTTATTCTCTTTTATTCTTCCCTTTTCCTCTTTTTTATCCCAGTATGCGAGTATTAAATTTCAGTACATGACGTTAGATAGCGGCGTCAGCCACCTTACCAGGCTACGGATGTTACATTTCAGTACATGCACATAGACTTTAAATATTTGAATGGTGTATAAATAATTGTTTTGTCGTTTAATTGTCGTTCGTTAGCCGTTCAATAGTCGTTCAATAGTCGTTTATAGTCATTCGATTGCCGTTCGATAGCTGTTCGATAGCCGTTCAATAGTCGTTCAAAGCCGTTCGATAGTCGTTCAAAGCCGTTCGATAGTGGTTTACATATTATAATATAGTATTCATATTTAAAAGACTTTAGATATTTGCTCGTGGAAACATGCTAACTTTTGTTTTCTTATCAAGAGCTGAGAGTAAGCGTTCTTCGTAAGTGATACATCTCCTACTCTAAAATGTTTGAGACAATGTCTATCCCGTTATGTTCGTCACAAAGTGTTTGACAGTCAGAAGTGAGTGACGAAAAATTTAAGTAAAAGAACGACGAATAAAAATGTTTCGTCTTAATCTGGTAAGTAGTGTTCAGTGTTTTGGCATGTGTGTGCGACATTATGTGTGATATGTATTAATTAATAATATATTTCAGTTCGTGCAAATTGATGTCATCCACCGCCGATACATGCGGTGGATGAGAGGAAATTTGCGTTGGGCGCACGCAAGCTTGTGGGGTGACACTCGCGAAGCCCGCGAGTGTGCATGCGTGCACCCAACACAATATGAGGACATCTTTTATTTACGGCCTCTTTTCGGCTTGGAGCCGTATGAAGAAGAGGAGAATTAAGAGCCGGAGGAAGAGGAAGAGGCAGAGGTGTCGGATGAGGAAGAAAATTTGGAGGAAGAGGTGGAGGAGGATTGGGAGGAGGATTGGGAGGAAGAGCTTGCGGCTCCAGGAGGATAATGTAAGTATCTATTTTAAAAAATATTAAATATTAAAAATTAAATTTATATTAATATAATGTTTTTCTGTTTCAGAAGGAGCGCCTATATATATATATATATATATATATATATATATTTTTTTTTATTATTATTATTTTTATTATTATTATTTTTATTTTTATTTTAACACACACACACATACACACACACACACATTGTAATATACACACAATTATTAAATAAACTTATTATTATTATTATTATTATTAAAGTATCAATTATTTCTGCACCTTCTTTCCTTTTCCTACATGCATACCTCGCGCTATCTCATCGGTACATGCATGCCTCGCGGAATCTCTCTTTATCTCTTTCTCCCGCGAACGTCATCCTCTTTCCTTTTTCTACATGCATGCCTCGCGCTATCTCATCGGTACATGCATGCCTCGCGCTATCTCATCGGTACATGCATGCCTCGCGCTATCTCTCTTTATCTCTTTCTCCCGCGAACGTCATCCTTTTCCAACACCAATGCGGACGCTATCCTTCTCCCTCGTGCCTGTGATCGCCTCGCGCTATCCTTCTCGCACCGCCTGGCATATGCTCTCTCTCTCGCACCGCCTCGCGTATGCTCTCTCTCTCGCACCGCCTCGCGCTATCTCTGTCACACCTACTCGCGGCATCGTACCTTCGCGTTGCCTCTTCCCCGCGGCCCCCGCGCCTATCGTTCCGCCGCGGTTCCCCTCCCCCTCTCCGCGGCTCCCGCGCCTACTGTTCCGCCGCGGTCCCCCTCTCCCTCTCCGCGGACCCCGCGCCTACCGTTCCGCCGCGGTCCCCCTCTCCCTCTCCGCGGACCCCGCACCAACGGTTCCGCCGCGGTCACCCCCGCGTAACGTCATTCCCACCCCCGTGATGTCATACCCCCGTGACGTCATACCCCTCCGTGACGTCATACCCCCGTGACGTCATCCCCCCCGTGACGTCATACCCCCCCCGCGCCGGTTTCCCCTTACCCCTCACCCCCCCTCAGAGGACCATGGCTTAGAACCCGCATAGTATCACTACTCATTAATAAATTTTGTAAAAGTTAATAAATAATAAATAAAAGCTAATGAATAAAATTATATATATTATATATATATAAATGTACATATGTATTTTTTATTATTTATATTCTTACCTTAAGGGGGCATATACCTTTCTCGGGTTGGAAAAATCGATTTTTTGTTGTTGCATATTTTGAATGTTTAATGTCTTAAGAATGAAACCCTAAAGCCGTTTTTTGAAATGCGAACAACTATAGAGGATACAGCGCTTTGTACTGCGCGATACACAGGCATGCGGTAGCCCTTTGTGGAGCGGCGCGCAGGTAGAAAGGCGGCCCCCTGTAAAATCGTTTCCTTTTAACCTATTTCAAATGTAGTCTAATTTGCAGATTATGAGTTCATTTTTCTCTCAACAGATGACGCTGTAATAGTAGAGGTTATAATAGTTTTTAGGCTATATTCAGTCGGTGTCAGCTGTGTTGTGCGTATTGCTAGGTTTTGTTTGAGTGTTATTTTGTTCTTCGCGATGCGCAAATCGAAAGGTTCCCGAAAAGCTCATTGTATCAATGAGTATCGTAAAGATACGAAGCGTAAACGGAGTTTTCCAATCAATCGATGGGATATGGAAAAAGAAAAAGACACCACTTTAAATGCTGCGAAAAAATTGGAGAATCGTTCCGACGTGCCAGTGGCCGAAGATGAAAGTATCGGTTATCGAATTTTGAATTTTTACTCCGTTTTTACTGAAATTTCGCAGTTTATAAAGTGTAAAGAATGTGGGGGCAACGTTAAATTCTATTCGGAAAGCAGTCGAGGTCTTGGCTTCAAGATAATGTTAACTTGTGAACTTTGCGAGCCGACACTTATTCCTTCTTGTCCGCAAATCGGTTCGGCATTTGAAATCAATCGTCGTTTTACTTTTGCTATGCGCTGCATAGGCCAAGGAGCAAACGGAGAGAAAAAATTTTGCGGATTGATGGATTTACCGCCTCCTGTCGCCGAAAAGTCGCATAATGAAATTCAGAAAAACATTCATATAGCGTCTAAGGCCGTTGCTGAATTACTTATGAGAGACGCGGTAAAAGAAGAACAGCTGAGGACGAGTTTGGAACAAGAAGTGGATATTGTTACGGAGTTGGCGGTTTCTGGGGATGGGACATGGCAAAAGCGCGGATTTACTTCTGCGTTCGGCGTTTGCTCTCTAATCGGTATTCATTCAAAAAAAGTTCTGGATGTTAACATCAAGTCCGCTTATTGTAAAGCATGCGAAGTTTGGGGCAAAAAACAAGATACTGAAGAGTACAATGAGTGGAAAATTGAACACGAACAAGTCTGCCACATGAATCATCACGGTTCATCTGGCAAAATGGAAGTGGATGCCATCAAAGAGATGTTTCAGAGATCCGAAAACCTGTATGGAGTTAAATATACGGACTACATTGGCGATGGCGATTCAAAAACCTATAAAGGTATCATTGATTCTAAACTGTATGGAGATTGTGATTATAAATAAAAAGGAATGCATTGGACACGTGCAAAAACGAATGGGCGCGCGACTCCGAAAATGTAAAAAAGAAAATAAAGGTATTGGTGGCCAAAACAAGTTAACTGCGAAGATGATTGACAAGCTCAGCGTATATTACGGTCTTGCAATTCGTCGAAATTATGATTCGGTGGAAAAAATGCGAGACGTCATCTGGGCTACATTCCATCATTACAGTTCGACAACAAAAGATCCGCAACACCAACTTTGTCCCGAAGGCTTCAAATCGTGGTGTGAGTGGCAACAGGCAAAAGCCAACGGCACTTTAAACAGGTACGAGCAAAGTTTCAAAACCTTATCTGAAGAGGTTTTGAATGCGATTCACCCTATCTATAAAGACCTGTCTAATGAAACGTTGCTAAAACGTTGTCTCGGCGGGTTTACCCAAAATACTAACGAAAGTTATAATAATTTAATTTGGAGAATAGCCCCAAAAATTACGAACAGCAGTGCTCGCATCGTTGAAACAGCAACATATATAGCAGTTTGTCTATTCAACGAAGGAGCCACATCTTTATTAAAAATAATGAAGACAATGGGGATAAAAACTGGGCGAAATGCAGCGCAATTCACAGCTTCAAGTGACACTCGCCGATTCAGCCAAGCAGACATTCGCGCGCAACACGCGACTCGGGAGGCCAGAATTCATCGCCGACTTGCCAGAAGTCAATTGGAGGACGAAAATTTGGCTAAGGAGGATTCACTTTATGGGCCTGGAATAGATGATTTCATGTAAGTTGAAAAAAATCAGTTTTATTGTAGTGTAAACCTGTTGTAAAACTTTAAAAGCTTTTTTCTCGAAACCATGTTTTCAAAATCGGTACCGGCCGAAACTCGAAAACGGCTCAACCGATTTAATAGCGGTTTAGACCTACCGCAAGTATATAGAATTTTGTAGTCCCTATCGGATGCTTTTTGCAATTTTTTAATTATTTCTGTTTTTTTTTCTTTAAACAAAATGAAAATTTTGGCCAAAAATCGATATCTTAAGTTTGAAAGTCCGCCATTCTGTTAAAAATCAAGATTTTAGAAATCCCATCCGATAGGGACTACAAAATATCATAAATTTTAAGACCCTTTTTGATTTCTTTGTTTCAGATAAACCAGCTCGGAGATTCCGCCGGTACCGCAAAACCCTACAAGACATGCAAGGCCTAGGGCGAGGGGCTGTAGGGAAAGTACTTTCCATACAATTAATAAACAAAAATCAAAAAATGCAATCTAAAATGTGTACTTTTATTTGTGAAAAAAACCGATCCTCGTAGCTTTTATATTTTCGCCGAAAAAAAATCATGAAATATGCTATTTTTTTTGTCCGAGAAAGGTATATGCCCCCTTAAACAAATCGCTAACCGTTCTCTTGGTTTAATCGGTTCTCTCCATCTTGTATATTGTTTTTGTATTTTATTAGCGATTATATTGAGTAACACGTTAAAAGCATGTTCCGACATGCAAAAATATTAGTAAAATTTAGTTGAATCATCAATAAATTTTTTGTATTGTTGTGCCTCCGGAAAGGCATGGTAGTTGGGATCGTTTGCCGGGAGGAATTTGGGAATTCGGGCTTCGCCTGAGTAGCTCACGGAGGTTATTGATAATAGAGATAGACACTTTTGTAATTGGAATAAATATATATATCTGCTTTATTCGTAAATTGGCTTAGTTATACAGTTCCCGCACATTAACTCGCGTCGCGTATCGCGATAGCGGATATCTTAACGGGCACGTGTCTAGAGTCGAGTTTCGGTCTCGAGACTCGCCTTTCGCTTCTTCGTGTATATTTCTGCCGACTGCATGGCTATTCAATATTATAATAATTATTGACACTCGCTTTGACACTCGCGGCTGTTAGCGATATTACTCGCGTAAAGGAATAAAGATTGCGCGCGTTATGTAAATTATTGATTTAGACTGCCTGTTTGGTAGTTATTGTGACTACCCGCGTAATATTAATTGTAAAGACTTCCCCCGTTCGTTAGCGGTGGGCCTTTTTATTAACTCCTCTTGGCTTCCCGGGAGGGGATCGTTTAGCGACAAGGCTGTGTGTCTTGTCGCTTGATTTTGGCAATATCCGGATGCAAGCTAAGAAGTTCTAAGTAGGACTTCTTTGCTTGCACTTTCGCAATTTCTTTATTCTTTCTTATTTCGCTTTTAAGTAGGACTTCTACGTTGCATTTTCGCAATGTCCTTCTTCCGCTTGCCTGATATCCGCGTTTTCGCAATAAAATGATTGCACGGTCGCTCGGGCTTTGCGCGTGGCTCGCGTTGTCAGCGCTTTGTTCGGTCAACGCTCGTAACGTGATCTGTATTCGCGTTACATGTTGAGCAATCATATAAAATAATATGTATTTAGAATAATATATTTAATAATTCGTGTACAGCCTGTTCGGGCTATAACAGTATAGAGTATAAAATTCACCCTCCGTTTTACGTTTTGCCCATGCTTTATGTATCCATAAATTTCGTTTCCTTTTTTGAAGGGGTTCTTCCTCATCCTTCCTCGTGAGCGACGAACCAGCTATGGCAGCTGAACCGTATGACTTTCGCTCTGGAGACGTGTTGGGCATTTCTCTATGACGGTCAGTACTGCATCCATTGAGCGAAATTCCAACATCGCTCTGAAGTCGTACAAACTGTGTTACAATGGCATAAGATGTGAAGTTTGAATAGATCAATGGTAAGAACAGTTGCCCGGAAAGCGAAAGACTCGAATTTAGCTATTCGTATCTCGCATATTTTTCCAGATCCGCAGATGTTGTTTTCTAACAATTATTTGTCGAGCTGAAAGAATGTGTAAATGCCCTATATAGACAGTGCGGTTGCCACGGAAGAGATGGATGCTTGCTTCGTGCTTCCTGCCACCTTAAATACCTTTCTCACTTCAGTCAGGGGGGAATTTAACAGTGACAATTATTCACATATATTCATATAGTTTGATCAGTTTAACTCAGCAATTCTCGAGATGGCTCAGTTTACGAATGACGAATTTGCAATGATTGCTATAATTTTGGATGAAGAGAAAGCGAATGAGATGAAGAAACGGAAGTGGATGCATGAATTATGGAAAAAAAAGAAAAAGCAAAGGACAATTTCCTATCCTGTATATGGAACTAATTGAAGCTAAAAGAAAAGTTTTTGAATATTTCAGAATGTCTGAAAATTCTTTTAATATATTATTGAGTAAAATAGAAATACATTTAAGAAAGTAAGACACTTGCTAGAGAAAAACTACAACTCCGAAGAAACAGTTAGCAGTTTGTCTGAGGTAAGTAATAATAATTAACGTATTTAGAGTAAATATTTTTCTATCCTATTTAAATCAGACGTAGTCTGTTTATTACACTATTTGAAAAAGGGATTTCCAGTAGCTGAATTTACTTATGAAAACTTTGAAAGTAATTCTGCATTGTTGGTATTGTTTGGAGTTGCTGTAAAAGGAGACGAGATTTGATGTTGATATTTAAATGCTATCGTCCTGTTGTAATAATGTTTCAGGCATTAGTAGCGGAATAGAAATTGATAATGAGCTGCTTAAAGTATGATTACAATTCTGATTAGACCTTTCTTGATATGAATGTTTCATAAGCATTTCTGTTTGGCGCTCACATTAGTTGTTAGTTGTAATCTTAATCACTTGACAATTAGTAGTCGTAATAGAATATTAGGATTTTGGGTAATTGTAAGTCTTTGCTTGTTTAATTTGCCTGTTTATCGATTATCGCGTGAGAAGTCGGTGGATCGGGATCGAGCAGCAGCTCTCTTAACGACTCACTAATCGGTGCTGCCCTCATCGATCCATCGATGAATACTCGTGTCGAAAATTCGAGCTTTTACTTGGCTTGCAAAACTCTCGCTCGCCAGTGGTTCTCACGAAGAGATGCAGTCATTTAGTCTGCACAGAGCAGTTTTGAGGACGGACGTTTCCGGCCACGAGGGACGAAGCTTCTGGTGCATCTTTTGACGTGCATGTTTGACTCTTGCTTGCTTGGCCTATTATCGTCCTGTTTGCTCGCCTCCTTTCCCTTCGACTCACACAAGACGAAGGAATTCGGAGCCTACAAGAGGGACGAGGAATGAGCTAGGAGATTATAAGGTATGCACCGTGCGGTGAATGAATTTCGTCTTCGTTATTCGAATGTTCGCTTTAATAAAATACAGTCCACTCTCTTTTCGTAATTAATCGCAATATCGCACCCGGGGGGAATTGAAAATATCTTCCCCATTCAATTCCCTTTTCGTATTTCGGTGGCAACAATTTCAGATTTTGCTAAATTTAAATAATAAAGAGATAAAGTTTTTAAAGTTGGTGCAACACCAGCTAAAAATGCATCTACGGGATGTTGTGAGGTATTACTTTGAATTTTATTGATTAAGTACTCCATTTATATTGATGAAGTTATTTGTTGGGGTATCACTTTTTTCATTATTGGTTTTCATATTTTCGTACACGATCTATCTCTGAATTTGATAAAATTTTACAGGAATGTAGCACTTACTAAATGTAGTCGAATGTCGCAAGTGCGAATGTGCGGAAATGTCTAGTTTCTGAGATATTCAAATTTTAATTATCTGGCTAAATGAACAATTTTTAAGATTTTCATATGAAAAAAGAGATTATAATTTAAAAATATTTCGCTGAAATATTTCATTTTATTAATGTATTACAAGACTGTAAACACCAACATGTCATAATATCATTCTCAAAAAAAAAGATGAAAAAGCTGAAAAAAATTGAAAAAACTCATTTTCTTACGTTTTTGGATACAATCAGCATGTAAACAATAATAACAGCTCTAAACAAAATTAATAGCTCTAAATAATATTATCTAAATAATAATAACACGCTTCGCGCAGAAAGTTGCAAACTCATGTGAAATCGTATAATTATAAACCTCGTTTCGCGTCCGAAGCACAGGGCGATGTAGGCTGGACGTCGCTTCGTGCAAAAAATTGCAAACCCACGTGAAACCGTATAATTATGAAAATGTCGCGAACGGATGAAATGTCGCGGACGATAAAATTTGTTTATCCATCTCGCGACTAATCGCTTGAAAACAGTTAAAAAATATGCAGTTTTGAGACCTGAACGGCTTTCAAATGTACTACCCTCGTAGTCATGCATACAAACAGGTAAATGTAGTTCTTGAAGGATTTGTACCCTCGACCCTTCAAAGCCCGTAGCTAGAAGAGTTCACACGGACAAAAACGATGGCTCTCTAATGCGGTCCGCAGAAAGCTGGCTCATTTACTGTTAAGCTGATTCACTTTGGAAACAAGCACCTCTCATGCAATGGTGGATCACGAACAAATTAGTGAGTTGGAATAAAATGATCCAGTAGCAGCGAGAACGAATCAACTGAGATCCTCTGTGGAGAATCTGGTGATGCGCGTCGCGGGCCAGTAGCAGCAAGAAATGGTTCCCTTTCGTCAGAATAACCGGATACTCAAGGGCTAGCGACGAGTGCTGAAGTCGACCGTCGATTTGAATCAATCCTTTTGCTCCTAGGAAGGAAGCCTCAGCGACGACTTGCGTGGCAGGGTGATGCAACGAGAAAATGCGTCACCGTGATCGAGGCCAAAACGGAGGTCGTACTTTTCCATGAATGGCGGAGACCGGCAGCCATCCTAGACATCCTGGTCACCTACGCGCGCATCCAGATACGGAAGATGATAAAGTATCTTAGCATGATTTTAGATAGCCAATGGTCCTTTAAAAACCACTTCGAATATGTGAAGGCCAATGCGGCCAGAGTTATGAAGGTCCTTTGATGCCCAATTTAAAGGGCCGTGATGAAAGCAAGCGGCAGTTGTACTCCAAAATGCTTCTATCGATCATGCTATACGGCGTCTCCGTGTGAAGCGACAGTG
The DNA here is from genome assembly GCF_030449975.1 of Polyergus mexicanus. Taxonomy (NCBI): domain Eukaryota; kingdom Metazoa; phylum Arthropoda; class Insecta; order Hymenoptera; family Formicidae; genus Polyergus; species Polyergus mexicanus. The sequence goes on along the minus strand of NW_027223329.1, from coordinate 6,220,669 downwards.
TCCTTTTCCCACAGGGTCCAATTGCCATTATGTCAAAAGATAATTGCCTTATGGATAATATCCGCTTACAGGACAGTCTTATTCAATGAGGCCATTTTACTCGCTACCGAAAAAGGAGTATATAGGGTGGGTCAAAAATCTAGATACAGTCGAATATTTCGTAAACAGTGCAATTTTGAAAAAAAAGTTTCAGACAAAAATTATAAGGTTTACAAAGACGCAATGAACGATAATATTTATTTGATCTTTGGTGACATTACCAAGGTTAGGTCAAGATCCACTTAACTTTTTAAGTTATTTTATATTTTTATCTGATATTTTGATATAAAAAATAAAATATCTCGTAAAATATTTAGTTTTCGATAATGTTACCGTAAAACTTCTATGTACAGAATAATGAGACAAATCAATTAGTGTAAAAAAACAAATAATTGTTTAAAAAAATACATTGTAAATAATTACATACCTTTTTTTAAAAACAAATTATTTTTTTATACTAATTGATTTGTCTTATTATTCTGTACATAAAAGTATTACAGTAAGATTATTGAAAACTAAATATTTTACGAGATATTTTATTTTTTAAGATTATCGAAAACTAAATATTTTACGAGATATTTTATTTTTTATATCAAAATAAGTCAGATTAAGTTATAAAATAACTTGAAAAATACTTAATGAAAAAATACTTTATTATAATATTTTGAAAAGCTTTGGAGATAAGCTACAAGAATATGTAATAAAAAATGGGGGATTACATTTAAGAAAACATTGATCACATTGATCTCATCTCGAAAAGATTATTCAAGGTCAAGTCCATATTTTTATCATGTGACCTTCTCGAAACCATGCAACTTTTGTCTGAAACATTTTTGTCTATCGGGCTCAGTTTTCGAGATATTCAACTATATCCAGACTTTTGGCCCACCTTGTATATGTGCGTGTGAGATCTGAGGGCCCAAGGTGAATGGACGCATGAGATTGAGGCCGAGATAAGATTCGCTGAAACGATTCTCCTCAGAAGACAATGAGCCATATACTTGTCAGGGCCTGATGTTCCAGACAAAAGGATGAGAAAGATAATCCCTATATTGTCGGCTTGGATAGATCGCCCTCACGGAAACATATTATTTCATTTGATATAGCTGATGACTGGCCATGGCTGTTTCGGCCAATACTTATTTAGAATTGCCAAGGCGGATAGCGCGATATGTTCTTATTGCTAGGAAGGAGGAATCAGACTTTGCGACATATCCTCCAAAGTTGTGCTGCATGAATTGCGGAAAGAGAAGAACGTGAGATGCAACTCGGAGAGGCATCCACCCTGATAGTTATAGCGAGATCGATTAACGAATTCAAGAAAGTCTGGGCCGCATTCTTCAGATTCGCTGATAGGACGAAATGCGAAAAAGAAGGAGGAGGAGAGACATCGACAATCTGAGGCTCTCAGAACGCAGTTTTTTCCAACAGATGATGACATCTCCAATAGCTAACAAGAGGGCGTAGTTGCCTTTAAAAAACAATGGGGTAGTAATAGACGCCAACTCTTGGGTTCTTGAGACCATAAAGTCAAAAGATCATTGTTAGCCTGCTGAATAAATGAATGTCAGTTCGTGACTGGAACTAGCAAGAAACTTCCAATTTAGGAATGGGATGGGAATGGGAAGGATGGCACCTGAATGGTGGCTACACGATTGGCGATGAACGGCTTCCAGCATGAGGGATGAACCTGCAGCCATATCAGGACGGTCTTAGCGTCCGTACAGGCATGGAAGTCGTTGGCAGATAGGCCGAGGCGTTCCGATGGAGCAGCTGCGCCGTTAGCAGGGCGACGCAGTTCTAATCTCGGAATCGAAACTGGATTTACCGGCGTGACCTTGGTTCTTGCGACCAAAAGATTCGCTTTCGGAATACCGGACGTCTCGCAAATATATCGCGCCGACATATACTCTTTTAGAGGCTGAAAAGCCATGTAAATCCATGAAATGCTTGCCCAAGATGCCGCTTAACCAGGGAATGCTCAGGCGGTCCAGATATGGCAGCATGGAGATGAAGCGCAGCCAGTACGCCTGAAGGGCGAGAACCAAAAAAAAAGCCAATCATCAAAGTCTGGAGGAAACTCTTAGCGTCAATGAGTACGGGAGCCGCTCAGATAGCCGGGTCGAAAAGTTTTGCTACATCTGAGAGGATGATCTTCTTACTAGGATCTCCAATCAAGGTCAGAGACGGAATGGTCTGCAGACGGAAGATATTTTCGGCAGGAGCTCAGAAGACACCAAGGTTCCTACACTGTTCACAGTCACAAATGAGTCGCTCCTTCTAATCCCTATTCAGACACAATGCGTGCCGGCCCACTTGCTTAGCCGGAAGCCTTTGGTTCCGAAAAGACCAATAGTTTGTTACTTAACTTCTAACGCCTCTTTCATAGAGCACGCTCTAGCGAGCATCTCGCCCACATAGATATTGGAGCGATGACAGCCATCTCGAGAGGAAAACGCAAATTTTCGTCCTGCGCGAGCTGTATTAAGATGCGAATTGCGAGGTATGGTGCTGATAGATACCGTACCACGGTGATAGTGGTGAGTCGGAAGTCTTGTGCTTTCGCCACCGAGTCCATTCGTCATAGGAAGGATCCTGTAGAGGTTTGGCTGGATGCAGATTTGACAAAACATCTTCAAGATGTTTGTAGTGAAAGTATACTAATGGAGACGCTAACAGGTCAGAATCAGCCAGAAGTCTGCAGTTTTAGTCCAAAAAGCAGAATATTATATGGAGATTTCCGTCGAGATTCGGAACGAGGCGTTAAAGAGGAAACTGATTTTTTTCTCTTGATTTTTTCGTCGCTTTTACTACGGAATGTTGAGGTATAGTAGAAATGGCCGGTCATCTTCCTGCTACATATCAGCTCGATATGACCTAGTGAGATATAAGCTGTCATAAATTCCGTGTAGCACTGTTTGAACAAAGGTTCTCGTTTAACGATGCTTTGTGCTTAAGAAAATGTACAAGGCTCCGTGATGAGAGACCTTGAGTTCCGTCGATGGGCCCTTCTTAAGGAGGAAGCATGAGTGAGTCTCGATTACTGATCGGACACGACAATATTTTCCAATCGGACAAAGACCCAATCGGACACAGGCTCAATCGGACACAGGCTCGATCGGACACAGACCCGATTGGACACATACTGTTGCAATCAGACACAGTCCCAATCGGACACAGGCCTATTCGGACACAATTCCCATCAGACACATATGGTTGCAATCGGACACAGACCCGATCGAACATCATCTCGATCGAACACAATCCCCATCGCGAAGCTAGATTCACCCTACAATTGTTGTGTGGATGGGAAAATGTATGCGTGGACACAGTGAGTTCCGCCCCCCTCCCCCCCCCCCCTACTGTGGGGCTCCACTATCAAAAAACTAGACACATATGTTTGCGTTGAACCTCGCTTCGCGTGGAAAGTAGATGTAAACCTATGTGGAACCTTACTTTGCATTGAAAAGTATATGCGTGGAAGCATTATGTTCCGCCGCCCTCCGTTACGGGGAGTCCCCTTTTGAAAGATATAACCTAACCAAACCTATATATTTGCTGATATACTATGTCTGATTGGGGCTGTGTTCGATCGGGATGGTGTCCGATTGCAACCATATGTGTCCGATCGGGATGGTGTCGGATTGTAACCATATGTGTCCGATCGGAACTGTGACCGATTGAGTCGGTGTTCGATCGAGCCTGTGTCCGATTGCAACAGTATGTGTCCGATCGGAACTGTGTCCAATCGGGTCTGTGTCCGATCGAGCCTATGTCCGATCGGGACTGTGTCCGATCGGGAAATATTATCGTGTCCGATTGGTAATGTGCGCAATCGGGACGATCCCTTTGATATAGCGTTTTTCTGCGTCACGAGCGCAGAGCGCTTCTTCTGAGTTTCGACAAATAGCCGTTTGCACCGAGACTCTTCTGGAGTGAGCATTCTCTCAGCGGATACCTTCTCCAGTTCTAAGAAGCGGAGGTCCTGTTAAAGGTTGTGTTGCGTTGATGCGTGACCTACACAACACATGATATCATTCGAATATTCTATACTCATACTGTGAATATATGTTATATATATAATATACTGAGAACATTCTTATAACATCTCTTATAGTATGTTATTTCTCGTTATTCTCAGGATATATTTTTGAGTTACGCGAATTTATTTATTTGCAGATATACATAGCAATGCCATTTTTCGTATTGCCGGAATTTATTTACTGAATGTACTATAGATATACAAGATATACAGATAATATCTCTATAATGTATTTGTAGTATATTATTTATCCGATATTTTTAGAATATACAATACAAAACTCGATCATCAGTAATATTTGATCTATTTATCGAATATTCTCGGGAAATACTAAAATTATCAGTAATATTACATTTTTTGTCAGATATTTTTGGAATATATTGTAATTAAATCGCTTTCGCGAGGCGGTCGCGGATAACTCGGTCGGGATCCGAGGCTCGTAAAAGGGGTATCGAGAGACGAACGAAAGTAAAAGATAATTTGTTGTTAGGTAGAATATAATTTATTGCGTATAAATGTGTGTGTGTATAAACGGTGTCTGTGTGTGGGCGTGTGTAGTTGTGTGCGTGCGAGACGAGAGGTGAATGAGTGCCTGCGCAAATGTATAATATAGATCTATAATAAATTATCAGAATATCGATAGTATATATATAATGCGACTGGTAGGGTGTGGTTGACAAGAATGCAAACGTATGTGTATAAGATGCGGATTCGGGTAGCGGTGCGGTCGTGTCGGGTGCGGTGCATCCGAATGCACGTATGCGCGGCGCGGAGCGTGATTCCGGCGGTTCGATATACTATCGATTACGCTCGCGGGTCGTGATTTCGGCAGAGGCCGCCAGTTATTGGGCGGTAATTTCGGTCGGGCCGGTGGGCGGTCCTTAGACGCGCCTGTATCGATTTGTGTACGTCGATCGGTGTCGCGGCAGGATATAGATTCTTCCCGTGAGCGAGACTTAGCGCGCCGTATTAATGGCTAGTCCGATTGTGTAAATGACGGTCGCGGAATTACTGCCGGTTCACGAATAGCGCGTTATCGTTTCGTCCGGGATGGTCTTTCTCTTGGAATTCAGGAGTGCAACGGCCGACGGGAACACCCGTCAATGGCAGGGAACTCCCTACCACTGGATGATCGCCGTTGCACGTAGGTGGACGTATTTATTCGAGGTGTCGAGAACTCTCGACGGAGGTTGAATACGCTCAACCTCGTTTCCTTTTTCGTATAAGGTCGGATGAATCGCTCTCAGAAATGCCGCAAACTCTCGGCGAAGGGTGATAGAAGATTGGGTGATAGAATATTGTTTAACGGTGAACCGCTGCGCGCGACTCGGGTGGTTTCGAGAACGGTCGGTACGGTTACCCGAGCGCGGCGGTGGTTCCGGGTAAACGCGCGTTTCAACGGCGGTTATAAATCGGCGCGTTTCTTATGCTTTTAAAAATGGGCGTTCGGCGCCTCCGCATTATGCCCGACCGGTGTTTGTCGGGCGGCGGACTTCCGGCGGATCGACGGCCGGGTAACGGTGGAGGGATGCATCGTTACAATATGAAGCATTATCAGTAAAAATACACAGAATATAAATATATATATAAAATATAAAAGTAACATGCAATACAACAGAAGTTATATGTTATTAATGTTGAAATTTTCTTTTGTAACTGCAATATATATATACATTTATACATTTAAAACTACGCGGGATTTGATAGCTATTAGCAGACATCTTCCGGAAATAGGCGACGATGCTATTGCGGAGATAATTGGTATTTTCCGGTTTGATTCATGGAGAAGTCACGTAAAAGGAAAACGTGGAAAACAACGCTATTTATATCATAAATAATCTTATTTTCTTTAAACGATCAGTTCATATATACAACATATTATATACAAACGGTAATCAAACTGTAACAAAAAACTCTGTTAAAAAAATACTTGTGTTTTTTTGCTAATATATTTTTTTAATATATTGCAAAATCGTTGTTCCGAAAAATCTAGGTTATGTGTTCCAAGCACGATTATTGTTCAGAAAATCTCGCTCCTTTTACGCAATCTCCTCAATGGCATCTCACTCTGGTCCTTCTCTCTAGTATTCTTTCTTTCTTCCTTTTCCCTCTTATTCGCGGCCTTAACCCAATCCCGAAGCCTGCCCTATCAATCTAACTAGCCTCGCGCAATGCTATCACCCAATCATAAGCACGTTCTCAGGACCTTATCCGCGCTCGATATCGACCCTTGCGGAGATCCTCGATCATTCTGTGAGTACTGGGCTATCGTGACGCACATCGCATTTAGAACAGTTTCAAAACTCTCTGAATTCGGTTTCGCTACTCGGCTCTGAACAAGTGAACACTCTTCCGGTTGTCTCAAAAGTTATCCGTAACGTCAAGGAACTTATCAACATCAAACTAAACATTGAAACACGCGTGTGAGAGGAAGCCCTCCCCGTCTCGGGCCAAAAGATCCGCATAAGAAGAATTACTGTAATTGGAAGAATAAACCTAGATCTATTTTCGCTCGAATAATTGTGAGGTGCAGTTCCGATTTTGTGTGTGTGTGTGTGTGTGAATCATCACTGTTCTGCCCGACACCCCCGAAACCAGAAACTTCTCGGGTCCGTTATCAAACAATCATATATTGCAACATAAATTCTTCATAATTCTAAATTCCATTACATTTTGAAATAGATGACTTAGCGTTTGCATTTTTTATTAATTTTTATACAATCTAACCTTTAAAATGTATTAAGAATAGTATATGATCTAACTTCATACATGGTGGTCACCGGTATGTATAACATCAGTGTGTAATTGATGGGAGTGGTGCACTTGGACACAGTATAATTGGACACGGTGCAAATGGACACGTTACAAATGGACACGAGATTTTGCACACGGTTCAATTGGACACAGTGCATTTGGACACAGTAATTTTGGATACAGTAGCTTTTGGACACATAAGAAAATACGCATCGTTTACTTGGACACCGCTCAATTGGACACTGTTCATTTGGACACCGTTCGTTTGGACACAGAAAGATGCGCACCGTTCATTTGGACACCGTTCGTTTGGACACCGTTATTTGCCCACCGTTCGTTTGGACACCGTTCATTTGCCCACCGTTCGTTTGGACACCGTTCATTTGCCCACCGTTCGTTTGGACACCGTTCATTTGCCCACCGTTCGTTTGGACACCGTTCATTTGCCCACCGTTCGTTTGGACACCGTCCATTTTTTGTGATTTTCTCCAAAATGAAGCAAAAACGAGCAAACCTCTAAAAGACTTTCTGTCTTAGCTTTTTGGTCTCCTACACGCTCCTGAAGTTTTGCCATTTAAATTGGGGACACCCTATATATACATATGTGCCTTTAAAAAATGTATTTTATAAATAATATTATTATTTTATAAATATATCAGTAATACAATAAGATAATGTGATAACTGTATAAAAAGTTATATTTTTAAGTGTTTCATATTTTTTTAAAAGTAAATATATGTGTAAAGGTTCCAGTAATGTTAAAACGAAATGGGGAAAAAAGGCTAAGGAACCAGCACAGAAAATCAAGTGCGAATTTAGTTTATTACGATATAAAATCTAGCGAACGTTTCGATCCATTTTTGGATCCTCTTCAGCGCAAAAAAATATATTATATAAAAAGATAATACACCCGTTAAAATTGTTTACATATCAATTAATACAATTAACGCTATAAAGTTGTGCGGTACAAATGCAGAGCATGTCGAAGTCAAGTTTAAAATTAAATTATACATGTCATCTGTAGGCTGTGTACTTCAATGTTCATAATAAAGAAGTAAATAGGGCAGCATAAGCCTCCGTCAGTAAAGACGACCATTTCTTTAACGTATGCCATGGCAGAGAACATGCATATCTGAATAATTACAAAATTATTAGAGACAGAACCTACAAAGAACAATTAAAGAACTCACAAAGAGATGGATTCCTATTCGTCATTGTCACCGGATATCGCTTTTGTTACATGTCACAAATCAAAAAACGTAAATCACATGCTCAATATGTACGAGTGCGAACGGTAATGATAGATTTAAAGAGCAAACCGAAAACACATGAATATAATGTCTGTGAAGTGTCTTGAGTATTATATATAAATATAGGAATTGAAGGTTATAATTTCGGGAGCATGTCTATCGTATTGACATACGCCTTATGCAGGCAATCCGTATCAGTTTGTAGATTTAAACTATTATTTTGTCTTTTTATAAAAACCATTTCAGATATCAAACGTTTATTATAATACGGTTCACTATCCAATATTTTAACATCGTTCCACTTAAACTCATGATCAAATTGTAATCTGTGGTCAGTAATAACAGAATGAACAGAAGTATTACGTCGAATGTGATTATGATGTTCGATGTTCATATTTTTTATTTAATAAAAGAATTAACTACAAAAATGTTATTTAGAAACCTTTTATTTACCAAAAAAATCTGTATAGACAACAATATCATTGAAAGTTGGTATATACTAAATTTATTATATACGTTCCTATTGCCATGGAATATTTCCTTCTTCTAAAACAAGTATCGAGTAAGAGATTTACGTTGTCTGATAGCAGCAGCTGTACCAACGTTAGCACCGATTCGTCCTAAAGGATTAACAAAACCATTTTCTCTTACTACATTTCGCCAATTTCCTGGTATTATCGCACCACTAGTATCTTCTTGATCTTTTATGTAAATATTGATTATTTGTTGTATTGGTAGTTATAATGTAATTACGTAAACAAGTTATTGCTTGGACAATTTTTTCTACAATATTCAATTTCTGAGTTTTGTAAAATCTGCCATCGTGAAACAAGAATCCTAAAAATATTTTCAACGACACGTGTTCTTGATAACCGATAATTAATTATTCTTTTATTATTATTTTGTAAATTTCTTTTTGTAAATGCATTAAATATGTTTAAAAAAACTTTCATCACCAATTACATAAAATGGTAATAAACAATTCGTGTTAGACAAAGAGCGAGCTCTCGGTGTAGATATTGTGTTGTTTTCAAATGCTTCTTTCATTGCGGTATTTGAACAAATTCCAGCATCATTCAGGGATTTTGGAATATAGAAAATATCTATACGTTCTTAACAAATCTTATTTTCAAAACCTTGTAATAAAATGATAACGAGCATCTGCAATAGCCATTGATATAAGACTGAAATAACTCTTATAGTTGTGAAAAGCATTGCCTGAATTAAGTGGAGCTTGAATTCTATAGTATTTTTCATCAAATGCTCCGATGCATACACACACAATTTTGAAAATTTCAAATATTTTAATTTTAAAATTCCTCTGCGATTCTTATTCGTTTATTCTCTTCTTATGGACACTGAAAATATGTCGGTTGCAATATTTCCCAAAGTATTACATATTTTCCAAAACATTACATATTTCAGGAATAATACTATATATGGTTGATTTACTTATAAATATAGCGAAAAGAGGACCCAGTCCCAATGATCTTGACCTTGATATATATTATCAAACACATAATTCTAAGTAACTTTTTCTTCTAATTTAATCGTCGCTCGTTGCTTATTAAAAAGTTATCAACAAAAAAAGTTTGAAATATACCAAAATATTTGCATGGACAGGAAGCACACATACACATACACACACGGGGGGGGGGGGGGGGCAAGAGGAGCCTTTGGCCTCCCTTTCGCACCTACCCCGCTGGTAGGCAGAATGGACCTCGCTTTACAATGTAGCATGTATTTTGTAAGTTGTAAAGCGAGATCCACCCTGCCTATCGGCGGACTGGGTGTGGGAGGAGGACCGAAGGCCCCCCTTGCATCCCCGCCCCGCACGCGTATGTGAGTGTGTGTGTGTGCACGCGCGCGCGCGTGCTTCCTGTCCATGCATGTACTTTGGTATATTTCAAACTTTTTTTATTGATAACTTTTTAATAAGCAATGAGCGACGATTAAATTAGAAGAAAAAGTTACTCAGAATTATGTCCTTGATAACATATATCAAGGCTGGGTCCCATTTTCGCTATATTTACCTTTTTAACATTTTAAAAGATTATCATATTTTCAAATAATGAAACTGTTGAACTGACATCTTCGTCAAGTTATAAAATTCTTTATATGATCATTTGTTCAAAAATACATAAATAATTTCCGATGAGCACCAAGTTTTTGTCTGATATCTGCAGTAAGGTGAGGTTATACTCACCATCTCACTATTTTACGTCTTCTTCTCAATATTAGTCTCATTTTTATAACTTATGTCCGAATCAATAGAAAATCTAAATAAATTCCCAAAGCTTCCGTTACTCATAATCTCAATTAATACGACATACGGCGTATTGTAGAATGGGCCTAAGTCAAATATCTTGATTTTCTTGTCTTAATCGATAAATTATCATTAATTCTTGCGTTGGTTTCTTAGTGGATATTATTTTTATAAAAAAACAAAAATTGCGAGCGAAATCCGCAATTAACGAATCCGGAAGCTTCTGGCTCGGACGGCAGATCTCTCCTTTGCAATAGATATAAGTAAAATCAATTTAACCCTAGTAAAAGTCTGTCTCACACACACACTCACGTGCACACGCACACGCACACACACAAGATCTTTCATCTATCCTCGACCTTCCCTCACATGATGAGGGAAGGTCGAGGATAGATGAAAGACCTTCCCTCTAGACTGTAAATTTAAATTCTATCCAAGATCTCTCTCTCTCACCCCCTCACTCCCCTCCCCTCTCCATCCCTCCCACCCCTTCCTCGACCGCATCTCATAGTGACGATCCACGAACACCTCGAGAAGTACTTCCCGATTCAGGCTCTGCAGTCTCGCTTATAAGCGCAATATATCAACCACGACCATTGCAAGTAAAACGAACTTTCCTGCCCTGCAATTTATAACACTGCCATTCATGACGCTACGAGATACATGCCGGCATTTCTTAATCGCGACAGAGAATTAATCCCGCCCTCCAAACAATCACGAAAGACACTGTTCGCCAACAATTTCAGAATGCCGAAGAAGTAATCCATCAACCTGGCCAGAAGTTTTCAACGGCAAGAACGAAACACGCGTCTTTCGTCGTGTTTCGACCCCTTCACGAATCCTGACCCCGATTGCGTTATACTGCTCGTGAAGCGACCTGTTACAAACTATAATCCTGTATGTTCAGTTTGTTAGTTATTATCCTGCTGTCATTATCTATCATCATAAATCTATCATAAAAAATATTTAATCGCATATATAACTTGTGACGTGACGTTTTTGAGACGTCCGTCACAAGGGCCGTATGGCCCGATCGGGGGCGGTTTTTTTTGGGGGGCCTGCGTCTTCCTAATTTAGGGAGAGAGCGGCCCGATGGTCAGATCAGCGCGATCTGACCTTCGGTTGAAAAAATCGAAAATGTAAGCTCGAGATGAGCCCGCGAATTAGTTGTCGGCACGAGATCGAGCGGCGGGATCCCATCCGGCGGAGGGAGAGGAAGAGAGAAGAGCGACGGCCAAGAGCGGGAGTCCAGGGCACAGGAGACATCAGGTCGTAGTCTTTCAATATTAAGTACGTTCATGGTGGCTAATATACCTCGCTACCGATAATTTAATATTAGTAGGACAGAGACAGAAGCGAAGGACCGGAAGGAACCGGCCGAGGGGGCGGCCACTCCACCCGCGCGAAGCGAGGGAGTCCCAAGGACGGAGCGGCGGGAGGATTCTTCACCATGGACCTATTTTTCAAAATAGGAAGGAGAACCGCTCGGACGCTACCGAAATTCCGCATCTGTCAGTCAAACAACAACCGATTTAGGAAATTTCGGGGCGAGGATCCACCAACACGGCCGGGATGACAACAAGGATCGCGAGGACCACAGGACGGCCCTGCGTAACGCGAAAGCGCCGCAAGTGGCGCGATAGCGATTTATCGCGCCGACGTGTCTCCTGCCGGACTCTCGCTCGGCACTGTTCGGTAAGCCTTTAGAGAGGACGCAGGCTTTTCCAGGAGCGAGCGAAATACCGAACCGCTTAAGAGAAGCACCGAGAACTTCCGGCCGGTGGGACGAGCGTCGTCGACCCGATTTTGTTGCCGCATAACTGTAGGTAATTAATTCGGATGAGTCGCGCCCTAAATAGTTGTCGAGCCACGCGTTTTGGTGGATTAATTTGGTGAATATTTTTGGTAGATTAAGTCGCACGGCCGACGGGCACATGTCGCTCATCCGAATTAGATAAAATAGGCTCTCTCTATTCACTTCGCCGCCGCCGACAGTCATTAGTGTTATTTTCGCGTTAGTCTGTATAATATGTTGTAAATTATCGGGATTTTGGCGTTCGCGCGATCGATATTCCGACTCGCGCAAAGTATTGCGCTGCGCGACTCGTACACCACAGTCGTTATCGATAGTTTCCGTATTGTTTCTGTGTAATGCTAGCGCGTGTTCTGTGAGTATTGTAAGAAATTAGAGACAGGCGAAAGCGAAACCCTAAAACTTCGTACAATAAATCTATCGGGTGTCTGTGAGCCCGCTATTAGTTTCCGCAAGCCATGCGAGTTAGATATTCGATATTTCAACGGAAAGGTCACCGTCATTGTTATTGGGACGTATATCGGCTTACCGCGAGCCGGACCAACGGACCGATTTGAGTCGTACAACCTAGTATTTTCTATTATATCGAAGCGGATTCACGAGCGTGCGTAAAGTAGTTACCGGCGTATTCGAGAGATTTCTTTAGCTGTCGCGGCCTAACTAAGTCTCGTACGGCGGAAATCCTCGCGGCCGAAAAGTCGAGTTAAAGCGCGTAAGACGCCCGGTAATTTGATACTGTTGCGCGCGGTCGTGCCGATCTCCGCGGAAAGGATATATATTATCCACCTGTAAAGTAATTACTGTCATCCAAGGCTATTATTTATAGGAACTGCTCTATACTCTTGTTTCTTTCGTTTTAAATATATTATTGTTATCTTTGTTTTAATCGACCGAATACTCATTTTGGCTCCCGTGTTCTCGACTCTCAAGATTTCTCCCATCTTCCCCGAACCCCCCCCCCCCCTCTACCATTTCGGGTATACTGAATAGCCGCGGAATTTTGCCGTCGCGTTAATTGTCGATCGCGCGATTATTTTTTGGTGTTGCGTTTTTCGTGAATGGTGCGGCCTGTCGTACCTGGCGCCCAACTTAGTTTATTTGTGATTTCGGGGACTTTTGGGGATCGCGAGATCGATATTCGAAATACGCGCCGAAGGTGTACCGTGGGCATCGGAGAACCGCCCGCCGAATCAATAATTATTAATTAAATAATTTAAAAAGAAATATACGGTTACAAACTTTAACTACAATTTAAACATATACATATGCATATATACATATACGTAAATATAAAATTCACAAAAAATGAGCAACTATTAGCCTTCTAGTAAGCAAAATGAACGCCAGCAGATTAGTAACAGATTTACTCAGAAATTGTTAGCAAATATGCATTTGGTATGTTTGCTGACAGTATCTGACAGCAGATTGGAAACTAATCTGCTAATATGACTTGACATCAGATTGTCGGCAGAAACCGAGCAAGATCCACACATAATCTGATGGCAGGTTGGCAGCAGAAACCGAGCAGAATCTGCAACTCTTGATCATTCATATAAAATGGTCCATTTAAATGGATTTAAAGAGTTTCCATCTTAAGTAGCAAAATGACGTCACAATAATGATAAATTTTGGCTATAAAATGATCAATTAGACGTCCTAGTTAGTTCTCAGATAGATCCGAAAATGACATTGATATATTACATTCATGCGACGTCACTTTCTGATGTTTGTTTGATGGCAAAAATAAGACCAACTACAGTATTAATATATAATAATTAATATATAATACCACATAATTAATTTATAAAATTAAAGATTTTATTTATATGAAAGTTAATTTCTATTTTGTATTTTAAGTAGATAATAAGTATATTTATCTGTCTGATTTTACAATAATCAGTTCAATATCTGAATTTTCTTGTATGGGAATTAGAAATTAAACTGATAGAAGTAGATGTTACAATATTATTAGACGTATTTTATAAGTTTTATATTGTTATGTCTCGGGTGAGGCACGGGAAATTTCGGGATAGTTGCCGGATTAGGATTTAGGAATCCGGGATGCATCTGGCGGGTTACCCATAAAACTGGACACTTTTTATATTAAATAAAGCTTTTATTTGTTATAAATGGTCTTAGTTATAATTCGATCTCGTTTTTATTATCTACTCGTGTTACATATTAACTGACACTCGCGTGCGCGTGTTCGAAGTCGGGTTACGTTGCGAGACTTGCTTGTCGATTTCCACGATTTTGCTATGCGTGACTATTCAATATTATAATAATTATCGACACTTGTTGTTGACACTCGCGACTGTTAATATTACTGCCCGCATAATGTTAATTAAGGATAAAGATTGCCCGTCGTTCGTTAACGATGGGTCTTTTTATTATCCCCTTGGTTTCCCGGGAGGGAGTCGTTTGGCGGCCGGGTCACGTGTCGTGTCGCTCGATTTTGGCGGCAAGATCCGAATGCAAGCTAAGGAGTTCTAAGTAGGACTTCTTTGCTTGTATTTTCGCAATTTCCTCGATTCTTTCGCCTTCCTTTCCGCGTTTTCACAACAGGATTGCTTCGGTTTCGCTGTGTCAGCGTTTGCAATGCAATTGCTTTATACATATACACATGTTTATATATATACAGACATACAGGGTCTTACTAAAAATGACCACTTCTTTTCTTCTTTTAAAATAAAAGAGATAAATCATAACAAATATATTTTAAATTAAATTGTTCAAATTGAACTTTATTGTGAGCAAAGTAGTTGCTTACAAAAGTTTTCTGTGTTAACGAACTGAGAGGTATGCATAATTTTTTTATAATTATGTGGATATTTTGACACAATAAAAGTTGTAGTATTGTTTGAAAGGAATACAATGATGTATGATTTAATGTAAATATTTTACATATTATAGAGGTTTATTGGCTTAAAATATTGCGGGCGACGTCTATCATTTTCGGCTCTGCGATATAGCTAACTTCTGACTCGTATGTTAGAGATTAACGTATATCATATTGTCATTTGATCCTAAAATCAAATAACCTCGAAGTTAGACGGCTATATCACAAGGCCGAAAATGAAAAGGTAGACATCGCCCGCGATATTTTAAGCGCATAGAACTCGTATAATATGTAACATATTAACATTAAATCATACATCATTGTATTCGTTTTAAACAGCGTTAAAACACAATGAAAGTTTTATGTCAAAATATCAACATTATTAAAAGAAAATTATACATACCTTTCCGTTCGTTAACACAGATAGCTCTCGTAAGCAACTACTATGCTCATAATGGAGTTTAATTAAACCATTTAATTGAATATGTATTTGTTATGATCTATCTCTTTTAGTTTGAAAAATAAAAAAGGGTGACCCCTTTTGGACATTCTATATGCATATACATAGAGACTGAGAATTTATTTCTCAGATTGGTAACCCTGAAACCAGAGTTTCGCATTATCATCTCGCGGGGTCTTCAATATCAATTCGGAGTTTGCCTGTCACTCCTTTCAACCCTTTTTTAGTACGGAATACGCGGAAATCTAAATGGAAGGTTGAATTGTATTCAAAAATTGTTTTAATATAATTCTTCTTCTTTATTACATTTTATTTAATTATATATTAATTTACTTCATATATTAATTACTTTAGATAATTTAATTTAATATTTTAATCATTATATTAATTTACAATGCATTTTATTTAATTATACATTTTATTTAATTATATATTAATTTACTTTATATATTAATTACTTTAGATAATTTAATTTAATATTTTAATCATTATATGTATTAATTTACAATGCATGCTTTAGATAATTTTTCTTGCTATCTTTTATATGTATAGACAAAAAAGATTATATTCATAAACAAACAAATTATTTTACAAAATAAAACTATGTATTCTACTCTTTTAGAAATTTTTGTTTTCTCTTTGAAAGTTGCTTCCTGTGGGTTGAGCTGCCTATCGGGTGTGTCTCCGGATGGCGGATAGAAGGATCCAGGTGACCTCCGGATGGTCCTTCTGACTACCCGAGCAGACTCCTGAGTAGCGGTGGCTATAACTGGCTCAGCGAGCGTGAAACCCTGTCTGGGGTCAGGAAGGCTACTATCGCGGACCGACTCCCTAAGCTGCGCACTGAGGCCGCAGTGTCGTTAACGATGCCTCTGAGGCAAAATCCTAAAGTATTTAGCATTACGCGGGCATGCGCGATTCTGTCTGGGCGGACCTCCGTTTCCTCTTTGCCGAAAATGTTTGATTAAAACTGATTTTTAAAAAAAGTAATCCGAATCGATCGGGATTTCTGCATTGAAAATACGGTATTAAAACCGATTAAAAATAGTCAAATCGAATTTAGTATGCTTCAGGCGGATTAATGTTGATGGTTGATATACATCCATCTCAATTCAAAATTATACGGTTTCATAAGTTATAATTAAATCAGTTTTAATGCGATATAAATCTATCCGAGGACGACAAAACTAATTCGGATTGGAAATAATCCGCGAAAGCGATATTGAAACCGATTACAATTCGTTCGGAAATAAAATCGATTACTTTTTAATCCGGGCGCGGATTGAACTGATTAAAATCGATTAAAACCATTATTTTTTAATCGGTTTTAATCGAACATTTTCGGTACGGCTAGTTTTGCTTGGGACCAGTTATGAAGATTGAACAAAATTTAAATGATGAGCTTTCGGGGGGGGGACTGGGGGGGGGGGCTCGCAACGGCTCCCACCCTCAGGAAGAGCAGCCTCGTCTCTTGGACGGGCTCTTCTGGGTCCGGAAGGCAACGGAACTGCTGTCGGTGAAGCGCGGTTTCTCGCGAGAGGAATCGCTACAGCACCGAGAAGAGAAGGGATAGGAATAAAGTTTTAACCGAATCGATTTCCTCTCCCTCTTCGGCCCTCAAATCGGCTGGAAGAAGTGGAAAAGGGGTACACACAAATCTCTCGATGGGGACTGAAACTGCAGAAACTCAGGGAAGGGAGCTCGACCTGGAACAGAGCCAGGAACACGGGTCATCCGTTCGACTGGGATCTCTATCGGAGGTCCCAGAAAACTTATAGAGATTCTATAGTAGCTGCCATAAGAGAGAGCTAGAGGAGATTTTGCGAGTCTATGAAGAAAGTTTCGGAGGCCTCCAGACTTTGCAGAATGACTTTGAAGAAACTCGAACTCAAACCTGCAGGAAATACGCCTTCCGGATAAGGATGTGGTTTCGGGAGAGCGGTGTCTGGTTCATCTCCAACTTTTTAGGCTTCAGAAAGGAACCTGATGTCAACTCGGACAAGTGCGCTGCGGAGCTCAGATTAAGGGCATGTGGTTGCGATCGAAAACTGACGGCTAGCATTGTCAAACCAGAGAGGGTGAAATGGGTCGTCAGATCCTTTGCGCCATTCAAGTACGCTGGATCGGATGGGATTTTCCAAGCGCTCCTACAAGAAGGGTTTGGGCAGATCAGCGAACGCTGAGAGCATGTCTTGCGTTGGGCCCCATGCTTGGAGGCGATTTATACCTATGGTATACCTAGGTATACCTAGGTATTTATACCTAAAGTTAGCAGAACCTGCTGCACTTCTGCCAAGGATTTCAGACCGATCAGCCTAATGCTTTTCCTTCTGAAAACGTTGGAAAAGCTGGTCGAGGTTTATTTGAAGGATGTTATTCTTGGGCGGGACATGAGAACCAGCACGCTTATAGGATAGGCTTCTCTGCGGTAACGGCGCACTACTCTCGTATCCCAAATTGAGAGAGATTTCATGGAGGGAGGCTATGTGATGGGGACCTTTCTAAATATAGAGGGCGCCTTTAACAACACCTTTCATAAAGTTGTTTGCAGAGAAACAATGCTGCAGAGCGTCCCGGATAGGCTGGTTCAGTGGATCAAAGTTATGCTCCGACGGCGAGTTGTAACGACATTCGGCACTGTTAATGTCGGCGGTTGGGTGGATCGAGGGTGTTCACAGGGCGGGATGCTCTCTTCACTTTTGTGGTGCCTAGTAGTTGATGGACTATTTAAGAAATTTAATGACAGGGATTAACGCGTTTCTTTGCGCAGGAATATGCGGACGATCTGGCGATCATTGTGCAAGGACCTTTTCTAGACACGTTTCTGGAGCTCATACAGTGTGCTTTTAGAGGAGTGGTGTGGCGACACTGATCTCTCGATTAATCCCCGGAAGACGGAGTTAGTTATATTCACTCGCAGATACAAGTTGGGCACTGTAGGACCCACCTTGGGAGGGATCAGGCTGATATCGGCCAAGTCACTGAAATATCTTGGAGTTATACTAGACACGAAGTTGACGTGGAAGCATCACTTGCAGAATCGGTGTAAGAACGTAATCTCTTACTTCAGGCTGTGTATAAGATCTTTTGGCTAAACCTGGGGCCTTAGGCTGGGGATGATCTATTGGATCTATTCTGCCATTTTTAGACATAGGCTGCTGTATGTTGCAGTAGTATGGTGGCCTGAACGCTGAAGCACCTGAAGTTTCTCATCTTAAGAGAAGCCCTTGGTGTTATGAGGATCACACCAATTGCGGCAATGGGGGTGTTACTCGGCATCGACCCGTCTTACCAGATGGTTGTCGCCGCAGCTGCATGGACGGCTTACCGATTGAAATGTGAGGAAAAATGGAGGACCGGTACCCATCACGCTAAGCTTCCAGACGTGGTCCGTTCCTACTCTATCTTTAATATAGGGCAGGATAGAACGCCAGCTATTTGTACGCTGAAGGCGCCCTTCATGATATGCTTTCCAGAACGGGAGGACTAGCTTAGATCGCAGAATCCGATGCTGAAGAATGGGGTCATTCTTTTTACAAATGGATCCAGGATTGGCTCAAGCTGTGGAGCAGGTATGTATTGCCGAGGAAAAAGGATTAATAAGTCTATCCCACTTGGAAAATTTGCCACGGTCTTCCAAATGGAGATAGTGGCGATTTTGTGCACAAGGTCTTCTTGCCAATGGACAGAGGAGCAGCCACATTAGTATTTGTTCGGATAGCCAAGCGGCTCTTAGGGCCCTTGACACACCGACTTTTACCTCCAAGTTGGTCTGGAACTGCAGATACACCCTGGGAAAGCTTGCAAAAAACAACGAGGTTGCTCCGATGTGGATGCCTGGGCATTCTGGTATCAAAAGCAACGAGATCGCCGACTAACTTGCCAAGGCTGGTTCAGAGGCTAATTTGGTGGGACCGGAGCCGGCGATTGGTGTTCCCTGCTGTTTAGATCAGGAGGAGATTAACTGTGAGTTGGCTGCGAGATCAGCATTTGACTTCTTAGAGAAGCGTAGTCGGATCCAGGCAGTGGAGGGCTCTCCTCGAGGATTCTCCAAAGGAGGGCCTCGCCGTCTATATCAAAGTTTTAAGCAGATGAGAGGCTGGGCTAATGACTCGCATACTCACGGGGCACGGCACTCTCAACTATCACCCGTATAAACTGGGTCTTAGTACAAGGCCCACTTACAGGAAATGTAGCGCACCAAAAGAAATCAGCCTCCACGTGTTATGCGATTTCTCGGCATATGCCAGAGCGAGATTTGAACTGTTGAGTTCAGCTTTTCTGAGCCTCAACAGATAAGCAATCTCTCGGTCAAGGTTGTGCTTCTCTTTTGAAGGAGAACGGATCTGAATTGAGAGAGAGAAAGAGAGAGAGAGAGAGAAGAATTGCGTATCGGAGAGGCACAATGGACTTCGTCTGCGTGTCGTAAGTGAAACTTTTACTATCTCGAGGACCGTCCTCCGTTCTTATATATATCCTATTCTATTGAAAATTGCTTTTAAAATTTGTAATTTGTGTATGAGTTGATAATATTCGTTTAACATAGGTTGCACACAAAACATAAAATGTACTATAATATTTTCTAGCCACAATGTTACTTTTGAAATTAACTTTTCCTAAAACTTTATCGTTTAAAATAAAAGCGTGATCACGCAGTGGCTTTTCCAAATATAATTTCCTAAACTATTCCAAAAAATATCTACAGTGCATATAAATCATTCGTTCTTGTTATTCAAATTCATACTAATGGTAATAAAATGTGATATAGCTTATATTGTATGAATGGAGAAATACTATTCAAGAAAATGAAATTCTTCTTTAAAGAAATGAAATTTAAAATTTCGCACCAATAAAAATACTTGCTTTAAGAACTTTATATCTTAGAAGATAAAGCAAATTTTTGCAATAAATTGATAATGGACAATAGTCCGTTATTACTTACTTTGATTCATCCTGATCATCATCGTCGTCTTCGGAATCAAAAAAAGCATCATCGTCGTCGGAATCAATTAAAACTTCGGTCTTCATTCGTTGTTGAATTGCACGAGACTTTGGAATCACTATATCTCTAAAAAGAGATTTATATAATTTATAATGAATTACGCTTATAATAATAATTATAATAATATATATATATATATATATATATATTATATAATATATACAGGGTGTTTCAGAACAATTTTCCGTCCGTAAAATGACATATTCCTGATGAAATTCTAAGACGACTTTTCCTTTACCAAAATTCGAATTGGAGCGTAATTTTTGAGTTATAAGCAAAAACAGTTAACAAATTACGCGTCAAGTACAGAAGGCAGGCAGGAGCAGCGCGGCGCGCCGCAACTGACCGTCCGATGTGTAATTACAACCGCATGAGTCGCTAACAATTTTATTTTATAACATAAAATTATGCTTTAAATAAAATTTTTATAAAGAAGAAAATGTTTTAGAATTACGTCAGGAATACGTGTTTCTTAAAATAACGTCACTTTAGCAAAAGTTGTTTCGGATCGCCGCTTATTGGATGCTGCAATCAGCTGATTACTACATGCGATGTGTGTATGGCGGAATATGTGAGTAAAAAAAAGAAAGAAACAGAGAGAAAGAGAGAGGGCGAGAAAGGGAAGGAAGGAAGGAGGGAGAGACGTTTATACACACGCACGCACGTATGCATACACTTTTTTTCTCGCTCTCTTTCTCTCTTTTACACAACACTTATAACACTTATAACACTCACGTAATGCGAAGGTTTTAGAAGATCGTTCGTCTTATCTCGCGTCAATTACGCGCCACGCGCACTTCGCAACTTCCACGGTACATGTCGCGTTTCTCGCATTGCTAGGCAACGTAACAATGTAGTCGCGCAGTCTCCGCGATCCGTCGCTAAATAATAACCGTGCAGCAGTTAACAACAATACGTAGCATGAAGATTCGCTATGTTGTGAGTGAGCAGGTGAGTGAGTGAATGCGTGAATGAGTGACTGAATGAGAGTGTATGAGTGTTGTGTAAAAGAGAGAAAGAGAGCGAGAAAAAAGTGTATGCGTACGTGCGTGCGTGTGTATAAAAGTCTCTCCCTCCTTTCTTCCTTCCCTTCCTTTTCTTCCCTCTCTCTTTCTTTCTCTCTCTCTCTGTCTCTTTCTTTCTTTTACGCACACATTCCGCCAATACACACATCGCGTGTAGCAAGCAGCTAATTGCAGCGTCCGACGACCGGCGATCCGGAACAACTTTTGCTAAAGTAATGTTATTTTAAGAAATACGTATTCCTGACGTAATTCTAAGACATTTTATTCTTTATCAAAATTTTATTTAAAGCATAATTTTCTAACAATGCACCCCCTATTGTTACCCGGCACGTAGACCAGCCAGAAGTCTGCCGCCCGGCGAACACCAGCCGGGCAGTAGCAGAGGCGCTTAGCGCCCTATTTTAATACCTTTAACCGAACACAAGAACGGAGATACCGTATAGCTGTTATACAGCTGCCGTTATGCCCCGAACTCCGAATACCGCCGAACGCCTCCGAAAAGCACCGAGCGCTCCGATACCAAAACGCCATGTCGTTTTCCCGCCGCGGGGTAGCGGCGCGCACCGTTAATTACCGATTCCGAAAACAACTCGTCCTTATCCCCACCTGAATAAGCGACGCGGTCACCGTTAAGCACTCGGTATAAAAAGGCCGCCGGATTACATCTCGGCACTAGACCGGTACCTGAATCCGCTCGAGCAGTACGCTCCGAGATACGATACTAGATCCGATCCTAAAGTCGTAGCAACGACGGAACGTGGGATTGACGTGTTCGCAGCCTCCGCCTAGCATTCTCGGTTTCCGTGTCATTTCCAACATCCTCACACAAATTCTGACCAACTCAACGAGAGCGGAGTGTTCGCCGCTCTCCTAGATTACTGTCTACTATCCGACCGCTCCAGCCAGACGGACTGTGAGTTTGCAAGTTTGCTGCTCCGTCGAGATTTCTCGAATCCGCCGAGCTATCCTCGACTCCGCATACGGAAGCAGGGACGGAGAGTTCTTCGCCCGATCGAGGGTACTCGATCTCCGATCGCTTCCCTCCGTACAACTGGGAATACATGAATAACCACGCGGCAACGATCAACCGCAGTTTTACCATACTCGCGAAAATAATAACCGCGCCGAAATACCTGTCGCATATCACTACATTGTATTCCGCGCGCCATCAAAATAAACACGGCCTTGCCGTATACGCGCCCGACCGACCGCGCCCTGTTTCTTGCACGTCTCGCGCGTCGTCAAAATAAACACGGCCTCGCCGTACGCCGACGATTTTGATACATCGAAAATAACGCCGGAATTACTACCGTACTTTCATTATCACACGCTCCCGATATTTCAGCACCAATTTATCAATAGTGCACCGAATATCTCTCGCGCTCTTTTACTTATGCTCTATAAGCCGTCACAAACTCGCTTTGCATTGTACTGTAACCACCGCCGGAAGAGACAAAATAAATAGACTAAATCACACCCAACGTTTACCATGTGTTTCATCCCTTTCTCGAGCCCTGATTCCGATTGAGTTAATCCACGCGCTCGCAAAAGCGGACCTGTTACAATTTTACGTTATAAGATAAAATAGTTAGCGACTTATGCGGTGGTAATCACACGTCGGACGGTCAGCTGCGGTGCGGCGCGCTGCTGCCTTCTGTACTCGACGCGTGATTTGCTAACTATTTTTGCTTATAACTCAAAAATTACGCTTTAATTCAAATTTTGGTAAAGGAAAACTTGTCTTAGAATCGTATCAGGAATACGTCATTTTACGGACGGAAAGTTGTTCTGAAAAACACCCTGTATATAATAAATGTAATAAATATAATAATATATATAATAATATATATAACTGATTTCAAAAGGGCAATCCAACTTAATTATTTGGCAAAATTCTTAGATTTATGATATTTCAAGAATCAAGATACATACAAACGGTACCGTCTCGCGTCAAGTCACGCTTAACAACAACAAGATATCCCATGTATCTATATGCGAGCCAATTGAGTATCTTAGATTATTTATTAGATCTCAGTAACAATTGAAACGATCGAGTTCTTAATAGACTTATTCGATAATTTGAATTTCAATTATATCAGAAAAGTGTCTTTATTTTCTTTCTATGTATTGTGTAAAGGAGAGCAAACATATTACAATGGAATCCATAAGCGATGACCGTACTCCGACGGGATAGCGCCCTCATTAAGCGTAATTAAAATTGCCTATAATACCAACAATTTTTTCCGCCGTTACTTATGCATGATTTATACATATTACAAGGAACAACTTCGAATAGTGTTCAACATATTGAAATCAGACAATTCGTGTATTCCTCCTACTTCTCTATCATCTCGCACGCATATCTAAGCATACAGATAACAGCAAAACATAGTTTTCTGCTTTATATATATATCTTACATATATATCTGCTTTATGCTATAACGATACTGTTACTGATGGCCTCGCGGGCAGCCCCGCGCGCATTCCGAGGCTCGGCACTTATGGCGCCCCTAAGCTCCCACACCCGTGTAGCGGCCCCACCGTGGAGACACCCCACCACGTGCCGAATCGCGAGAGTGGGAGGCCGGCAGCAGGTATATAAGACGGTCCGGCGAGCGTAGCGTTACTAGTTCCCGATCCCGAGTTCTATCACTTACAACTCTAGAAACTGACTCTCGCATTATACCAGGTCACAGGCTATTCGTGGTTATGCCGGGCTTTCCGGTTGCTGAGATGGCGCATTCAGACATTTCGCGTTAAACCAGGGCACGGGCTACCCGTGGTTATGCCGGGCTTCCCGGTTGCACGGACGGCGCATCCTGTTAGCTTATAAAACCGTACCGCGTTCTCCGCGACCCGTTCAAGGATACGACCATTTATTTATACCGCGACCTCTTATACCGTAAAGATCTCCTCAAACCAACGCGGTACGCGGTAGCGGTAGCGGTAGCGGTAATAATGCGGTAGCGGGATACCGCCTATTCAGTCAAACCAAAGCGGTATTGACGCGACAAATCAGTGGATACTTTTATTAGTTTTGATCTACAACATGGAAAACACGTATTCTTCGGACGAAGATAAATTATTATTATTAGAGTTAATGGAAGATGAGGAACGTAATGGGAATAGGTAAATAGAATTTATATGAAGTTTGGCTAGAAATGCTGCGCAATGGAAAATCCGTTGTTGCCTATTTCATGGTCTATTTTATGTTTCAATACTTTTTTATAACTTTATAATAAAGCATTTCTAGCCAAACATCATATAATATTTTTTTCTTATCTCGACTTGTAGAATATGCTCCCGCAATTTGTAGGTTACACCCGGGACATCCTGTATATATATATATATATATATATATATATATATATATATATATATATATATATACCTACATATATATACCTACATATATATATATATATATATATATATACCTACATATATATACCTACATATATATATATATATATATATATATATGTAGGTTTTATTTAAAACAGATATTTATTATAAAAGAATATAAAGAATATACGAATGTAGTACAACTCTTAACTGACGGCGAAGGACTGACTGACGTTCGCTGCTGCTTGTCCGTTTATGCCCGGAGAGTAAAAGACGCCGACCGAAGAGTAGTGCTTATCTTTTCGGACTCGAGGCTACCCTGTGATCTAGCCGCATACGTCAAAATAAAAGATTGCGCACGCGATAACAAAAATCTCTCTTAGCGGCGACTCGCTAAAGAATTCGTTACTACTTTATGATTTAGCCGCAATATCGACATGCGATACTACGCATATCGGTACATATAATACGTACTTAAATCCTACATCTCGGCCGTCCTGTAAGACATTCGTCCTCGAATGTTAATTGTGATTTTTTATTCTTTATTTTTCGGTTCCTTCTTCGTCCTCGCTTTCAGGTTCATCTGTATCATCGAAATGCAACCAAGGTTTCATATAATCGGCAGACGTAGAAGTTTCTTGCGGTCCTTCATGTTCACCTATTTTCGCAACTGTATACCGATTATTACGCATTCCCTTAGTTACACGATAAGGGCCTAAAAATTTACTACGAAATTTAAGTCCCGGACCGAATTGAGTTCTCTTAATCGCGACAAGATCTCCGTCCGCGTATTTTAATGCTACTTTTCGTTTTTTGTTAAAAGTCTTTAAATTTTCTCTCATCGGCTATTTTTTCTTTGACTTCCTGTCGGATATCGTCGCGTTCTTCTTCGAACATTCGCGCCCATTCACTTTCAATCATCTCGCGTATTTGTGTATCTTCTCTTAATCGCATGTGAATGCCAAACATTAATTGGAACGGTGTTCCGCCCGTGCTCCTGCTCGGCGTAGTGTTTAAATATCTCTGAGCAGTATCGATAAATTTAAACCATTCTTCTGGTTTTGGGGCAGACAATTTAGTTAAAAGTGGTATAAGGGTACGGTTTACCCTTTCGACTTGCCCATTACCTCTAGGTATTCCCGTGGTAATAAGAAGATGCTGAATTCTTTCCTCGGTACAATATTCTTTAAACGCGCTTGATGTAAACGCCGTACCGCGATCTGATATGATTCTACGCGGGTTTCCAAATACAACGGATTGTTTGCACATACGGTCGATTATTTCGGCAGCATCGGTCGATTTCGTAGCATATAACCACACGAATTTACTAAACGCATCAACTATGACGAAAATATGACGGTAATTTTTTTTGTGCTTGGCATTGGGCCTAAGTGATCCACATGATAGGTATGTAACGGAACATCTCCTTTATCAATTACATTCAAGAATCCTTCTTGTTTACCTTGTTTTCGCTCTGCTAGAATGCAATTTATACAACTCGTTACTACTTTTTCGATTTTTGATCGCATAGTCTTAAACCAATAGTCTCTTCGTACAAGCATTTCCGTCTTATTAACGCCAAAGTGACTTTGCTCATGCGCTTGTCTAATTATCGAATTTTGTAGCGTCTTAGGTACTATTAACAATAATTCGCCATCATTATCTCGATACAGTAAATTATTTCTTACTATATAACTGTCGACTTTATTGAATGTCGCTAGTTTAAGGATTTTTTGCAGATCTTGATCGGTATTCTGAGCTTTTCTAAATCTAGCGATTAGACTATCATTACTTTCATGGACAAGCAAAATTTCTGGGAGGAGATTTCGACTTAGTGCGTCGACATGCATCATATTCTTCCCTGGCCTATGCTGAATTTCATAGTCATATTCCTCTAATGCAAGAGCCCATCGAGTCACGCGGACGCATAAATCTCGTTTGTTCATTGTTAAAGTAAATGCTTTACAATCGGTAATAATTTTAAAATGAATGCCTAATAAATATACTCTAAATTTTTTCAATGCTTTGACGACTGCAAGTACTTCCAATTCATAACTAGTATATTTTTCTTCAGCTGGAGTAGTTTTCCCGCTTGCATAATAGACCGGATGGAAAGCATTGTCTAAATAATCCTTTTGCAATAATATCGCACCGTAACCAAATTTTGAAGCGTCTGTATGTAATTCCGTTTCGGCTCCGCTTTTATATAATTTTAAAACAGGCTTATTGATCAATGCGAGTTTTAAACTTCGAAATGCTTGTTCTTCGTCTTTACCAAACCGAAACTCTATATTATTCCTCAAAAGATTTGTTAGCGGTCGTGCTATCATTGAGTATTGATAAATAAATTTACGGAAATAACCCGTGAGGCCGATAAAACTTTGTACATCTTTGACACATCTGGGGACCGGAAATTTCATAACAGCATTAGTTTTGCATTCCGCGGGTTTTACAGTTCCGTCCGTTACGATATGTCCTAAGTATATAATTTCTGTTTGAATAAATTTACACTTTTGCCAATTTATGTGCAAACCAGCTTGACTTGAAACTTCTAATACGCGTTTTAAACTATCAATTGCTTGTTAAATGTTCTGCGAAGGAATAATTAGATCGTCCATATAAGTTAATACGATTCCCTCAGAAATTAAATCTTTAAATACAGCATTTATAAACTTTTGGAATATAGCCGGAGAATTGCAAAGCCCGAATGGCATCCGTATGAATTCGTATTGACCTGTTGGAACAATGAAAGAAGTATACTTCCTACTTTCTTCGGCCACTTTGACATGGAAAAATCCATTTTTTAAGTCAATAGTACTAAACATTTTCGCGCCTTGTAACCGGTCTAACTGATCCTCGATTAGCGGCAACAGATAATGATCTTTTATGATTTTGTTGTTTAATTTTCGAAAGTCTACACAGATTCTTGTGTCACCATTTTTTTTTAACTAGTACAACAGGGCTGGCGTACTCGGCATTAGAGGGTCTTATAATACTGTCGTCTATCCACGTTTTTAACTGTTTATCAACTTCTTCCTTTTCCGATGGAGACAATCTACGCGGTCTTTGGTAAATTGGAATATCATCTTTCAAAATTAGCGTCATTTTAACACCGATTTCATGCGTTTTTCTAGGTTCATAATTTCTTGCAATAACTTCTACTTCGCGTCGTAAGTTTTTATCAGAGATATATGAAAAGTCAAATGGATCTGCGTTTTCTATTATATCAACCTTTAACACCTCGGGTAACTCTGTACTACTTGCGTGAATTGATTTTTCAGGAATTTTTCGGATAACTACCTGATCTTTTATCGAATGTAATTCAACTAGATTTAAAAAGTCAGCACCAATCAAGATTGCATGTTTCATTATTTCATTATCAACGACATGAAATACAATTTTATATGTTTCATCGTCAATAGCAACATCTATTGCAAAAGAGCCGTACGTACTATTATTTAATGCGCCTAAACCGTCAAAATTTATTTTATTGTTTAATTTCGGACGACCTATCTTCTCGTAACAATCTCGATTTATTAAGCTCAAATCGCTGCCCGTGTCTATAATACTAACAAAACATTGATTTGCGACTTCTACTTCCTTTACCTGCTTTTGTTGTGTGTTCTTAACAATTACGCACGCGGCTTCTTTCTGTACACTCACTGTTCCCTTACACAATTTGGCTATATGTCCGTATTGATTACATTTGAAACACTTAGCGCCTTGCTCTTTCATCGGGCACATTTTACCCAAATGATCTCTGCTACCACAGTTGAAACATCTTATCGTCGTCGTTGTATTCGTGTCCCCTTGAGTCATCTTCTTCTTTTCCTCTGGCTTCGACTGCTTCGTCTTTAATTTTCTTTCTTTCCTTCCTTATAGCTTCATATTGAGTGAATTTTTCTTTTAATTCACGTATCGTCTTTGCTCCGTGTAGCACTGTTTTGTTAACTGCATCGTCTTGTATTCTCTCGATAATGTATCGAATTACCGATGGTGTATCGACGTCGGCTTGCGCGGCAATTTCAAGCATTTTATATATATATGCTTGATATGATTCGTCAGATGATTTCTTTCGTCGTAATAACTCTTGGTGTACTGCATGACTGTCCACGATATTAACAAATTCTTCCTTTAATGCACGCCGCAGCTTCTTCCATGTTTTCGTGCATCTTTCATGTTTAACAAACAGTTTTACTGACCCGCGAAGAAGACGCTTTGCGTATGCTACTTTTTGAATATCGGACCACTCGCACAATGCAGCCATTTCTTCGAAATCTTTGATCCACATCTTCACATCAACCTTGTCATCTCCGTTGAACATCTCTAAGGATTCTTCAACATCTCTGAATGTTAATAATTGATTTCCTCGGGCCCTTCCTGTGTTTTGTCTTCTTTCAACAATAGGCACTTCATCTTCGTCGCTCAGACTTGTATCGCTTTCGCTGCTGTCTTCTTGTTTTCTGCTTGCGTCTTCATCATTTTTATTCTTAACTTCGCCGTGTTGTTCTGTTTCACCGTGCTCGCGCTCGAGTTGCATAAACGGTAACAGTCTTAGGATGAGTTCGTTTTTTAGTCCTGCCGTTTTCAAATTTCGTTTTTTCAATTCTTGTCTTAATTGAGCTGTCGTCATGTCCGTCAGCTTCGCATTCAGATCGTCGTTTGCTGCGCTGGCACTTGGTTCCGTCATTATAGTTATGTCTTAGAAAACTTCTTGAAAACTTCTTAGGCACTTCTTATGGTCGTCTGCTAGCACTACACTCTAGGCTATAATCCCGGACGAGCCCCCAATTTGTAGGTTTTATTTAAAACAGATATTTATTATAAAAGAATATAAAGAATATACGAATGTAGTACAACTCTTAACTGACGGCGAAGGATTGACTGACGCTCGCTGCTGCCCGTCCGTTTATGCCCGGAGAGTAAAAAACGCCGACCGAAGAGTAGTGCTTATCTTTTCGGACTCGCGGCTACCCTGTGATCTAGCCGCATACGTCAAAATAAAAGATTGCGCACGCGATAACAAAAATCTCTCTTAGCGGCGACTCGCTAAAGGATTCGTTACTACTTTATGATCTAGACGCAATATCGACATGCGATACTACGCATATCGGTACATATAATACGTACTTAAATCCTACATCTATAATAACTTTTTGCAGAAGAAAAACTAGGAAATGGATTCATGAAATTAACATGGAACGAAAAACAAAGGGAGAGTTTTACATGCTAGTTCTCCAGCTGCTAAAAGATGAGAAAAGATTTTATATATACTTCCGAATGACAATAGATTGTTTCCATGAAATTTTGAATTTAATTAAGGAAGACATTCGCAAACAACACACAAATTTTAGGGAACCCATTCCACCAGAAGAACGTCTTGCAATTGCTTTAAGGTAACAATTTAAAGATTATTTGTTTGCATAGTAAATACGTTTTAATGACAAAAATTACAAGTCGGTGTAAACGTTAAAATTTGACGGCAAAGAATGTTGTGGCGAGTCTTCGGAGATCGTAGGAGAAAACAGCAGAGTTTCACAAGATGACCGAGAAGTTGAACATTCGCCAGGAAATAGCCATGTATTTTGTGTTCCAGAAATTGATTGAAATGCAGTCCTTTGTTGTTGTTCTCGTTGATGCTCAATTTCTGGCCGCATTATAATTTCGGCAATTTTCAATTTAGTTTTCGCCTGTCTTTCCAACGAAAATGTTTTTATTGTTTTTGCGTAACCTAACAATATTAAATCAGTCGCATCGAAGTCATAACGACCGCGCTTGTTTTGGAAGTACTCAAGCGCTTTATCTACTGATGATGGAGCACTGGAACTTGGCGTATTACGTTTGCGATTAGGTTTATTGGCCTGTTTTCCAGCGGATGGCATAGCATACTCTGCGTTGTTTTGAGAATTTTCTATGTCATCTTTATTTGCTTGATTGTCCAAGGCGTTTTTATTATGCCTTTCAGTGTCCGAATCGTGTTCACTGCTATCATCGTTGCTAGCTTCTTATATGTGACTACAGCTTACATTACTAACAGTGTTTGTGAAAGATAGGTATGGTTTAAATGCTTCCATCTGTTTTGCCCATTGCCAATTTTTATAACGCTTTGCACTTTGGCCGGTTTTCGTTTTTATGCTTCTTAAATATTTTGCATATGAGTCCCTGATATTCTTCCCCTTTTTCTTAATTCGGTCACCTGAAATAAATTGAATCATAAGAATAACATGTTATTACAGGTTTCTAGCTACAGGAGACAGCTACACTACTATTGCACATAGCTTCAGATTGGGATTTACCATAGTTAGCGCTATAGTTCCAGAAGTTTGCGATGCAATTCAGTTACGTATGCAACCAATATACATGCCTGAACCTACTGAACAAATTTGGAAAAAATCTTCTCAAAAATTTTATGAAATATGGCAATTTCCAAATTGCATAGGCAGTATAGATGGGAAACATGTTACTATTAAATGTCCTAACAACACAGGCTTACAACATTTCTGTTATTTAAAAAATTCTCAGTTGTACTCATGGCAATTGTTGGGCCTGACTACAAATTTCTTTGTGTAGATATAGGTGGATATGACAAAAATAGTGACGGGGGCATATTTGAACAATCTACAATGGCCAAAAAATTTGAATCTGTAACATTCGGTGTTCCACAAGAAAATACTTTGCCTGGTCAACATAAACCAGTGCCTCATGTTTTAATTGGAGATGAAGCATTTCCCCTAAAGCCTTACTTGATAAAACCTTTCGCTTATAGACAATCCAGACAGGACCAACGTAAAGAGAATTATAACAAAAGATTGTGCCGAGCTCGACGCGTAGTGGAAAATGCTTTCGGCATTTTAGCCCAAAAGTGGCGTCTATACTACAGACCTTTGGAAGTAAAAGTAGGAACGGTCAAAAAAATTGTGATGGCAACATGTGTCTTACATAATTATTTAAGAAGTAAGAAATGTGATGATCGACTTTTTGAATTTCTTGAACTACCCGAACCCGAAATTGGTGCATTTACCAACATTACAAATGACCCAAAAAGAGCAGTGCAAATAGCATTTCAAATTCGAGATAAATTTGTCGATTTCTTCAATAATTGAAACTTTAATGTATATTTATATTTTAGACATTAAGGTAGTACGACTAAAAATATTAATAAAATAAATTTAAAAAAATACATTGTTTTAACTTTTAGATATATTTGGAGGTTATTTATTGATAAAAAAATAATCAAAGCATATTATTATTTACTTACCATCTTCTTTTAACGCTTCTTCTACTTCTTTCCATACATTGTCCTTCTTTCTGATATTTTTGTAATCCAGATTGCTGAAATAAAATAAAATTGGATGCAATTTTACAATTTCAATAATTTCTTCCACGGACATTTTGTCTTTCTGTGCGCGGTACACGGCGGTCAACCGTGCCTGCAGCGATACAAAAATGTATCGCTACAGTACCGCAGTGCCCGGTATACCGCGGTCAATTTGAATACTTACATTTACCGCTGTATACATACGTACTGCACTACCGCTACTGCTACCGCATACCGCGTTGGTTTGAGGAGACCTTAAGACCGCTTTGGTCTCCGCGTGCAGATAGTACCGCTTTTTATATATATCGCGACCGGATAGATCGTAAGACCACTTTATATATACCGCGAACAGTTAGACTATAAGACCGTTTGTACATATACCGCGACCAGTTAAACCATAAGACCATCTTGTCCTCCGCGTCCAGAGAGACTGTAAGACCGTTTTGTATCTATACCGCGACCCGTTAGACCGTAAGACCGTTTTGTATCTATACCGCGACCCGCTAGATCGTAAGACCGCATTGTACATGCCGCGTTCAGACCGGCCATCAGACCGTGCATTGTAATTATAGAATTAAATAGTCGAATAGGAATTCCCGTCAATGTCGCGTCGCCTCCGCCTTTACATACGGCTATCATACTACTACAGCGTACTAGTCCTTCTAATAAGCTGCAGAAAGCACTGATGCCCCGTCCTTCTAAGAATAAGGCGATCAGTTGGAACCACATTAAAGGTCACGCGACACTCCGTAGTATTTAAGACTTACCTTGTAATGGCAGGGCCGTTACGAAAGCCTCGTGGACATGCACCGTCCGCAAGGAGGCTGGCGCATAGCACTATCTCAATTTGCCGCTAAACGCGAGTTCCGCCGCGTCGCCGTTGCGTAGCGACGCCTCCACTACGCGTCTCCACTACGCGCCACGAAAGAGCGTGGGGGAACCGCCGGCCGGGTAGATATGGTAAGCCGGTTCGGCACAGCACACGATACCAGTTCCGCTCCCGATCCTCAGGACGCTCGAAACCACACAGTCTCTGGGTCTCCAGCAAACCGAATCCTATTATCGATCCTCTCCTGACTATCTGATCTAGGAAGCGAGTGCTCTCGTTCTCAGCCGAGTACTCTCGGCGTCTAGTCCTGTCGATGCAAGGGAGCGCTCTCTCTTGCATCACCCACCTCCGGTCCGGGGTGAGAGTGCTCTCGGCGGCCGGTCCTGCCTGCGGCGAGGAGTGCTCTCTTCGTCACCCTCACTTCCAGACCAACGCACCAGACCGCGACCGCGATCTACCAGCTTACGCTGTCGACCGACCAGTTGTCCGTCTAGCATCAAGTCTCGCATCTTGGTCCCGGGCAACCATCAGTTTCGTCCGCCTAGTATATCGAGTCTACCTACCTAGTATATAAAATCGCGTCTCATTCACGGTCAAGAACCAGTCGAATCTTGTCCGCTTAGTGTATTACGTCGAGTCCTGTCCGCCTAGTATAATATATAAGATCGTATCTCATTCACGGTCAAGAGCCAGTCGAGTCTTATCCGGTGGGAGTGGTGCACTTGGACACAGTATAATTGGACACGGTGCAAATGGACACGTTACAAATGGACACGAGATTTTGCACACGGTTCAATTGGACACAGTGCATTTGGACACAGTAATTTTGGATACAGTAGCTTTTGGACACATAAGAAAATACGCATCGTTTACTTGGACACCGCTCAATTGGACACTGTTCATTTGGACACCGTTCGTTTGGACACAGAAAGATGTGCACCGTTCATTTGGACACCGTTCGTTTGGACACCGTTATTTGCCCACCGTTCGTTTGGACACCGTTCATTTGCCCACTGTTCGTTTGGACACCGTTCATTTGCCCACCGTTCGTTTGGACACCGTTCATTTGCCCACCGTTCGTTTGGACACCGTTCGTTTGGACACCAAAATTTGATTTAAGTTATACGACGTAATCCACACCAAATTTTTGTTTTAAATAAGAAATAGGTTTGGGTTAGGTTATATCTTCCGGAAGTGGAGCCCCCCCGCAGGGGGGGCGGAACCCACTGTATCCATGCATGACATCCAAATATGCGAAAGGCTAAACAAAGTGCTAAAAGCAATGTAAAATTAATGACATCAGTATCAGAGATATATAAGTATGAATATATTTTATTTTGACAGATATTATAACCTTCAAATGTATCTCCTTTTCACGATTTCATATTTTACATAGATTTACCAGTATAAAGTGTTATAAGAATACTGATTATATTTTCCCAAAATGATTTTTATTTCTCTCCATCTGTTACATATTCAAACAAACAGTGCGCATGTTTCTGTGTACAAATGAACGGTGTCCAAACGAACGGTGTCCAAATGAACAGTGTCCAATTGAGCGGTGTCCAAGTAAACGATGCGTATTTTCTTATGTGTCCAAAATTACTGTGTCCAAATGCACTGTGTCCAATTGAACCGTGTGCACAATCTCGTGTCCATTTGTAACGTGTCCATTTGCACCGTGTCCAATTGTACTGTGTCCAAGTGAAGGCCACTCTTATCCGGTTAGTGTATTACGTCGAGTCCTGTCTGCCTAGTATAATATATAAGACTCCGTCTCGTTCACAGCCAAGAGCGAGTAGAGTCGTTCTCCGCTTTAGTGTATTACGTCGAGTCTTGACCGCCTAGCATAGTATATCGAGTCTTGTCTTCCTAGCCTATAAGAGCGCGTTCCGCCACGGCCGCACATCATCATCACAAGCTAGTCCTTCTCAGGATAAGCCACTATAGAGCACTGGCGCCCCGTCCTTCTCAAGATCGGACACTCAGGGGCTGGACGATTGGAACGTTTCGTCGAGTGATCACGCGACCCCCAGTATCTTTGAGTAATTGTCAATCGAGTCATATCGTTACGAGTGCGTAGCGCCATGGCCGCGCATCATCACCAGGAGCCAGTCCTTCTCAGGATAAGCCAGAGCGCACTGGCGCCCTGTCCTTCTCAGGATTGGACGCACAGGAGCTAAACAATCGGAACGCTTCGCCGAGCGGCCACGCAATGCCCCTGTATTTCTTAAGTCTTATACAAAGTATATCTAATTATAATAAACGTTATTTTGTTTGATAATCCGACTAGTGATTTGCCAGCCTGAGTCTTCCCTTCTCCCGAACCATGGCACGAGCCGATCCGTGGCGTCGGGAAAGGCGTACCGTTACAACCTTATTGTAATAGCTGCTAATCTATCTTATTATAATAATAATTGCTTGCATGTAAAACGCCGCGACTGCAGAACACCTTAGCATCGTCCGCATGAGCCGCGCTCGCTTCTCGAGCCTTGCACGCGCCAGCTAACATGTAACATCGCTCCCGTGAATCTTTGTATGCACCGCTTTCGCACATTTTCTATGTAGATAGCTTTCAGTGTTAAGTTATTAATCACAGCTTAATAAACTATTGTTCAATCATACCGAGGAAGAGTGAGTTAGAGTTTGTCCCTTCTCCCGAATCCTGGCACTGGCGAGCCTGATCCGCGGCGTCGGGAAAGGTGAATCATTACAATGCAATATATACGTGTATTGTATATACTGGATATAACTAAACAAACGCATATGGATAATACTATTAGATATAGAACAACAATCCAAATCAGAAAGTCCTGAATCATTTTTTGATCTGAGCTTTTTTTTCGTTGTTATATGATGTTAAAGTTAACTAATCAGCGCCTGTCTGCAACGGAAAACAAAGAAAGTACGACGGGGGTCGGAGTAGCGAGACGGCTTTCTGCTGTATAGACAGGCGCTGATTAGCTAATTTCAACATCATATAACAACGAAAAAAAGCTCAGATCAAAAAATGGTTCAGGACTTTCCGATTTGGATTGTTGTTCTGTATCTGATAGTATTGTCCATATGCATTTGTTTAGTTACATCCTGTTTACATATACAAGGTGTAACAGAGCGCTCGTATCAACAGTTTTTTAAGGAAACAACGCATTTTCGTGAAAAATGTTTCATGCAAAAGTTATAGAGCTCTATGTGGCGCATTACATAATAATATAAGTATGACCTTGAATAACATCGTCAAGATCATATAAAAATCACTTTGAATTTTTTAAATGGAATCCCTTATTTTTCATTACATATTCTTGTAACTTATTTCGAGAGCTTTCCAAAATATTATAATAAAGTATTTTTTCATTAAGTATTTTTTGAATTATTTTATTTTTTAATCTGACATATTTTGATATAAAAAATAAAATATTTCGTAAAATATTCAGTTTTCGATAATCTTACCGTAATACTTTTATGTACAGAATAATGAGACAAATCAATTAATGAAAAAAACAAATAAGTGTTTAAAAAAATACATTGTAAATAATTTTCTTAAAAACAATTATTTTCTTATACTAATTGATTTGTCTCATCATTCTGTTAAAAAATGTTTCATGCAAAAGTTGTAGAGATCTAAGTGGCGCATTATATAATAATATTAGTATGACCTTGACGGTGCTATTCAAGATCTTACTAATATTATTATATAATTCGCCACTTAGAGCTCTACAACTTTTGCATAAAACATTTTTCACGAAAATGCATTATTTCCTCAAAAAACTGCTGATACGGGCGCTCTGTTACACCCTGTATATTGCTATGTTCAAAGCGAGAGGGATGGTTAAAGGAAGGGCGCAATTTAAACTACGGTTTAAAAGTTAATAAAATTAAAACTTAAATAGGGGACTCCTTTTCCCGAGAGACAAGTGTCTCAGATGTGTGCCTCGGGTCGAACAAACAGATAGGCCTGTAAAACAGGTCAACGACCAGACGGTCATTATTATAGCGTTTTACTTCGGGCGTTTGCTCGACGATCTCTTTTTAAGTAAAGGAACTTATTCTTTTTATCTGGGATGGGACTGAGTGCGATTTTGGATAAGAAACAGAGAAGAGGGCTAATTAAAATAAATAGTAATTTTTATAATGCTAAATATAAAGTTTATTGTAAATCTTAATCAACGAAAAGAAAAACAAAATTTTAAATATATGAGCATCTAAGATTATTCCACTATATTAGAATTATACATACAATTCTATAATTATAAGGTATTTATATAATACAAAAATCTGTGAAATATATTTTTTGAATGAACGGTGTGAAGTTGAGGGGATAATGAAGGTTCCCCTATTTATAGAGAAGGAAGTATAGAGTTTTAAGAAAACTTAGATAAAAACTGCTATACAAAGGAATCTGAAGGGAATAAAAAAAAACAGGAAATAACGGGGTCGGGAAGAGTCTTATCTAGAAAGGCTTATAAATCTTTTATTTTTATAGAATCAGATCTGATGGAAAATTTATTTTCGAGAATAGAATCAGTGTACTCAGAGAAACGGAAAGTATTTATACCTAGATAGATTTATTGGTTACAACTATTGACGTATATTCAGGAGTAGCACCTGGCAGTGTGAAAGGAAAAGAAGAAAATTTATTAATTATATATGAGGGTAAAGGAGAGAGAGAGAAATCTTGCAAGAAATTTAAACTCTAGAGGCTTTTGTGAGAGAAGCTCGAGTTCCGATGAAGATATAGGTTAATAACTCCTAGGGAGAAAGAGGGAAAAGGGAAGATAAAAGGAGTCACATCCCTTGCAAAATGAATGTGTGTGTGTGTGCGCGCGCGCGCGCACGCGTGTGTGCGTGTGTGTGTGTGTGTGTGAAACAGACTTTTTCTAGGTTTAGGTTGATTCTACTTACATCTATTGTAAAAGAGAAATCCATTACCGCCCGAAGCGTCTGAGTCCGTCGATTGCAACGATTGCGAATCCTTTTCGCTCGCGATTTTTGCTTCTTTATAGAAATGGTTTCCACTAAAAAACGAACGCAAGAGTTAATGATAATCTAATGATGGTCAGGAGAGACAGAGACAGAGAGAGAAGAAAATCAAGATAAAAATGATTTGACTTACTATTTGGTGAATAATGATGAAAAGCATAAAAGTTCACAAGGTTGCTGATCTTGATGGTTCAGCAAGAGAGCTCCGGCTCTTGTGTGCTGTTGTGTCGGCTCAGGGGCTCATAAAGCTTTTTTGTTATGCAACGTGTCGGATCTTCATTCCGAATCGAGATCCCACGCGACTGAAACTATCTTAGTCGGCGAGTGAGAACATTCGTGCCACTATTTCGAGAGCGATTGAATTTTAACTGTGCATACTAGGCATGGGAAAAAGTAGTAGTCGTCGTGAGTTCCCTTTTTTATACTTTTTTGGGAGAAAAGAATCTAGATTTCCAGAGGTGGAAACCTCTGATTTTTCAATGCATAAAAAAATGTCTTATTTGCGATATTTCTTCACTCTAATTTTATGTTATTAGTCGTTTATTGGTGAATCCGGTATAAGTTGTTACGTCCAGTAAACTCCACGATTCTTTTCTTTCGTATAATATTAAACACCTATACTGTAGAATTCTTTGCACTTGACATAAACATTAAACCAAGATATATCTAGCAGGCGAGACTAATATTTCAGAAACGATATCAGAACCTAAACCATATGCGATAAATATTCGAGCATAAAGATCCACTAGAAGGATAAATAATATTTCAACTCTAAAGCCCATTAATGAATACATGGTATAAGGAGACTCTTGAATAAAAGTCTTTCTAAGAACTAGAGCGATACTTGGATAAACTTCCGAATGACCCCAGCTCTCGATCGATCTAAAGTTTTACACATAAGTTGTTTTCGATATAAGGAATAAAGTGAGCGTGATCCCAACTTCGGGAAAAAAATTTTATGACAGTATTTATCGACTAAAATCGATTCTATATGACATATATAATATATACAGTGTAGAGCATTTATATTGAGACACCTAAATATCTAAAAAATAAAGCAAGATAGAAAGAAATGTTTCAGACAAAAGTTGTTCGGTTCTAAAGGAGTCATAAAATGGTGCCATTAGTTTTACCTTGGGTGGAGGCGCTTCGGAGATTTCAATGTCAATCTTGTTTTTTTAAATGGGAAAACCTTAATTTTTTTACATAAATCGATTCCTTGCAATATTCTGCATAAAGAGTTATAGGGGTATGATGGCCAAAAGTGTAATAGTTTACGAGATATTTTATACTTTACGCGACAAGCATTTATAATATGTTTTTTTCATATTTTCTGATGTAGTACGACTCAATGAATGTATTGCCAATAATTCTTTACCAAACATACACAATAATAATATTATTTATGTTATTTATAATAATAACATCATTATTATTACAGAACTTTTGTCTGAAACATTTCTTTCTATCTTGTTTTATTTTTTAGATATTTAGATGTCTCAACATAAATGCCCCACTCTCTCTCTCTCTCTATATATATATATATATATGTTACGTCCTAAAGATTCCATAATTCCTTTCTTCCGTGAAGTGTCGCCAATCGTCGATTGGTGAGACAAATGAATCGCTCAGTAAACAGACCAACGTAAAAGATCGGTGATGAAACCATGGCGGTTTCCTCGAGATAAATAAAAATCAATAAGATATCCCGTAGTAATATAAAATTCTCTAACGAAATATGCAACAAACACAACTGC
Source organism: Polyergus mexicanus (assembly GCF_030449975.1). Lineage (NCBI taxonomy): Eukaryota > Metazoa > Arthropoda > Insecta > Hymenoptera > Formicidae > Polyergus > Polyergus mexicanus. The sequence goes on along the minus strand of NW_027223329.1, from coordinate 6,180,950 downwards.
ATCAATAATAATATAAAATTTTCTAACAAAATACCCAACAAACACAGCTGCATCAATAATAATTAAAATTTCCAACAAATATTCAATAAACACATCTGCATCAATAGCAATAAAAATAATCATAGGAAAATAAGACCTTTCCTAATCTGATCACGCAAGGAATTTTCGAACGAATATCGAGCTCACCAATGGACGATCACCACAGGTAAAACGTGAAAAGTAGGAAAAACACCCCGCCTAATGAAGATACTGACACATTTTTAATTTGTTAAGATTGAAGAATCCCCACTTCCGTGCAAATTCAATTCGTCAAAATTTTGGAAGATTCCCACTATTAGAATTAGAATACGCCCCCAAAAAGAATATTATAAAAAAAGAACTCGCAAACATATCAGAGACTCATTCTCCAGTCTTCAGCTTCACGCAGTCTCACTCTGTATTTTTGCACCGTAATTCGCGAGTTAGGCACTTGTGCCACCAGTGTCCTCACTTGGTGGCATCATCTCCAGAGCAACCACGAATCGAACATCGAGCTGCCGACATGAGACGCAAAGCGAAACACTGTACAAATTCGCCACCCCTCCACCTCTGAATTACTATTTAAAAAAAGAATTTTAATTGAATAATTTTTCTTTTCCTTTCTTTCGACTTGTTTCTTATTTAAATCAAACTTTTCGAAGAATATTTCATTCTCTTAAATCACCAACCCGTTCCGGCGATAAGTCTTAGAAAAAATTTATCTTAAAAATTTATTTTAATAATCCTGATCTTAATCTAACACATATGCGAGTGACCAATTTTATATTTCTGATCGTTCTTAACATATACACTTATTGACTTATACATATTGATTTTGATTTTATTTTCTTTTTATCCTTTAATCAAATATATTTTTATATTGTATTGATCAGTCAGAACCTAGATGTTAACGATAAAATCTTTCCCTTGTATTTTGACTAATATCCTTCGTATAAATGTAACATCCGCAAACTAAAACACACATACACACACACACACACGCGCGCGCGCGTACACTCACCGAGGAATTACAATCAACAATATTTTATTTTTATTTTTATATAATCATGTATATCTACCATCTACTTTAAAAATATGAATAAATTTATATTTTATTAATTTAAATCAAAATAACTCTTTATTAACCCCCGCTCATTCCTAGTCGAAAGATCGCACTTGGTCCCATTCCGTGTAAAAGAGATTAAATTCTCTTACCGAAAAGGGACCACCGAACGAATGTCTGAATAACCAGCATAATAGCGGCTCAGTCGTTTACCTGCTTTTCAGACCTGTCAGTTCGTTCGACCCGATTCCAAACGCCGCGAGACGTTGACTTCGGGATAATAAAAGATAATTGTTGCGCCCTTCGTCATCCTTCCCCGAGTCTGGACGTAACATATATATAATATATAATATATGTGGTAGTTCTTTCTATTCAATGTGAGGAATCTGAAGCACTGGGCGATGAGGATAGACATTACTTTGCGCGGAAAGTTGCAAATTCATTTTCCGAGCAAAGCAATGTCTATTAAAGATCTATCCCCTATCGCCTGGTGATTTAGATGCAGAACTAGGTCTATAATTATATTGTTTCACATGAGTTTGCGACTTTCCGCGCAAAGCGAGGTTCAACTCAAACCTATAACTATTATTATATGTCATCCGTAATCGTGTTTAATAACGTTCGTAGTTATAAAAGTAGTCAATCACAGCTATTCCTCTAAAAAATGGAATGACTGCGATTGGCCAGCCTTAGAATTACGGATGTTATTAAACCCGATTAGGAGTGACGTAATCATATAAACGTAGTCTATGTGTCTAGTTTTCTGGCAGTGGAGCCCCCCGCAGGCGGGGGGGGGGGGCGGAACACACTGCCTCCACGGATACATTTTTTAATGCGAAGTAAGATTCCACATGGGTTTACAACTTTCCATGCGAAGCGAGGTTTCACATGGGTTTACAACTTTCCATGCGAAGCGAGGTTTCACATGGGTTTACAACTTTCCATGCGAAGCGAGGTTTCACATGGATTTACAACTTTCCACGGGAAACAAAGTTCAATTCAAATCTATGTATCTAGTTTTTTGGTGATAGAGCCCTCCCGTGGAGGGGAGGGAACTGTCTCCACGCATACACTTTATAATGCGAAGTGAGGTTCCACATAGATTTAAAACTTTCCGCGTGAAGTGAGGTTTCATATGGGTTTACAACTTTCCACGCAAAAATTAAAAATTTTTTTTCATTTCTCGAAGTTGGAATCACGCGCAATTTATTTCTCACATTGAATAGAATTTATGTATAAAATTACAGGTCATTTAGAAGTATATCCCGATATTTTATCGATATAACTATGATCCGCGACAGAAATTCGCAATACTTGACACTATGTGCTCGCCTGCCAGACCACATTGTGCATTATCTGCTTGAGATAAAACTCAAGTGAATAATAAAACTGTCAACTTAACCGATCAGGGCAGACTCTTCAGTGGGCAAGAATTAATTTTAAAAAACAAAACCCTACACCAATAGACGAAATTTTCTGGACCTTCTTTTGGAAGGGAGATGTTTTCAACCTATGAGAAGGGCAACATTTAAAGATTTGATTCGTTAAAAAAGGAATACTTGCCTAATAAAAAGAATACGCAAGAAGACGCTAAGATTCGATATACACAAAATCGTCCTTCGAAAAGTCAGTCTTTAGCTTTCAAGCAACTCTGCTTTCAATTTTCGATCCATTCTGTCTTTAATTATCGATACATTTAATATTCAACTTTTGACAGTCAATACACTTAATCTTCACGGTTCTCTTTTCCTTTGCGGCTCTTACAGTTATGCGAGTGCAGAATGTTATTTCTCATACAACCAAAAGGTTCATAATATCCGTGGTGACGATTTAGTGTGCATTCAAGTGCATTAATATCATATAATATCAACATCACAATAACAAAGCAGATCTTCGAGCCATCTGTTCCCCACAGCCGAGTTCACGACGTAGGCATTGATTGAGTTATCCAGCAAGATTTTAAATTTGTCATCTTCGCACACAATTAATAGTGAGCCTACTTAAAGATTAATTTTTGTTTCTCTTTTCTTATCCTCCCTTCCTTGCTTCCAAAGAAAATAGTTTGTTGCTAATGATTTGAACCTTTAACTAGTAACCATACATAAATATTTATTAATTGTATTATTAAATTATTTCTGCTATTTATTTCTGCTTATTAAATATTTTATATCTCCTCTCCTTCGAAGCTTCTCTTTTCCTTTCGCCAGTCCTTAAGTGTGATTAGCCGAGATCTTGATGTTATGGTTGGCATTTATGCTTAACCGCCAGACCTAAACGAAAATCTTCTCCCATCATTTCTATAATAGCTCTCGCTATATCAATTTTTAAATACATATACAGGGTATCCCATTCTAAAAAAACACACCTCGATAATTCTTCAACGAAGCATTTACAGTAAAAATGTTCTAGACAAAAGTTGTATGGCTCACAGGGGACACATAATGAAAATATGAACTTGACCTTGAATGATCTTTTCAAGGCAAAGTCAATGTGATCGATGTTTTCTTAAATGGAACCCCCTATTTTTTATTGCATATACTTGTAGCTTATCTCGCTTTTCAAAGCACTATAATAAGGTATTTTTTCATTAATTACTTTTTGAGTTATTTTATACTTCAATCTGACATATTTTGATATAAAAAATAAAATATCTCGTAAAATATTTAGTTTTCGATAATCTTACCGTAATCAATACTTTTATGTACAGAATAATGAGACAAATCAATTAGTATAAAAAAAAATTGTTTTTAAGAAAAAGTATGTAATTATTTACAATACATTTTTTTACACGATTATTTGTTTTTTTTATACTAATTAATTTGTTTCATTATTCTGTACATAAAAGTATTACGATAAGATTATTGAAAACTAAATATTTTACGAGATATTTTATTTTTTATATCACAATATGTCAGATTAAGATATAAAATAACTCAAGAAATACTTAATAAAAAAATACTTTATTATAGTGTTTTGAAAAGCTTTCGAGATAAGGTACAAGCATATGTAATGAAAAATGAAAGGTTCCATTTAAGAAAACATTAATCACATTGATCTCACCTTGAAAAGATCATTTAATGTCAAATCTATATTTTCATCATATGGCTCCCTCGAAACCATGCAACTTTTATCTTAAACATTGGTAAATATTGACTCAGCCCCAATGACCTTGACCTTGATATATGTTCTCAAGGTCATCGCCCTGAGTAATTCTCAAAAGGTTTTAGCCGTCGCTCGTTGTTCATTAAAAAGTTATTAATAAAAAAAGTTTGCTAAATAAAAAGTTTACCAAATAAAGAGCTCCGCTCCTTGTCCGGCACCCCTTCCCGAAAAAAAAACTAAATTAACCTAACCCATGTCCAAGGAATTTAAGGTTAACGTTTTGTTAACGAATATTAAAATTAAAAACAAAAAAATAAAACAAATTAAATCAAAAATAGATTTGGGTTAGGTTATATTTTCTGGAAGTGGAGCCTCCACGTAGAAGGGGCGAAGCTCATTGTATATTGTATCCACGCATATACTTTACAAAGCAAAAGCGTGGTCTAACCTCACAATTTTTGTGTGGATGGGGAAGTGTATGTGTGGATGCAGTGGGTTCCACCCTCCCCTCCTATGGGGGGCTCCACTTCCGAAAGATATAATCTAACCCAAACCTATTTCTGATTTAAAACTAAAATTTGGTTTGGTTATGTTATATCTTCCGAAAGTGGAGCCCCAGGAGAGGGAGAGCTCTATTTCCAGGAGGTATAACCCAACCCAAATTTATTTCTATGATTTCTGATTCTTAAACACTTCTTCTTGTACGCGGTGTCAGATAATTATATTCCATTCATTAATCTTATTTTGTTAATAACTTATAATTTTTTGACTCCATGTACATTTAAAAAACATCTCCTCCCCTTTTTCACTTCATAATACATGTACATTGTATGTGTATATTTCTTAATATTAATGTCAGAAAATTACGCTTGATTCGTTAAACTTCTTTTGTTAATAACTTTTTAATAAACAATAAGCGACAGCTAAAACTTTTTGAAAGTTACTCAGCAGCATGTCCTTGACAACATATGTCAAGATCAAGATCATTGGGGCTGGGTCCCTTTTTGTCAATATACCAAAACCTCTATAAGTCGAAGAAAAATAGGAGATTAACTCGAAGTATTTTTTAGTCTAACATAATTCCTTTCTATAACTCGAATTGTGTCAAGATCAAGAAGACTAGAGAACAGGAGACCAAACTCCTCCGAATTCCAGTAGTAGGGGTGAGTCAAAATATGGTCGCATTTCTTAGGCGCTGTTCGCTGTATGGTTGCCAGCCAATTCATGAATTACGTGCTGGATTTTGGAGCGTCGTGCAACATAACCAAGAACATAGGCTTGGCATCTTGGCAAATGTAAATGTAAACATTGAATTTAATTTAAACATCGATTCACAACAAAGAACGTAAACATTCGAACTTTGGCGAGGTTATGTTGGACGACGCTCCGAGGTTCAGCACGCGTAGTTCATGAATTGGCCGGCGACCATATCGCAAACAGCGCCCATGAAATGCAACCATATTTTGACTCACCCCCACTACTGGAGTTTGGTCTCCTGTTCTCTAGTCTTCTTGGTCGAGATATAGAGATTAATATTATGAATTAACTTCTGTATCTGTAAAAATAAACAACAGTAACGAGTCTGATAATAATAACGTTGTTAGCAATACTTCTTGAATAACACAAATGAACGGACAAGTGATATTGATGATAATATATATAATGCCCTTATAAAAATTGAAAACACTATAGATTCCCAAACAGTTAAACTCATAAAGCAAAGTAAAATCACAATTTTTTTACTAAATAAATATTATCTATGTATCTCTCTAAATAAATATAAATTCTTCTTTAAAAGTTCTGAAGAAGTTATTAAAATCTTTTCTTGTTATTCTGTTTTTTACGATAACTTTGAATTATTTATGTATAATCTCAATGTACATTTTCATGTACTAACGTCAAAAATTAAACTCCGTCAAAACCTCTATAAGTCGAATATTTTTCGAACTTTTATAACTCGAAATATACTTAATTCGAGATACTCGATAACTTGAATTATTTTTGGTAATTATTTACATTAACGGACACCTCGCCAATGACCTTGATCTTGATACGAGGACATGATCCTGAGTAACTTTTTCTTATAACTTAATCGGCGGTCTCTTATAATTTCTGAGATATTTAAAATTAAAGCTTAAAGCTTCATAATGAAAATTTAGTTTTGGTTATATAACGTAACTTGAATCAAATTTTAGTTTTATATCAGAAATAGGTTTGGGTTAGGTTATATCTTCCAAAAGTGAAGCCTCCCGTAGAAGGGGGGGGGGGGGCGGAACGCACTGTGTCCATGCATATACTTTGCGAAGCGACGTTCAGCCTAGAATTGTTGTATGGATGGGAAAGTGTATGCGTAAACGTAGTGAGTTCCGCCCCCCTCCTTTATGGGAGGCTCCACTTCCGGAAGATATAACCTAACCCTATTTCTGAAAATTTGGTTTGAGTTATACAACGTCTTGATGCGGATTAATCTCGCTTCTTGCGTAGAAATTACAAACTCATGTAAAAATTACGTTTTACTTCTCAAATTTTATTTGTTAATAACTTTTAATAAACAATGACCGCCGATTAAGTTATAAGGAAAAGTTACTCAGGATAATGTCCTTGACAACATATCTCAAGGTTAAAGTCATCAGCGAGATGTCCTTTAATGTAAATAATTACCTTATTTTCTGTTCCCTTAAGATTCGAGTTATAAAAATTAGCAAATTTGCTAAAAAAACTTATAATTTCGTTGATCCAAACAAAGTAAAATAGCTAATTTTTGTAATTTTCACCCTCACTTGAATTACAGAATCGATACTCTGATTCTTTGCTGAACAAGTTCGGTCATTTTAGATGGAAACGCGAAATGCGACAGACATTAAATATACGTGCAATTATCATAGCTGCCTAGCAGCGATTGAAGGATTGCGCGATCTGGCAAAAAAACATATATGTGTAGTAGAGCCCATTTTTGCATGTTGCGCTAGTCCCGTTACCGGGCTGCAGCTGGTTGATGCAAAAAAAATAAGGTTGTATACTTTTTGATCAGACCTTGTATAATGTAATAAAAATACAGGGAAAGATCATCCACCTCCGCAAAGTGCTAATACACCGGGCTCCCCAGTCGTTATGATATTTAGAATCGTTAATTAAGGTAAAAGTTAAAGATCAAAGTTAATGAATTCCAAACAATATTTATAAATTTGTAACGATGCATCCCTCCACCGTTACCCGGCCGTCGATCCGCCGGAAGTCCGCTGCCTGACAAACACCGGTCGGGCATAATGCGGAGGCGCCGAGCGCCCATTTTGTAAAGCATCAGAAACGCGCCGATTTGTAATCGCCGTTTAGACGCGTGTTTATCCGGAACCGTCGCCGCGCTCAGGTAACCGTACGGACCGTTCCCGAAACCACCCGAGTCGCGCGCGGCGGTTCACCGTTAAACATATGCCTTAAACATTAAGGCATATTACGCACGCACACCCACCGAAAAACGGTAAAAATAGGGCACGTTTTGACAGCTCGAGACCAGATCTTCCGCAACCGCCAGAGTCTGTAAGACGCCTGGAAATCCCGAACGATCCTGAAACACGCTCAAAGAGAGAGAAAACGGGGTTGGAAGTACCCAGCCTCCGCCGAGAGTTTGCGGCATCTCTGAGAGCGATCCATCCAACCTTACGCAAAGAGAGGAAACGGGGTTGGGCGTACTCAACCTCCGTCGAGAGTTTTCGACACCTCGAATAACTCCGTCCACCTGCGTGCAACGGCGATCATCCAGTGATAGGGAGTTCCCTGCCATTGACGGGTGTTCCCGTCGGCCGTTGCACTCCTGAATTCCACGGGAAAGACCATCCCAGAAGAAACAATAACGCACTATCCGCGAACCGGCAGTAATTCCGCGACCGCCATTTCCGCGATCGGACTCGCCATTAATACGGCGCGCTAAGTCCCGCTTAGGGGGAGGATCTATATCCTGCCGCGACACCGATCGACGTACACGAACCGATACAGGCGCGTTTAAGGACCGCCCACCGACCGAAATTACCGCCCGATAACTGGCGGCCTCCGCCGAAATCACGATCCGCGAGCGTAATCGATATTATATCGAACCGCCGAAATCGCGCTCCACGCCGCGGATACGTGCATTGATTCGGATGTACCGCACCCGACACGACCGCACCGTTATCCGATTCCGCATCTTACACCCACTCGTTTGCATTATTGTAATACACTGATCGTCATTCGCATTACATTTATACTATCGCTATTCTGCTAATTTATATTATACATTCGCGCAGGCATTCACTCGCCTCTCGTCTCACACGCACACAACTACATACGCTCACACACATACACCGTTTATACACATATACTCACGTTGTACACACACACATTTATACGCAATAAATTACATTCTACCTCACGCTACTTTCGTTCGTCTCTCGATACCCTTTCACGAACCCCGGATCCCGACCGAGCTATCCGCAACCGCCTCGCGAAAGCGGCTTATTACAAATTTGATTAGATGTTTGTTATATTTTCTACGATCGGTAAATATGGTTGCTGTAGCATGTCGGTATTGCTTTGCAAATTAAAACCATATTTTTGTCTGTTGATATAAATCATCTTGGAAATCGATCTTTTTCTTAGACTTGGTTCCTCATCTAAGACTTTAACATTATTCCAATTAAACTTATGATTTAACAATCTACGTTTTGTAATAACTGACAATTTTGATATGTTACGATTAATATGATTTCTATGTTCCTTAATGCGTCTTAAGAACTTTTTGAGTCATTGCACGAAATTTTATATATTACATTATTATATAAATTATGTAATAAAATGTCTTTGTATGTACGAATTAAACGGTGCAGTTTATTTAAGTCTGTGTAAGAAATTTTGATATCCATATCTTCAATTATATTAAATTAATCCGAGAAATTTCTTATAAATAAAATGCTAAAATACGAGATATTATAGCTATAAGTCGTTGTATCGCTCAAATCTGTATCCGAAGTTGGATTTTTATTTCTTAATCTACAAATTAACATTTTTATTCCCTCACGAATAGAATTAAATATAAAGAACAACAGGTATCCGGTTTCTAACAGGATATTAATTATGAATTCAATGTTTTTTAGTGAAATTTTTGGTGAAATAAATTGCGATCTTGGATGATATGCATTAAATGTGTTTAGGGGTGATTACGATAACTGTGGCCCCCTAATTGAAAGGTCGTTTCTGAAGACGTTTTTGACGAGGAACACGGGAAAAATAGTAAAAAAAATTTCCGACCAATAGTTTTCGAGACATATCACTTTAAAGTATTGGACATGATAATAAAACTTTATAAAAACGGACCCAATGATGTTGACCTTGATATATGTTGTCAAAATCATGATCCTGAGTAACTTTTCCTTATAACTTAATCGGCGGTCTCTTATAATTTTTGAGATATTTAAAGTTAAAGTTTAATTCAAAACGAAAATTTGGTTTAGGTTATATAACGTAACCCAAACCAAATTTTAGTTTTAAATCAGAAATAGGTTTGGGTTAGGTTATATCTTTCGGAAGTGGAGCCTCCCCGTAGGGGGGGGAAGGCGGAACCCACTGCGCCACGCATATACTTTACAATGCGAAGCGAGGAAATTAAAAAAAATAAAAAAATTAAACAAATTTAAACAAAAAAATGTCTATATTTTGAAAACATATTGAATAAAAAATAAATCGAAAATTACATTCATGGATAGAAGCTTGAATCATTGTCAGAATTGTCGTCACTGCCAAAATCAAATTCTTCCTCGAGCAACGTCTCACGACGACGAGTCAGTGGTGGCAACAGATCAGCAATATCTTCTTTATCTTGCGAGAGAACTTCAAGATTTTTCAAAAGAAGTTCGTCTTTTTTTTGTCCATCAACGTAACACAATATAGCCATGTCTTCGAAGAATTGCATTATTTGAGAGCCGAGATCACAGCGATATTTTTTTTCCAAAATGTTTTTACGGTAGTAATACAGCGCCATGTACTGATAAAGTGATTGAGTTGACTTGCGAGATATTACTGATTTTTTTAAGAGTTTATTCTGGTTTTCCAAGTCATTAATGGTATTTAAAGGATCACCTGCAGCTACAAATTCTCCAACACTGTGATTAGTTGTGAGATGAGTGCATGTAGGCCCAAAAAGGTGTTCAACACCATGGTATTGCTTTGCTTGGTCTGTAGATATTGTAGATGTGTTCGGATCGACAAATTTCTTAATGTATGGCCACAAATCCCGTTTGTTTTTCCATCCACTTTTATGAAAACACCTGTTTTGTCTTCTTTGCAATACAACCCCAGAATGACAATACTCATTTGCACTGTAAGACGGCCTCGATAGTACTTTCTTTTAGTCAAAAAAGTTTCGTCGATTTGTACTGTTTTTCCTATGCCACCAACCATTTTAATGTGATGAGAACTGATGATTTCTGCAATTTCTCGATAACATGAAAAATAATCAACCACCGTTGAATCACTCAATTCATCACCATGTTGTTGACAACGCCATGAACGGAGGTGAGAAGTGACATCAGTTACAGTCATTTTTATCACGAAACAAATTACAATCGCAATAATTTCACGTAGTTCGATTCGACACTTAGTTCCTTCAAAGAATGTTCCTTCACTCGGATTAACCGTTTTGCGACAACATTTCAATCCTTTCTTCTTTTTTCGCTGTTTAGCTGAGCAGCACCATATCCACTTCAATTTCGACGCAGACTTTTTTCCGACTTTCATTGGCAATCCACAACAAGTGGGTGGGTGGTGTTGATGTTGATGATGGAATTACTTTTATCTCTTCGAAAAAAACTTGCGCGACTTCATTCACAGAAAAGATGTCGTGAAACGAAGAAAAAATAGAAAAATTTGCCAATTTCGGGTGAAGACGAGGATGAATGTCGTTGCACATAATGTGAGATTATGAATGTGACTGATTACTTTCGAAAACTGAATACAAGCATCTACTAATAGTAAGAGCAATGAGAATTTTTTGTTTATGTTCAAAAAACGTAAACAACGCAAGACATTGGTAGTACATACGATTCTAAGCTACACATGGAAGATACTCGCGACAGTGATCTTTACAACATATGTTAAGGTCAAGGTCATTGAGTCCGTTTTGTAACGTTTTATTATCATGTCCAATACTTTAAAGTGATACATCTCGAAAACTATTGGTCGGAAATTTTTTTTACTATTTTTCCCGTGTTCCTCGTGAAAAATGTCTTCAGAAAGGACCTTTCAAATGGAGCCACAGTTATCGTAATCGTGCCCGTGTTTAGGACAGTTTTTAACATTGAGGAGAAAACTGCCAACTCTACATCATTTACATACCGAACATAAAACGAAAGGAAGATTGGAAGAGACAATAACTCTATTTTCCAACTCTTGCAAAATCGTATCACAACCTAACTAGAGACGAAGGAGAGCCCATGAGCATGTCAAACATTTGTTGATAACACTAGTTATTGAATAAAAAAAAAGTCGAATTTAAACCAAAACGGACTACGTACAAAAATTAGTTCCGAGGAACAGAAACATTTCTTTTCTATAAATTCCTATCTAGTTATGATGCTATCTATGGTCAAATCTAAAGGAATGTTCGTAAATAATGATATTACATCCAATCAGTGATAGGCAAAAAAGTAATATCCATTTTTTATTTTTTAATTAATCAAAAAATTGCAATAATACAAACTATATTTTTATGACTTAACAAATTAGTAATTAATCACAAAAGAATTATTAGTTACATAAAAAATTAATAATTAGGCAAAAAGAAATTATTTATTACTTAAAAATTGGTAATTCAACAGAAACCCAAAAATAATACCTAAGAATAATTTAATTACCTAAAAAATTAGTATCTAGGCGGAAATAAATTAATATCCTCTATAAAAAAAGTCATTTGTACCGAGAAGTGCGCGTTTTGAGTCGATATGTATCGTACGTATTGTCGCCATTTTACCGCGTGTCTGATTGGCGGTCGATGAGAGGTGTGAACGTTTTGTCGAGTTCAGTTCGGTGTTTGACAGTTTGGTGACAGTTCGGTGACACTTCGTATATCGTGATATTTAAAAATGCATGTTTGATTAATGGTCAATGATGTGAATAGAATGTGGTAGAGAGAGAGAGAGAGAGAGAGAGAGAAAGAGAAAGAGAGAGAGAAAATTAAAATTAAAGAAGAAATGTAAGCAAAAGAGAAGGAGAGAAAGAGAAAGAAACAGAAGAAAAAAAGGAAAATAAATATAATACCAGGTAATAATATTGTTTAGTATTATTAAATATATTGTTAAATACTATTAAGAAATATTATTAAAAATTATTAATATTATCTATTTTATTTAATTTTAAGACAGAGAGAGAGAGAGAGAAGGAAAAAAGAAGAAAAAGTATAATATTAAGTAATAATTTTGTTCAATATTATTAAATGTTATTAATATTATTTATTATAATTTTATTTTAAGAGAGAAGGACAGATAGAAAGAGAGAGAGAAAGAAAGAAAAAAGAAAGAAGCTTTATTTAAAATTACAGAAGAACAAGAATAAGCAAAAGAGAGGGAGAGAGAGAGAGAGAGAGACAGAGAGACAGACAGACAGACAGACGTACGAACAGACAGACAGACAGACAGAAAGACAGACCGAAGGAAAAGAGAAGGATAAGGAATATAATATTAGGTAATATAATATTGTTTAATATTATTAAATATTTTATTAAATATTATTAATATTATTTATGCTACTTAATTTTAAATGTCATAGTATATTGATATTTATTTGTATATGTATTGTATTAATATATTTAAAATATATTTAAAAATGCGTGTCGATGAGATATGAGTCAAGTATAATCGAGTAAGTCGAGTTTGTTCGTATATTGTGAGCAAGGTTAATAATAATATTTTAATTAATAATAATATAATTCAATAAGAGAAAATATTCTATTGCTTACGAGATAATAACTTCTTTTATTTTATGTAAAAGATACCGAGTTTGATAAAAATACAATATATATAATTTCTTGCATTTGTTAATTCTTAAATTTCCTAAAATTTTCATGCAAATTAAATATTATAGTATATTGATATTTATTTGTGAATATATTAAATTAAGTTAATATAGAGAGAAAGAGGAAGAAGAAAAGATGATTAAGAGAGAGAGAGAGAGAGAGAGAGAGAGAGAGAGAGAGAGAGAGAGAGAGAGAGAGAGACAGAGACAGAGACAGAGACAGAGACAGAGAGAGAAGAAAGAAAAAGAAAGAAGTTTTATTTAAAATTAAAGAAGAGAAAAAATAAACAAAAGACACAGAGAGAGAGAGAGAGAGAGAGAGAGAGAGCGAAGGCAAAAAAGAATAGTTTATTTAAAATTAAAGAAGAGGAAGAATAAGCAAGATAGAGAGAGGGGGGAGTGTGGGAGAGGGAGTGAGGAGGGCGAAAGAGCTGTTGAGGGAGAGTGAGAGGATAGAGAGAGAGAGAGATTGATTGATCTTTATTAGCTTTTTCAGCTATTTGTAATACAAATCTAGTTTACATTAATTACAATATACTCCTTTAACATTCGCTTAAACGGCACAATTCTTTCATTCCGCTTTATTTCAGCAGGCAAGGCGTTATACATTTTCACTCCTTCGTAAAACATACTCTTTTGCGCACTCCTTGTTCTGCGATATTTTATTGCAATATCCCCAGCTTGTCGTGTTTGCCTTTCACTCTCATTTCCCACAATTTCTAATCTATTTCTTAATTTCTCCGGTAACATGTTCCTTAAAATCTTAAAAATAAATATACACACATTATAATATAGCCTCTGTTTTATGGACATAAACTGCAGCGCTTGCAGCATACGCTCCACTTTGGTATGTCTATCACATTGCAATATGATCCTCATGGCCCGGTTTTGTGCTTTTTGCAATTTACTCAGCTGTGTTTCTCCCATATCAATTAACAGCGTCGCACAATACTCAAAGTGAGGTGCTATAATATACAATACAGCTAGTGTATGCCGATATATAATTACCTATTATATTAAAAAAACTCGTTTTTTTCCCTATTTTCTTTAGCATATAATCACAGTGGTCCTTAAATCGTAGTCTATCGTCAATAATTATGCCTAGGTATTTCATTATTTCCACACGTTCAATCTCAGTTCCATCCAAACATTTCAATGTTATATTACCTCGCAGTTCTTTTCTTATACTTCTAACAATCATATATTTCGTTTTTCCTGCATCCACTCTTCTACTATAGTAAATGCCATATTCATTTTGCCCTCTAATTCCGCGCTGCTTTCTCCAGTTACATATATTAACGTATCATCTGCAAACATTTTTATACTACATCCTTCTGGACAGATTTTTATTATATCATTTATATATACTATAAATAATAAAGGTCCTAATACAGATCCTTGCGGTACTCCATATTCTGTGGTCATTAATTTAGACCATTTATTGTTAAATTGAACCTGCTGTGTTCTATCCTTTAAATATGATCTTAACCATTCTATAACCATTCCCCTAATTCCATATTGACATAATTTCTCTAATAATCTTTCTCTATCTATTGTTTCAAAGGCTCGCTTAAGATCCATGAAAATTACCCCTACCATTTTTGCCTCACTAACTATCAATTTCCACTCATCAATGACTGTTTGAATCGCTGTTTCACACGAATACTGTTTTCTAAAGCCCGACTGATGTTCTGTTATAATACAGTTATCTTCCAAATACGTTTCAATTTACTTTTTAACTACTAATTCTAACACTTTTTCAAATATTGGTAACATATTTATAGGCCTAAATTCACTTGCTTTTCTAGCTTTCTCTATTTTTGGAATCGGTATTATTGTAGACGTTTTCCAACCTTTTGGACAGCAACCTTCCTTCAAAGAATTATTTATTATATCAACAAATTCCTCTTTTATTACGCAAAATGCTGCCTTTAATATATTGCTAGTTATTCCCTCCTCTGTACCTTTCTTTTTCGGTAGTCCCATAACAATTTCCTGTAAATGCTCTATACTAATCATTTCAAAATTTTCCATAATTCCCTCGTTTTCAATAACATAAATAATTCTTTTACATGCATTCCCAGTTTTACTCCCATTTATAGATTTTACTATACTATTAATACTTTATATATAATATAAATTAAATTTATCTGCTATATTGCATCCTTCAGTGCTGTCTAATATTTCAAAATCTATATTCTCTACTTCCCTCTTACCTCCTGGTTCGCCTCTAATTATTTCTTTTAGTGTTTTCCATATAGATGTAGGATTTTCTTTATTAAGATCTATCATATTTTCATAATATTCTTTCTTCTTTGTCTTAATTAATTTAACTACTGTATTTCTTTCAATTTTTAATTGCAACCAATTTTGTTTCGTGTCAGCATACAATGCCTTTTTATATGCCGCATCCCTTTTGGCCGCTGCTTCTCTTATTTCATCCGAAAATCACTTTTTCCCTTCCCATATTCTCGGAATTCTAAAATTTTTTCTAGGTGCTGTAGCGTCCAACGCATTTACTATACTATTAACAAATTTCTTCGCTCTAACACTGATATTCATATCTTGGTTTTTCTCTAATTTATTTTCCACTAATTTAATAAATTCATCTATATTAAACTCTCTATGATTCCTAACACTAAGTTCTCTGTATTTATTATCAAATTTATTCGCATTCAGTTCAACTTTTAGCCACGCATGGCCATTTAGCCACTTTTACCTGCATTTCTATTTTATTATTAGCACAAATTAAATCTATAATTGTTTTACTATCTTTCGTTAAATCAGGTCACGGGCTACCCGTGGGTATGCCGGGCTACCCGGTTGCTGGGACAGCGCGTCCTGCTAGTTTGTAAGATCGTACCGCATCCTCCGCGTCAAGTTAAATCGCGCGACCGTTTGTCTACTCCGCGACCAGTTAAACCGTAAGACCACTTTGGTCTCCGTGTTTTGATGGACTCTAGTACCATTTTGTATATACCGCGACCTGTTAGTTTGTAAGACCGCTTTGTCCTCCGCGTCCAGATAAGATCGTAAGGCTCTTTTACATCCGTACCGCGATCCGCTAGACCGTTGACCGTAAGACTGCATTGTATATATCGCGTCTAGATCGGCTATCAGGCCAAGCATTGTAAGTGTAGAGTTAATTAACCATATTAGAATTTCGCCACTCCGCTTTTACATACGGCCTTTTTACTACCACACCGTGCTAGTCCCAAATAAGCTGCAGGCAATACTGACGCCCAGTCCTTTTAAGGATAAAGCGATCAGTCAGTTGGAACAACATTAAAGGCCGCGCGACATCCCGTAGTACAATAGATAATCATTCTTATATTTCACGATTTTGTCATGTTTTGACACGCGCGTTTGGATTCTGATATCTGAGGATGGTATCATCGCGAAGCAGCCGCACATCGGCGCTTGAATAGTTAAAAAAATTGAAAAAAATAATGTGTTGGCAATAATCCCCACCATATTATAATTTTACAACGTTTATACATATTTTAAATATATTTAATACATTCAGTATTGCATCGACCACTTGTGTAAAAAGGTTCATATAAGAAATGTATCCCACTGAAGGAAGCCGCATGAATTATTAGGTTCTAATTCAAAATGTTGCTGAAACTTCACCGTGTAAGAAGAAGAAATGTAACAAGTAAGTTTTAATTAACTTAAAAAATTTTATACTTTTAAATATTTTTATACTTTCTGAATATTTTTATAAATAATATTTTATTATTCCCTAGCATTTCATCCGAGCCTCGTTGTTCGGTTTGTATACTTGGAAGACGATACGCCTTAACCTCGACATCATACAAATATTTGGACATTGGAATAAACGTTGGAGCTGTATCTGGAACTGGCTCTCGGTGACAATCAAGGCAATCAAATAATATTGCCTTTTGAAACGTGGAAATCGTTGATGTAGAAACGTGTGGACATTGAGCGACTTCTACAATCGACTGAAACCCCATTGCCGATTCGAGATTTGACATTCGAAGTGGTTAAAATTCGAATATTGTAAAATTGACATTATCTAATAATTCTTAATATCTGAAGCCATCTACTCTATTATATTTATTCGATTTAGAAAAATGTATAGATCATATGCATTATTGGCTATGCGAAGATACGCATATTGTAAATGAAAAATTCAAACAATTTGTAATTGTTTTACAACGTAATCATATCGGTAATGTATGCGACGCTGCAAAAGCAATACGTGAAAGTGATATGTTTGACAGCGAATTACTCATAGATTGCGAGTTATTGACATGTGCTGTAAGTGATATTCTTTACGATGCTTGTAATAAATATGGTAAGCTGTTTTACTATTTATCTGTGAATTTAATTATTTATCCTATCCTTTATATATAAATAAAAACCATGTAATAGATATCCACAGTCTGCAAAATTTAAATTTTTCTCTCACTCTGCTAAAGATGTAGAAAAATGGTGAGATAGATGAGACGTGATACTCCAGTTAGAAGGAAACAAAATATATGAAATTAAAATATATATAAACGAGAGGAGTGTGCAACGTTATAGTACGCAATCGTTCACGCCCTTACGATGATCTTAATAATATGTGTTATGGCTGATGAAGAAGTTATGGTTATTGAAGATAAGGATGTCATTCTTGAAGATGACAACTTAATAGAAATTGAGAATTCTTTGGATGATTCATCAGACGAAGACCGCGTACTTTCGAAGAATTCCGATTACGATAGTGACTGCAGTAGTGATATTACAAACATAAATCAACGTACTTTAGATCGAGTTGAAATAAATAGTTTAGGTGTGGTGAAAATGTGCTGTATATATTTTTATTATAAAAGTGAGGACAACGAAAAAATTTGCACATGTTGTTTTATGCGAATTTCAGACTTATTTTCAAATATTCGTGTTGTGCGACAACATGAAAATGCAATTTATGATCTAATCCTAGGACGTTTTGCAGAGAGTGTAGGAAACCGCTATATCAAATAATGCCCTGAAATATGTGTCCAATTTGCACTGTATAAGCTGGACAAAAACTTGTGTTGTGAAAAGGCTTAAATAGGAAATATGGGGGACTTCAAACGTTTTGCGCAATTAGAACAATTTCTATGGGAATTTTACATACATGTGGGCAATGCGGATTCATGCGATATATGGGAAAGAAAGTGCCTTAAATGTCTCGACTGGTTGGAAGAACAGTACCGACTCGAGATGTTACAACAAGGGCAGGGCATTCAATCGCTAGTTAGCCAAATCGCGCGACTTGAAAGTTTAAGACATTTGTTACGCAAACATTACAAACCTATAAATGTCTGTGTCCGGCGTTATCGACAAACACTCCTGTTACTTCAATTGTACAAAAGGTACAAGGCCGAGAAATCGGCTTGAAGAAATCTCGTACAATATTTTTGGACCATTGTTTGAGAGATCATTATTCAGTCCAAGAAGTGGGATTGGAAAATATAAATGCAGCTGACGCCTCGTTATGGACGAGAACTGCATTGAAATACTCGAAGAATTAATTGTAAGTATCTATTTTAACAAATTTTATAATATTTAAATTAGGATACTAATGAGATATGTTTTTTTCTGTTTTAGATGGAACGTCTCATACGCACATTTTTATTATTATATATATTTTATATCATTAGTATTATTATTATTTTTTTTATTGTTTTTTAAAGACACATTTATATGACATTTATACACAATTTTCATATTGAATAAACTTATTATTATTATTATTATATATAAAAAATGTCGATTATTTCTGCGCCTTCTTCTTTCCTATTCCTACTTGTACATGCCTCGCGCTATCTTTCTCTTCAAAGTGCATGCGAACGTCATCCTTTTCCCACGCCAATGCCAATGCAATCCTTTTCCTATTCCCACAACCATCCAAACACATCGCATTATCTCTCTCTCTCTCTCTCTCTCTCCCTCTCACTCTCTCTCTTTCCCTCTCTCATGCGTGCAATCGTCTCACACTATCTCCCTCATACCCACCGTCTTACGAACATCATATCTCGCATTATCGATGTGCATGCCTCGCGTTCTCTCTCTCTCTCTCTCTCTCTCTCTCTCTCTCTCCCTCCCTCTCTCCCTCCCTCCCTCCCTCCCTCCCTCTCTCTCTCTCTCTCTCTCTCTGGAGGAGAAGACGTGTCAAACATCGCTCCGCAAAAGTAATAACTTTTAAACGGTTAAATAGTTACGGGGAGTGATAGAAAGTTATTCAAGTCATAGCGGCATAGACCGGCATTAGCCATGAGTGTTATCTAGCCGGGATATGCTGTTTTGTGGGCGTGAGAAGTGCATTTTCTGTTTGGGACACCAAAGTCTCACACGAAAGGTAGACATTAAAGGTGGACACAAAAGTGCTGACGTGTGACAGTGGAACAGAGGTGACTGATCGCTTACGCTGATATTTGCGGTTTCGGCCGATAATTATCGGCATGGACGATGAATATGCTGAATATCGATGCTCGGCATGTCAAAAGAGAATAAAAAATCAGGTGATAACATGCAAGTCTTGCTATTATGTGAATCAAATTAAGCTGTTTTACCATCCAGAATGTGTAAGCAAGTATAGGATTTACGATAAAAATCAAGAATTGGTACCGTGTTCTGGCCCATTTGACAGATTTACAATTGAAAGTGAAGCAGACATGAAGAAGGCATCGGCAGTGGCCGAGGGCGGCAGGGACAGGCTAGGATCTACAGGATCTACAGGTTCGTTTACGACGCCAAGTAGTGGAAATAGAATATCAGGAGCGAGTGGATCATCGACTATTGACGTAAAAATAGATTGGCTGGTAAAAGTTGTAAAAGAATTAAAAGATGAAACAGCATGTAAGAAGGAAATTAAAATGATGGTCAAGGAAATAGTTCGTGAAGAATTGGGAAATGTTAAGCAGGAATTGCTAGAAGAGCTGAAAAGAATGATACAGGGAGAAGGAAGTGGATCAACAGGAGGAATACAAAGGAGCCATAGTGAAGCGGTTAAAGAGAAAAAGAAAGAGAATGTTATAATTATCAAACCCAAGATTCAACAAGAGAGTGAAGTTACAAAAAAATTGATAAAAGAAAAGGTAGATATCAAAAACATGGCGATGGGAATAACGAAGCTAAAAAAAGGAAGCAAGGGAACAGTGATCATGGGTTGTGAAACTGGAGAAGAAATGAAAACGCTGAAAGCCACAGTGCAGGACAAACTAGGAGAAAATTTCAAAGTTACGGAATCACCGCAGATAAAGCCTAAAATAAAAATTATCAATGTCAGCGAAGAAGAAATGAGATTGGATGATGATGACTTAATAACTACAATCAAGAAGCAGAATAGAATTGATGCAATAAATGATGGATTCCAAATGCGAATAGTGAAGAAAATAGTTAAAGAAAAAAGAAATGATAATAATCAACTTAGAAGAAAAGAAAAAGAAGAAGGTTCGATAATAATTGAAGTAGATGAAGAAACGAATGAATTGATGTTAAAAAAAGGGAAACTAAATGTAGGATGGAGAAAATGTCCTATATTCAATCACATTAATGTTAAAAGATGCTTTAAATGCTGGGGATACTATCATATTGCAAAAAACTGTATGCGAGATGAAACATGCCACAAATGTGCGGAAAATCATAAAGCGATTGAATGTACGGCAACAAAGAAAAAATGTGTAAATTGTATGTTTAAAATTCGAACATACAACCTGAAGATAAGTGATGAACACGACGTCCTTAGCCCAGAATGTCCAACATTTAAAAGGGCGATACAGGAGGAGAAGAGGAGAGCCGGCTGGGAAGATGCGAAATAGCAACTACAGAAGGAAGCGGAAATAATATTGTATACAAACGCGCAAAGTTTGATGGCGCATAAAGATGAGATACAACATCAGATTATGAAGAAAGTAAAGCCGGCATTCAAAGCGTTATCAGAGACAAGATTGACCGCTGAAATTGAAGACAGTGAAGTAAACGTGCCAGGTTATAGTATAATTAGATGCGATGCTGAAAATAGAAATACAGGAGGGGTTGTTTTATATATAAGGAATGATGTTAAATATGAAATAGTATTAGTAAAAAAATTAGAATCGAATTGTTGGTGTGCTGCAATTGAGGTGAAAGACAAATTGTATAGAGGAATAATAATGGTAATATATCATTCACCGAGTGCATCGCATGGTGATTTCGTGAGATTTCTGGAGGATATAATAGAAGAGTTAATAATACGGGGAGAATGTATGGTAATAGGAGACTTTAATATAGATATTATGTTAGATTCGTTTTATACAAGGAAGTTACAAACGACAATGTTGAGCTTAGGCATGAAACAATATGTAAATAAACCGACGAGAATTACGAAAGATAGTAAAACAATTATAGATTTAATTTTTGCTAATAATAAAATAGAAGTGCAGATAATGCATAACCTAAAATAACGGACCATGCGTGACTAAAAGTTGAACTGAATGCGAATAAATTTGATAATAAATACAGAGAACTTAGTGTTAGGAATCATAGAGAGTTTAATATAGATGAATTTATTAAATTAGTGGAAAATAAATTAGAGAAAAACCAAGATATGAATATCAGTGTTAGAGCGAAGAAATTTGTTGATAGTATAGTAAATGCGTTGGACGCTACAGCACCTAGAAAAAATTTTAGAATTCCGAGAATATGGGAAGGGAAAAAGTGATTTTCGGATGAAATAAGAGAAGCAGCGGCCAAAAGGGATGCGGCATATAAAAAGGCATTGTATGCTGACACGAAACAAAATTGGTTGCAATTAAAAATTGAAAGAAATACAGTAGTTAAATTAATTAAGACAAAGAAGAAAGAATATTATGAAAATATGATAGATCTTAATAAAGAAAATCCTACATCTATATGGAAAACACTAAAAGAAATAATTAGAGGCGAACCAGGAGGTAAGAGGGAAGTAGAGAATATAGATTTTGAAATATTAGACAGCACTGAAGGATGCAATATAGCAGATAAATTTAATTTATATTATATATAAAGTATTAATAGTATAGTAAAATCTATAAATGGGAGTAAAACTGGGAATGCATGTAAAAGAATTATTTATGTTATTGAAAACGAGGGAATTATGGAAAATTTTGAAATGATTAGTATAGAGCATTTACAGGAAATTGTTATGGGACTACCGAAAAAGAAAGGTACAGAGGAGGGAATAACTAGCGATATATTAAAGGCAGCATTTTGCGTAATAAAAGAGGAATTTGTTGATATAATAAATAATTCTTTGAAGGAAGGTTGCTGTCCAAAAGGTTGGAAAACGTCTACAATAATACCGATTCCAAAAATAGAGAAAGCTAGAAAAGCAAGTGAATTTAGGCCTATAAATATGTTACCAATATTTGAAAAAGTGTTAGAATTAGTAGTTAAAAAGTAAATTGAAACGTATTTGGAAGATAACTGTATTATAACAGAACATCAGTCGGGCTTTAGAAAACAGTATTCGTGTGAAACAGCGATTCAAACAGTCATTGATGAGTGGAAATTGATAGTTAGTGAGGCAAAAATGGTAGGGGTAATTTTCATGGATCTTAAGCGAGCCTTTGAAACAATAGATAGAGAAAGATTATTAGAGAAATTATGTCAATATGGAATTAGGGGAATGGTTATAGAATGGTTAAGATCATATTTAAAGGATAGAACACAGCAGGTTCAATTTAACAATAAATGGTCTAAATTAATGACCACAGAATATGGAGTACCGCAAGGATCTGTATTAGGACCTTTATTATTTATAGTATATATAAATGATATAATAAAAATCTGTCCAGAAGGATGTAGTATAAAAATGTTTGCAGATGATACGTTAATATATGTAACTGGAGAAAGCAGCGCGGAATTAGAGGGCAAAATGAATATGGCATTTACTATAGTAGAAGAGTGGATGCAGGAAAAACGAAATATATGATTGTTAGAAGTATAAGAAAAGAACTGCGAGGTAATATAACATTGAAATGTTTGGATGGAACTGAGATTGAACGTGTGGAAATAATGAAATACCTAGGCATAATTATTGACGATAGACTACGATTTAAGGACCACTGTGATTAAATGCTAAAGAAAATAGGGAAAAAAACGAGTTTTTTTAATATAATAGGTAATTATATATCGGCATACACTAGCTGTATTGTATATTATAGCACCTCACTTTGAGTATTGTGCGACGCTGTTAATTGATATGGGAGAAACACAGCTGAGTAAATTGCAAAAAGCACAAAACCGGGCCATGAGGATCATATTGCAATGTGATAGACATACCAAAGTGGAGCGTATGCTGCAAGCGCTGCAGTTTATGTCCATAAAACAGAGGCTATATTATAATGTGTGTATATTTATTTTTAAGATTTTAAGGAACATGTTACCGGAGCAATTAAGAAATAGATTAGAAATTGTGGGAAATGAGAGTGAAAGGCAAACACGACAAGCTGGGGATATTGCAATAAAATATCGCAGAACAAGGAGTGCGCAAAAGAGTATGTTTTACGAAGGAGTGAAAATGTATAACGCCTTGCCTGCTGAAATAAAGCGGAATGAAAGAATTGTGCCGTTTAAGCGAATGTTAAAGGAGTATATTGTAATTAATGTAAACTAGATTTGTATTACAAATAGCTGAGAAAACTAATAAAGATCAATCAATCAATCAAATCTCTCTC
The DNA here is from genome assembly GCF_030449975.1 of Polyergus mexicanus. Classification (NCBI taxonomy): domain Eukaryota; kingdom Metazoa; phylum Arthropoda; class Insecta; order Hymenoptera; family Formicidae; genus Polyergus; species Polyergus mexicanus. The sequence goes on along the minus strand of NW_027223329.1, from coordinate 6,157,040 downwards.
TCACTCTTTCTCTCTCTCTCTCTCTCCCCCCCTCCCTCCCCCCCCTCTCTCTCTCTCTCTCTCTCTCTTTCTCTCTCTCTCTCTCCCAAGTGCATGCGGACGCTATTCCTCTCCCACACATTACGAATGCCTCGCGCTATCTCTCTCTCTCATACCTGTGCGCTATCTCTTTCCAACGTGCATGCAATATCTTCGCGCTAACCTTCTCCAACGCCCATAGAATATCATTAGCACTGTCCCTCTCCCACACATTACGGACGCCTCGCGCTATCTCTCTCACATCTACTCGTGGACGCGTGCGTTCCCTCTTCTCCGCGGACCCGTCGCCAATAGATTTCGCCGCGGTCCTCTCCCCCCTTTCTGCGGACCCCTCACCGACAAGGATCGCTCGATGTTCATTGAAAAGTTATTAATAAAAAAAGTGTACTAAATAAAACGTAATTTTTCTGACACTATGTACATTTAATAGAGCGTATCTTAGCAGAATGATTTATGTGTAATAAATCGAACGCATCGACGCCTTGCACACCCTTTCCCCGAAAAAAACTAACCTAACCCAACCCATGTTCAAGAGATTTAAAGTTAACGTTTTGTTAACGAAAAATAACGTTAACAAAATAAAGTTAAAAATAAAAAAAATTAAATCAGAAATAGATTTGGGTTAGGTTATATCTTCCGGAAGTGGAGCTCCCTCCATTCTGTATCCATTAACTTAGCATATAGTTTACAAAGCAAAGCGAGGCCCGCCCCTACAATTGTTGTGTGGGGAAGTATATGCGTGGACGTAGTAGGCTCCACTATAAATAGAACTAAACACATAGGTTTGCGTTGAACCTCGCTTTACGTGGAAAGTAAAAAAAAACCCAAAGAACTTCGTCTCTGGAAATGTAAAGAACTTTTTTCACGTCTGATCTAGGTAAATACAATGTAAACAACCTTAATTTTTATTAATTTTATAATAGAAAAATCATTTAAATTGTGAAATCATAACTTTAAATATTTCAGAAACTATAAGAGACCGCCGATTAAGTTATAAGGAAAAGTTACTCAGGGTCATGTCCTTGACAACATATGTGAAGGTCAAAGTCATCGGTGAGGTGTAACCTAATATGCATAATTACCAAAATTTATTTTATGTATATGTTAATGTATATGTTATAATAAATCAAAATTAACTATGAAAAGCTAAGTATTCTTTTATCTTACAATTAAGTATTCTTTTGAAATTAACAGCCTTTACAAAAATATATTTTAACATTTTTATATTATGTATTTTAAATGTATTATATTAAAAAAGATTATGTTGATTAAACTATTATATTAATTATAATAATTTAAGCAATATATTTTTTAATAATAATGATTTTAATAATAATTTTTATATACACATACAATTCAATATGTGTATGTTACGAAATGGTCAACATATTTTCAAAATATTAACAATTGTTCTAAATATAACTGTCACACAAAATATAATAATGATTATATAACAAAACATATAAAAACATTTTGTTTAGATGTCTGTAGAATTGAACTTGAGTCATCTATTGCATGATAGATTCATCTCATCATTGTGCACTTCGCCATTATGTATTACTTGCATATATTTAGCTTTCATGCTATAAGTATATATACTTATATACTTATAAGTATATACTTAGTATAATGTACTTACGCAATAGCAATTAAAAAAATATAATTGTTAATATAATATAATTAAACCTTCAAAATTTATTACAATAAATAATTATTAATTAGAATATTTGCACAAATGTAACCGCGCTCAGCTCTTAATTAGCCCGATATCTTTTGTTTATAATATAATTATTAATAATATAATTGTTAGTCTATAAAACTGCGGTTACGACTGTTAAAAAATAATGTCAAACGAAGATTGGCAATTCTGCTATTTCTCTATCCCGCTGATATGATATACGAAGTATCGACGATAAAAAAACAAGTTACCAAGTCTAACTCGTGTTTTACATATTGTGTATTCGTTTACCTCTGTTATCTATTATCCTACTATTATTATTGATCATCATATAATATTTAATTGCACGTATAAATTTAACTATAATTTAAACACGCACGCACGCACGCACGCACGCACGCACGCACGCACGCACCCATATATATACAGGGTGTCCCATTTTAAAGGACCCACTCAAATATCTCAAAAACATTGCGTTGAATCGAAAAATGTTTCAAACAAAAGTTGTGTGGCTTCAAGGGGGCCATAAGATGGTGACGATGATTTGACCTTGGAAAATCATTTGAAGGTCATGTGAAGGTCAACTTTAAAATCTTAAATAGAAATCCCCATTTTTTATATAGTATTCTTGTAGCTGACATCGAGAGCTTTCCAAAACACTATAATAAAGTATTTTTTTATTAAATACTTTTTGAGTTATTTTATATTTTAATCTGACATATTTTGATATAAAAAATTAAATATCTCGTAAAATATTTAGTTTTTGATAATCTTACCGTAATACTTCTATGTATAGAATAATGAGACAAATCAATTAGTATAAAAAACAATTATTTTTAAGAAAATTATTTACAATGTATTTTTTTAAACAATTATTTGTTTTTTTTTTGGCACTAATTAATTTGTCTTATTATTCTGTACATAGAAGTATTACGGTAAAATTATCGAAAACTGAATATTTTATAAAATATTTTATTTTTTATATCAAAATATGTCAGATTAAAATATAAAATTACTCAAAAAGTACTTAATAAAAAAATACTTTATTATAGTATTTTGGAAAGCTCTCGATGTCAGCTACAAAATACTAAATAAAAAATGGGGGTTTTCACTTAAGATTTTAAAGTTGACTTTCATATAACCTTCAAATGATTTTCCAAGGTCAAATCATTGTCACCATCTTATGGCCCCCTTGAAGCCACACAACTTTTGTTTGAAACATTTTTCGATTTAACGCACTGTTTCTGAGATATTTGAGTGGGTCCTTTAAAATGGGACACCCTGTATATATATATATATATATATATTATATATATATATATTATAATATAACATCCAAATTTTTATATAAAAAATATTATATAATTGTAATATATGTCTAATAATTGTAATATATGTATTATATAATTGTAATAATTGTAATTGTATGTCTTATCTTAAAACGTTCTTATATTCAAAAATATAGAAATAAACCTTGATACTTACCCTGATTTATGAAGTTCTTTTTTTGAGACGCAGACAGCAGTAAACATGTTTTCCAAGAGGCAAAGTTCCTTCTTCTTACAATTGAGTGGGCGACAAAGCTCACCTGAGACAAGAAATATACAAAATTTTTTTTTATAATACTTTTATCTTTTATATTATTTATTAAATTATAAAAATATAACGAAATCAGATTTATACTTCAAAGTTTGAACAAAGGGATGTCTTATCTTTTATACATTACTCATCTAAAAACTTATTATAATAAAAATGTTTTAAAGTATTTTAATAAGAAAGAAGAAAGGCCAATTGGAGCCTAGACGCAGTACGTGATGCATATTAAAATATTATATTTTTATTTCAAATAAAAGCATTTGTCGAAATCACTTCTCTTGAGCAATTATTTCCGCTATGATCTCCCTAAAGTTCACAAAGAAAATTATTCTCTAAGAATTATTGTCTCTTCTACTAATAGTCTTCTCCATTTTTTTGCAGTCTTCTTACACAACATCATCTTTAAAAACATTCTTAAGACTCATAGCCACATCTCCAACAGCTATGATCTGGTTAAAAAATTAAACTCAAGAACTATCGATGAATATTATCAATTGATTTCATTGGATGTTGTTTCTTTGTTTATGAATGTTCCGATTGAGCTAGCTTTTAAAGGGATAGGTAAATGATGGCACCAAGATTAGCAAAAATACGAGCATCACGTATGGTGAATTTCTTTCTGGAAAGAGTCTGTCTTGAGTTAAATTCCACTTTTTTTAAATTTGATGGGAAAATTTATAAACAACCTGTATTTATAAACAACCTTTGGTACTCCAATGGGTTCTCTTTTGTCTCTCATTCTGGGGAATAACATTATGAAGATTTTAAACAAACAGCCCTCTCAGATTATCCTTAGTATTGTTGTTTTATTTTAGATATGTTGATGATGTTACCCTTGCTATCCCTTCTTCTTTTTTTTGACCATCCTGAAATTGTTTAACTCTTTTCAAGAAATTACAGTTTAGTACTCTGCGTTGATACCACTGCTTTTTTTAAATGTTTCCATTATTTTACCTAATGGTAATGTTGTATTTCATTGGTATCAGAAACTGACTTTTTCGTCTAAATCAGTGCTCGAATTTAGTTGCACATTTCGGCCCGATTCCGTGGCTCACGCCTTGCCCCCCACTCACCGCTCGTACGTTAGCGACGAGTCGCCAGATACGCGTAACTAAGGAGCGCGACGCTTTGTTTCAGGAGCGTTCATATGTAAAAATGCCCAAATATAATAATAAGACTTTTTTAAATGCACCGCAAAAATTCTCAAAATTCTAAAAGTTTTTCTTCAATATTTTATATTTCATTGATATAAAATATTGAAGAAAAACTTTTAATTATAGAGAAGTATTGTCTAATAATTATATTTGGGCATTCTTATATACAGACGCTCCTGAGACAAAGCGTTGCGCTTAGTTACGCGTATCTGGCGACTCGTTGTTAACGCATGAGCGGTGAGTGGACACACTGTCCACCGATTAGGGACCGGTTGCACGCGCATGTAAGGGAATACGGCATCAGTAAAGTATCTCATACAAATAAAAGGGGCACTATTACCCGGCTACATTTAAAATATTTAAAAAATGTTTTAAAAATATATTAAAAAATAAAATATATATACATATATACAGGGTGTTAGAAAAGTCTGGAAACGGTCAAATATCTCGAAAATGAAACTTTGCTAAGAAAAATATTTCAAATTAAAGTTGTAGAGCTCTAAGTGGCGCATTATATAATAATATTAGTATGATCTTAAATAGCACCGTCAAGGTCATATAAAAATCACTTTGAATTTTTTAAATAGAACCTCCTATTTTTTATTACATATTCTTGTTAGCTTATCTCGAGAGCTTTCCAAAACACTATAATAAAGTATTTTTTTATTAAGTACTTTTTAAGTTATTTTATATTTTAATCTGACATATTTTGATATAAAAAATTAAATATCTCATAAAATATTTAGTTTTCGATAATCTTACCGTAATGCTTTTATGTACAGAATAATAAAACAAATCAATTAGTATAAAAAATAATTGTTTTTAAGAAAATTATTTACAATGTATTTTGTTAAACAATTATTTGTTTTTTTTGCACTAATTGATTTGTCTCATTATTCTGTACATAAAAGTAAAACTGAATATTTTACGAAATATTTTATTTTTTATATCAAAATATGTCAGATTAAAATATAAAATAACTCAAAAAGTACTTAATGAAAAAATACTTTATTATAGTGTTTTGGAAAGCTCTCGAAATAAGCTACAAGAATATGTAATGAAAAATAGGGAGTTCTATTTAAAAAATTCAAAGTAATTTTTATATGACCTTGCCGGTGCTATTTAAGGTCATACTAATATTATTATATAATGCGCCACTTAGAGCTCTACAACTTTAGTTTGAAACATTTTTCTCAGAAAAGTTTTGTTTTCGAGATATTTGACCGTTTCCAGATTTTTCTAACACCTTGTAGATAAAAATATACATTGTGATTAATTAAAGAACGATTAAATATATAAAAATCTTATCTTATATATATTATTTAACTTCCAGCTGTTGAAACATCCTGCTATAACGTCTACATGCATTATGTACATCACTATATTCTCAGCGTCACGCATGCGCGTCCAGCCGGTCCCTAATCGGAATATTGTGAGTGGGAGGCAATAGGCGTGAGCCACGGAATCCGGCCGAAATGTGCAACTAAATCCGAACACTGGTCTAAATTATTACTTGTAACATCCAATATGCCACAAGAAGGATGTTATTGTGGGTTTAGTAGATTATGTCGAAATTGTTACACTTACAATTTTGTGAAAAAAAATCTCTCGTTTAATAAAAAATTTATTGTTGACATCTTCCTAAATACTTGGTGGCCCATTTTAATACATCTAGTCGAATATCTCAAAAACCAAGCCCGGAAGAAAAAAATGTTTCAAACAAAAGTTGTGTGGCTTCAAGGGGGCCATAAGATAGTGACAATGATTTGACCTTGAAAAATCATTTGAAGGTTATATGAAGGTCAACTTTAAAATCTTAAGTGAAACCCTCATTTTTTATTTAGTATTCTTGTAGCTGTCATCGAAAGCTTTCCAAAACACTATAATAAAGTATTTTTTTATTAAGTACTTTTTGAGTAATTTTATATTTTAATCTGACATATTTTGATATAAAAAATAAAATATCTCGTAAAATATTTAGTTTTTGATAATCTTACCGTAATACTTCTATGTACAGAATAATGAGACAAATCAATTAGTATAAAAAAAAATTGTTTTTAAGAAAATTATGTACAATGTATTTTTTTAAACAATTATTTGTTTTTTTTGGCACTAATTAATTTGTCTTATTATTCTGTACATAGAAGTATTACGGTAAAATGATCGAAAACTGAATATTTTACGAAATATTTTATTTTTTATATCAGAATATGTCAGATTAAAATATAAAATAACTCAAAAAGTACTTAATGAAAAAATACTTTATTATAGTGTTTTGGAAAGCTCTCGAGATAAGCTACAAGAAGATGTTGTTATAACCTGAAAAGGTTATACACGAATTAATAAATATATATTATTTTAGATATATATTATTTTATACAATAAGGTATTGCTCAACGTGTAACGCGAATACAGATAATGTTACAAGCGTTGACCGAGCGAAGTGCTGACAACGCGAACCACGCGTGAAGCCCGAGCGACCGTGCAATCATTTCACTGCGAAACCGCGGAAATCAGGGCAAGCGGAAGAAGGACATTGCGAAAATGCAACGTAGAAGTCCTACTTAAAAGCGAAGTAAAAAGGAATAAAGAAATTGCGAAAATGCAAGCAAAGAAGTCCTACTTAGAACTCCTTAGCTTGCATCCGGATTTTGCCAAAATCAAGCGACACGACACATAGTCTTGTCGCTAAACGATCCTCTCCCAGGAAACCAAAGGGAGATAATAAAAAGACCCATCGCTAACGAGCGGCGGGCAGTCTTTACCATTAATATTACGCGGGCTGTCTTTATCATTAACTAATATTACGCGGGTAGTCACCGTAACTATCAAGCGGGCAGTTTGTACCATTAATATTACGCGGGCAATCTTTATTCCTAATTACCTCCACGCGTGTGAAATCGCTAACAGTCGGCAGAAATACATACAAAGAAGCGAGAAGTGAGTCTCGAGACCGAAACTCGACTCTAGACACGCGCACGACAAGATATCCGTTATCGCGATACGCGACGCGAGCGAAAGTGCGGGAACATTGTAATTAAGTCAAGTCACGAATAAAACAGATATTTATATATTTATTTAAATGCAAAAGTGTCACTTTTATTTAAATAAAGTCAGTGCAGTTCTCGGGCGGAGCCCGAATTCCTAAATTCCTTCCGGCAAACGATCCCAACTACCGTGCCTCTCCCGGAGGCACAACAATGTAATGAAAAATAGGAGGTTCCACTTAAAAAATTCAAAGTGATTTTTATATGACCTTGACGGTGCTATTTAAGGTCATACTAATATTATTATATAATGCACGACTTACAGTTCTACAATTTTGATTCAAAATATTTTTCTCAGAAAAGTTTCGTTTTCGAGATATTTGACCGTTTCCAAACTTTTCTAACACCCTATATATGTGTGTGTAATTTCTTTTATATGTGTAAATATATCACTTAAAAATAATAAAAACAATAATACTTTTATTGTTTAATAATATATTTATCTCTCTTACAAATTTTCATAGTTTTTCATCGGCCGCTTGTCGGCAACAACCTTGTAGCGAACGAGATGAGCATTGAAAATGAGCAAGACGAATATATGAATGCGAGTAAGACAATATAGGAATGAGACATTGTGTGTGTGTGTGTGTGTGTGTGTGTGTGTGTGTGTGTGTGTGTGTGTGTGTGTGTGTGTTGTGTGTCATTGTCTCGCTCACTCTTATCATTATCTCAGGAGCGAGGGAAACAATAAGAGGCAAGCCTCTCTCACATTTCATTCGTCTTATGATGAATTAGCCTGGACTCGCACCAGGAGCAAAGTCTGTTGATAAAATCAAAGGAATTTAGCCGGGACTCGAACCAGGGGCAAAGTCTTTTGGTAAAGTTAACGGAGTTTAGCCCAGACTCAAACCAGGGGCAAAATGGGTCAGTAAGGGGCAAAGTGTGTTGCATGGAAATGCTTGTCTCGCCTTCATCCGGACCTTTGACTATCTGTCTATTAATCTGTGATATGAGTAACATGCTGGTAACTTGTAGCTAACATGTAACATAAATATAGCGTATATCTTTTATATATCATTTATATAGCATAGTATTCTATTAGAAAAATACTTGAGCAAAGGAAGGGCGCAATGCTCAGTCATTTCCAAGAAAATTTGATTTAAATAATATGGCTTTCCTTATATACAGCTCCTTTAGATCGATTAGCGAGAAGGCGGTGTAGCTCGGGCATTAAAGCGGGTGGCTATCACGCATCAGACACGGGTTCAATTCTTGTTTCTAGCACTTTTTTTCATTTTTTTAATACAATCGAATATTTATACATGTAAAATAAAGTTAATTTAACCAACAATTTTCTTTTTAAATTTGCACATTCAAAAAAAAATTTCTTTTAATTTACTCATAAAACTGGGCATAATTTTAAACTTACAATCTTGTTATTTTATACATTCTATCCGATATAAAATGCAGTAAATAAAATGCCATTATTTGAACATAGTTATAAATTAATACAAAATTACAACAAGTAATTACGACAAGTATCATCCGAATAGTTGTAACCGATCTGTAGAGAGTGTTGATGTTAGTGATAACAAGGATGAATAAGTTTTAACACATTTGTTTGTAATAAGGTTTAACACATTTGTTTGTAATTTTGTATTAAATTATAACTATGTTCAAATAGTGGCATTTTATTTGTTTCATTTTATATCGAGTAGAATGCATAAAAAAATAATGTTGTAAATTTAATAAAAATTATGCCCAGTTTCGTGAGTAAATTAAAAGAAAATTGTCTTCCGAAAATGCAAATTAAAAAAAAAATTGTTAGTTAAATTAATTTTATTTTACATGAATAAATATTCGTTGCTAGATTGTATGAAAAAGAATGAGAAAAAGAGTGACACAGACAAGAATTGAACCCGGGTTGGATGCGTGATAGCCACGCGCTTAATGTCCGAACTACACCACCTTTTCGCTAATTGATATAACGGAGCCAGATATAAGGAAAGCCATATTGTTTAAATCATTTTCTTGGAAATGGCTGAGCATAGCGCTCTATCCCTTTGTTCAAGTATTCTTCTAATAGAGTACTACACTATAAAAGCCTTTTTTAATTCGGTGACCACAAGGTCGCGCCCTCTTCTGTTAGTTTCAGGAACGTGCGCATCATAAATATAATAGCACAATATTCTAGTCGAGTAGTAAAAATTCTCATTAAAATTTTCTATTCAATATTTTATTTTGTATTAATAATAAAAATAATTATTATTCTATTATTAATTACGTATATGTACGTTCTATAACAATTTAAAATATTTATGTTTTATGTTTACTAGAGTATTGTGCTATCACATTTGTGATATGCATGTTTCTGAGACTAAGTGATGCGCTCCTTAGTTACGATTTACGATGCGGTGATGCGTTGCTAAGGAGCAAGGGGAAAGAGGGGAGCAGTGAGCAATAGGCGTGAGCTAGAAAATCCAGCCGAAAGTTATAAATAAATCCCAGTTCACTTATATGATAAGTCGTTGGACAGGGTTCTTATTCCTACCGCAGCATCTTTATTCCCACGTCGTTACCGTCAACTCGGAGTTTCACGGCGACTACTCAGGAGCCTTAAAGGATAAAGTTACTAAAGATGCAGAAAAAGAAAAACATCTATATCCTTTACTTAATTACTTACTTTTATCATCTATTTTTATATCCTTTGATCGATTTTTAATATCTTCAACTACACCTAATATTTTACGGTATAGCTTTCTTTTTCTGTGTCCTTAGCAATTTTATCTTTTAAGATCATTAATTTTGTAGTAAATATATCTCCATTTCTGGATTTAATTTTTGAATTAGTGGGGAGAGAAAGAGAGAAATTGGATAAACTTTTGCATATTCCCCTTTATGTCTCAATATTATTCCTATAACTTGCACAATATATACATGAACTTGTATTATTTCTACGATACGCACAATATATATACATATTTGAATTTTCATTGAATTGTGCAAGTTATAGGAATAATATTGAGATATATATATATATATATATACAGGGTGACCCATTTTAACTTAGGCAGCCAAATAACTCGAAAAATAAGCACACTACGAAAAAATGTTTAGAATCAAAATTTTGTCATTTCGAGGGGGACGTACAATGACGTTAAAATGAGCCCCCCCACCCCTTCCCCTGGGCGGTGAGGGGGGGCAAGTTTGAAATCTTAAATGGGAACCCCTATTTTTTATTGCATATTCGGAATCTTTGGCTAAAAACACATACAATTTGTCTGAAACATTTTTCTCGATTCATGATAGATGGCGCTGTAATCGACGAAATTCAATTTCTTCGATTTCTCTTACTGAGAACCCATGCTTACGATTCTGCAATAAATTAACAATAAAAATATCACGTTTTCATTGTTAATACTCGAAATTAGTCTTAAAACAAACTTCTCATTATTTTTTATTACTCATTAATTACTTCTCAAGAAACTGCTTTTAGCGTAACCTGCCCTTTAGGCAACTTGAATGGTGCAAGTACTCTGCGTTGATACCACTGCTT